>NW_015174286.1:194174-242736 GCF_001447785.1 Gekko japonicus | reverse complement strand
AAATGACTCCAGGAAATTCTGGGCATTGGTGTCAGATAAACACAAAAAGAAAAGTGCCCAAATAAATACCATCACCCCAGTTCACTGGCATGGCTATTTTCTGAAGCTGTTCTATGATAATAACATAACTGCCATTAATTCCATTAACTATACGGCATCAGAATTAGATGATATTCCCCAATGGCCTCCAGTGAGACCAGAGGAGGTTATTCCACTTATTGAACAGCTAAAGCCAAGAAAAGCCCCTGGCCCAGATGCAATTCCACCCAAAACAGTTAAAATAAATCCAGTGGGCCACCTTCTTGGCAGATTTTTTTACCATAGTCGATAGAACAGGAATAATGCCAGAGTCTTGGACAAATGCAATACTGGTTCCCATCTTTAAAAAGGGTAATTATCAGTTACTATCCAATTACCGTCCGATAAGCCTCCTCTCTGTTATTGGGAAACTGTATGCTAGATGACTGGTTAACAAACTTGGATCCTGGATGTTAGAACAAGAATTTCTGTGTGACTCTTATGCACCTTGTTAATAAGTATAAGAGGCAAAAAGGCACCAAAGTATACGCAGCCTTTCTAGATCTAAAAGGTGCTTTTGATTAAATCATAAGAGAACGTCTATGGGAGAAACGTAAGTTGATGGGGATGGAACTGAGGCTTTTACATTTAATAATGAAGCTTCATCATAATATGACCTGCCAAGTTAGACTTAACAATGTTGGTTACCTAACTAACAAAATTCCAATTAATATAGGAGTCAAACAGGGCTGCCTTTTAGCGCCCTTTCTATTCAACGTATTTATAAATGATTTGGCACCCACCTTGGATCCAATCAGTGGTCACAGTCCTAAACTTGGCTTGATCCCCACCCCTTTACTCCTTTATGCTGATGACGCAGTGCTATTGTCTAACTTGTTTAGGGCTGAAACGTCTTTTGAAGAGTGTTGTAGACTATTGTGAAAAGAATAGGCTAGTTCTGAATTTTGAAAAACCCAAAGTTATGATCTTCTTGGACTTCCCTCTTGTGTTCCTTATGCAGCTTTTAGAAACCAATCAAAGGCTTCTATCGACCAGAGCATGGCTGATAACAATTCAGTTCTGCCTTAAACTTCATTTCCATGCTAAAGCTAAAAGTATTATTACTCACTGAGTCCCATCTCTCTCCATGGCTTAGATATGTAGAGAAGAAACTCTCTACAACGGGAATATCCCCAGATTACCCCTGTGAACTTAAAAATGAGAAACACCATGACTACAAGGCAGGAATTGCAACTTTTTGAGCCAAATGCAAGCTCTTACTCGGAAAAGCTGCTGACTGTGCATTGCCCAGTCATATTCAGTGATTATAAATTTAATAAACAGCTAAATTTCAAATAAAACTTTTTGGGGACTGGTACATAGCGATGAGTAAAAACAGTCATGCAGGAATCAAACCAACAATGCCCTGATTTACAGGGCAGGAATTTACCCACTGAGCTAAACACAAGGTCTTGTGTTTTACTGCTGTGTGTGCCTCTTACAGCTCGAAGTAAATCCCCCCCCCCATGAACTTTAAAATGTCCCCTAAAGAGGGGAAACCAGCAAGAAACACGCATGTGGATTCAACCAAACATTCTGATCCTGCTGATGCCTGCACCAGAGCACGCTGTTCTTCCATCAGTGTTCTCAGGGTCCACTTCTGGCTATGGACTGGTGTTTTGAGTAGATGCTGTTCACAGTACTGCCAAGTGCAAAGGATGCCCCCAGGCCTTTCCACATTGTATCAACTGGCCCCAGGTATAATCTTGCCCAGCCCATTCCTGAGGCTATGCATTTCCTCACTGAGGTGGTATCTTCTTGCCCTGTCCTCTCCTTTTTTAAGGAGGAGGTATAAAGAGAATTAGCTGTATGTAAACATCATTTGTGTGTGTAGGTTCCACTTATTGTACTGTTTACATGTGGTGATGCTGCCTGCGCTGGTCAGATTTGGACAGTGTGAATTGGCTCTTAGTGGTTCTCTTGTGGCTTTCCTGCCATACTGGCTATGTGCCAGCATCTGGCTCCAGGAGGAAACCCAGCTGCTGTGTATTTGCATCTTAGCTTACTAATACAGTAGTTTAGTGGAGCCTTTTCCCCTGATGATAGCCACTTTTGCAGGTGATAATACTGAGGTGTTTGCATGGAAGCCATGGTTTCTCCTGGTATTGCTGTGAATACTGAGGTTCTTCAGAAGCTCCTCAAGGGTTCCAGGAGAAGAAAGCATATCCAGAGCTGGGTCCGTCCCCCCCCCGCCATGGCCCTCTGTGAGGGACAGTTCGATGTGTTCAAGGCTCACTCTCTGTGAGGCGCAACTAGCAGGGGTGGCTAGCTGATTTAAGAGTGAACTTCACAATACTCTGCAGTATGCAGGGGCTCTGTGGCTATCAAGGATGTCGGGAAGCCTGAAAACTGCTGAGCCTTGATAAAAGATTTGCAGTTCTTTTCACTTCAACTCAGTGAACCTTCAAGCTGGTTTAACCTTGCACGGGTATGGCATGGCTCGAGTACTGTGCTCTTTGTTGCAACCTGATGTTACATGCATGCTTGGGAATAACCTATACTGAAAGTAGAACTCTCTCTGCTAATTTCTCTGGCTTATATTTAGCTGAAGTGGTCTTCAAGTTGGGACTCTAAATGGTACCTTTCCTGAGCACCATCTGGCGGAATATACTTATACTCTGAGCATATGTGCACAGAACTGGCCTGCATGTGTTTTTTGTGATGTTGCATTTTCATGTCAAGTTACACACTGTGCTCAATGATGCGTAACAGAATCCTGATTCTGGCCTTTTGGAAAAGTAGCTTTGCAGAGGAGACACTTTGCATGCAGAAGTAGCAGGAATGAGGAGGTGCTCCTTCCCTTTTCCGTTCCAGATCTCTCTCTTTTTCTCTCACACACAAACACCAGAACCTTTCCTCTGTAAAGTTCACGAGGAGAGTTATGATGGTAGATTACAGTAGATTAACCTGATGGTAGATTACAGTAATACCTCCTACAAAGCTGCTTCATTATAGCACTTTTTATTAATCCCGGTGTATTGGATAAAATGCAGGGAAGGGGCCTCGTTGGTGGTCCTGCATCATGAGCTGCTTGGCGGGAAGTGGCAGGGCCACTGCTGTATGTGAAATAGCCTCTTCCTCCTGGCTGTACTGGGATCTATTAAAGTCCTGTACAGCTGAGGAACAGGACCTTGGGGATCTATTAAAAGTCCTGTACAGCTGAGGAACAGGACCTCAGCCGGAACTGCGGGACTGACAGAAGGTGGCTGCAGCTGTCCTGGGAGAGGTCTCAACATGGAAGGCGACCCGCAGAGTCTTCCCAGAATGCTCCAGCACAGCACGGGAAGTCAGCTGGTGATTGCCGCCTCTCCTAGTTGCCACCTCTTATGTCTTTCATATGTAGAAAGTGGCAAGGCTGGGAAGACCATCCCTATTAGAACCAGGGTTGTAAAGACCTCAAAGAGAGTTGTTTTGCTTAGCGCTCTTATTTCAGGAACGTAACCACACTGTTTAGGAGCTATTACTGTATATCCAGCATTGAAGCTTGCCCACTCTAAGGCCTCTAATGCCGGGCTCCATTATGGCTATCTAGTGAGCTTCAGGCACTGTGTAAAGTGCACTCAGTGTTTCTTTAACGATAGCAATAATGTTATAAATATGAAAATTACAAAAGTGATACTAATACATTCAAATTGTAAAACCAGTTACATAAGATAGAAGATAACGACAGCGGTTATGGGCATCCAGGACAAAATACCACCGTTGTCCTGGATGCCCATAACCACCGTCGTTGTTATCTTCTATCTTATGTAACTGGATTTACAATTTGAATGTATTAGTATCACTTTTGTAATTTTCATATTTATAACATTATTGCTATCGTTAAAGAAACACTGAGCGCACTTTACACAGTTCCTGTGGCTCTGTCTTTTCATATCTAGTGAGCTTGACAGATGCCAGGGGTCCTCCTTGGGTCTAAAAGTAAAATGTAAAAGAAGATTACGCATGTGTGTGCTCTGCTGGTTTTGTGTCTTGATAATCAAGCAGTCTATTAGCTCATTGGTATCTTTCTCAAAAGTAGATAGCACTTTACCCTGCCAGCTTTTAAATCATTAGATAGGAGGAAGCCCCGAACCTTTTCACGAGTGGGGCTTACATCTCCCTTGAGTGCTGCTTCTCATTGCTGCCAGCTGATACCTTGGGACATTTTCATGCACAAGACTTAAAAGCTTTTGCTTCAGTTGGGTTTTTAATGCAAATAGAAAAAGGGAAAACTAAAGCCTATAGCTGGACAAAATGCTTACTAACATTTCAGATGTCTGCCTTGATTGCAACATCAACAGTAGGACTTGCGTGCTGGAGGAGCTCAGGAGCAATTTAAGTAAAAAATGTTTCTTCAGTTCTTGCAGGAGTGGAAAATGGGTGTGAGGCATTTGTGATGCAGTTAAACGTTATGGTGAAGGTAGGTGTTATGTTTACATTCCAAACCCAAGTTGCTTTAAGTTTCCTGTATGAAAATATGTTTTGTCTAATCTAGGAAGTGGCTCTTGTTGACATCTAGCTGTTGGCATTAATAGATCGGAAAGCAGGGTAATGGGAAATGCCAGTGCATTTAATATTGTTACTGCTTTCAGGTTTTCTATTAAGAATAGGACAAGTAGAGAGGGGAAAATATTTAATTTGTATTAACAAAACTATATTTCTTAGTTCCAAAAAAGTTTTTGTTGATCACCCCTTTAAGGGGGCTGTGGATGCAGCCAGTGATAGTTTTCGGCGTTTCCCTTGTTTCTTTGTCTTCCCTGCTAGCTGATACTGATTCTGGTGTTATGTTGGCTATGGCTGAATTTCTGGCAGCTGTTGTAGTGGAAATAGAAGGTGGTATTTGTGAGATTGGTTCTGTCGAAGACAGCTGGTTTATTTGATAGTTGGATGAAAAGAAAGATCCAAAAAATGACAACACCATTGTGGGAACCACAAGATAGAGCATAAAGACAGAGCATAGGTGAAGGGAAGGTTAGAAATAGAAGAAACTCCTGGTATGAAGAATTCTACATACAATAAAACTTGCCCTGAAGTGGTTCTTGAAAAGAAAGGTTTACTTACTGTCATTATTTTGGTACCTAGTGTAGAAAGGGTTCTTTTCCCACAGCTCCTGTGGCAACTGTCTTGTAGACCTTTCACTGTCCTTTAATGGAGTTTGACAATCTGTTCCCTCAGTTAGGCGGCCTCACCCAGCCTAACAGGGATGTTGGCCATAGGGCTATTTGCTGAAAAGTGGAAAGACTGTTTATCGTGGTAGAAGAGAAGGATTCTGTATCAGTTATGTTGGGGAAATGTTAATCTTCCAGGTCTGCCTCTGGCAAAGCTTTAGATACCTTGCCAGAATTTGTACTGGCTAACTTTGGTTCTGGTTTTACCCCCTACACCCTTCCTTTGCAATATTTTAACAGCTACTATGCCAGTTTGCATCCTTTAGTTGTAAATTGTGTGCTTTTTTCCTGCATGGCTTTCTTGGACTTAGTGTGTTCTTCTTTCTGCCAGCATGTGCTGCTGGTAGGAGTCCGCTTCCAGCTTTGAAGCAGTCTTGTACAGCAACCTTCAGTTTCTGGTAAGCTTCAAACAACATGATGCTTACAGGAAAGGACTGGCTGCTTATGGCTCAGGGGTAAGCATCCTGATGACATCATAAAAGGTTGCTGCCTTTTCTACACAGGAAACTACCGTGTAGCCCACAAAACCTACTTATATGGTTTTCCTGCCTAATGTTTGCACATTGCTCCACTGAGAAATGTCAGAAGTTTATACTTGGTGTACATCTGCTGTGCCAGTTTGTATTTGATTTGGCTTTCCTGTTCTCTTTTTTTATAGACATGCTAATGCAAGCAGTCTCTTCCAGTTCTGTGGGCTTGGTAATTTGCATGTCTCATTAAAACCAGGACTCTCACCAAGTGACACATGTTCTATACTTGCTTTGACTGGCACTTTGTGTGTGGAATAGCTCTGCCTCCCTCTTGTTTTCTGCACACACTCCCCACTCTTAAAGGGCTGTTATTCATGCTGGAAAGCCGTAGAAATTGTGGGTCCTCTATTTTGTGAATATGAGGGCCTTTTTACAAAAGAGTACTTTTGGATCCAACTTTGTCCTGTCCTGATCTAGCACTGCATGACAAGCCTTAACCTTGCATAAAATCATCTTTGTTTCAGCCTAGTTTTCCTTCTTTTTTTCTCTCCTTGAAAATTCAGCCCCCGAGTCCATATTGCTTTGGAGTAAGCTAGCTTTTAAGGCTTAAGTTAGTTCTAGGTGTTGCTGTCTGTATTCTTACCAACGCCTTGCAAAAAAAAAAAGGATTATTTTTCTATAAACTTCTACAGTCAAGCTGTATAATTAGTGCCTCACAGAAAGGGTCAGTACTATTTCAGATTGTGGGTGGTAGTGTTGAAAGGTGGACTGCTTTGTGTATAAAAAGTACTGTTTATATTAAAAATGGACATATCACACCTTCCTGTAATGTGTGCATTTTAATTGTTAGTAGAGGTTTTCTTGGTGTATTAGTTTAAACGTACGGGACTAGTTTCCCACCTGCAAGATGAAGTGGTACAGTCCAGCAACAGGCAGGTCATGTGATTTAGCTGTCTCCTCTGAACCCCTAGCTGAAACTGTGTCATTGGAGTTTGGCCTTGAGGATGTGGGTTGTGTTTTTGCTTCACTCCTTCATAAACTGACCAGGTGGCTTTGGGCAATATTTCAGGCACTTGTTCTCATTACGGTACTTCTTTCATTGACTTGAGGCAATGTCCGATTTTATATTCTAGTACTCTCAAAGTTGGGGTTTTGGGGTATTTTATTACCTACCATTTTGTTGGTGAAAGATTAGATAGTTTGTTCAATCCTTGCTTTCATTATACTTTTTTTTACTTATTGCATTTTTTATCATGTCCTTCCTCCAAGGAGTTCAGGGATGTCATATGTCATTCTTCTCGCTTCCATTTTGTCCTCACAACAGTCTGGTGAGGTAGGTTAGGCTGAAAGGAAAAGGCCTGGTCCAAAGTCACTAAATGAGCTTCTTGGCTTAGTGAGGATTTGAACCTTGGTTTACCTGGTTCTAGTCATGCTTATTAACCACTGCACCACAGTGGCTTGTTTCCCCACACTCACCCCCAGCTTGCTCTAGTATGAAAAAAAATTCACCAATCTCTTCTCTCTTTGTGGACCCCCTCCCCCCAATTTCTTCTGTGGCTAACAGCCATCTTGAGCTACAGTTTCCCACACACTACGAGTATGCACTCGTTTAGGAATACGGTTGCCATCACTGTCTCAGCAAATGCTGGATCGTTTTGAGAATGGTGTTTGGGGAAGATGTTACATCACTTTCAGATGAAACTCTAGGAATTTTCCCTACTCTATATGGTAAAGACCATAGAGACATGGGGAAATTCCTAGGGGATAACTGTAGAGGACATTTTCCAGCCACTTTTTCTCCTGCTCCTCAGCTTTGAGTGGAGGGTCTTACCAGCCATGGGCAAATGACAAGCCTGTTTTTTGCTAACTCATACCTGATGTGCTATGCATCAGTAACTGAAAATAGCCACCTCATATTCACTTTCTGTATATTGATATAATTATGCACACACAGGACTGTTGGTTTTTGCTTCTGAGTACTTGCTGCAATGACCCAAGGTCTATGAATTGGGAGATATTGTGACGTGAGCTTCAAACAGGATTTCAGCTAGATATAAGTCATCAGTGCATTCACAGTAATATGTGCTTGATGAGCATCTCTTTCATTGTATAATTGGCTGAAGACATTGTTATATTTTTGCCTATATATGTTGTATTTTGTAGTGAGCGTTGATATTTATGAACCAGTGTGTTGAATATAGTTCTTTTTCTACTTTCTTGATGGTGTTTTTGTATTACACCTCTAGTACGTGTCAGTGCTTCTGTTTTCTCTAAGCCTGTTTGGGGATCTTTCTTCGGATGGTGTCTTTTATTTGACATTTTGCTTCTCCTTTGCCCCTTTTTAACCTTTTTTCATAAGAAAAAACCCTTTGAAATCTGATGCAACATACAGAGCTAATCTAAGGCTTCAGCAGTTTGCAGTGTGGTAACAGAAATACAACTTGTTTTTTAAAAAAATCTGATTTACACTGATTTCTCGGCTGCCCGTTACTGGCTTGCTGTGGTAAGTGGAAGGGGGATGGTGGCATAATAATTTTCACAGGCCCGCTATGACCGTCTTCATAATCTTTGCATCAGTTCTAGCATGGAAACATGGAACTGAGGGAAGTGTAATGTATCGGGGTCCGAAGATGGCTGCGGCCACGTGGGCCCGGCCATGCAGTCTAGCACAGACCCAGACCTTGGTTCCAAAAGACAATAGCCACCGCGGATCCTAGGGCGCACCAGTAGGTTCGCCTGGATCCAAGGATTGCCCTATCGGGAATACAACTGTAAATAGGACCTATCATGGGGAGTGGGTGTGTGCTGGGTGTGGTTTTGACACGCATTTAAGCCGGCTGTGGACCGGCTTCGTTATCTCATTTCCTGATGTAATCCAATAAAACCTTGAGCTGTTTCACTATGCTGAGCCTCTGCTTCCAGTACTTTTCACTGGCGACTAAGGTGGGATCCTGTGAGCTAGCCTGACTCCACCTCAACCACAAGCTCCACACCGAGCACCCCGGAGGAACCCCAGTGCTCTCCAACGCTCCCTGCTCACACCGGCGACCCGCAGACGTCGGTCTCCGCAGCTTTGCACTGGGCCCCTGCTCCGCTGCCGCCCCAAGTCATGGCTGCAGCTCCAGGACAGCAGCTCGCAACCTTTAACCCAACTCATCCTGAGTACTGGGAGGCCTGGGTCGCTCAACTGAAACACTTTCTAAACATCCAAGGCAAAACCGATGTAGAACGGAAAAAATCGTGGCTACTAAGCACGCGTGGCATCACTACTGTTCATCTGGCCAAGAACCTTGTGGTGCCCAAGACTCTGGATCACCATCCTCAACAACTACTACGCTCCGAAGCCTTCCAAGTGGGCAGTCTGGATGGAATTCATAGTGAGGACACAGAATCCTGGAGAATCGGTCGCCGAGTACCTCGCAGACCTCCACCGCATCTCCAGCGAATGTGAGTTTCCCTGCTAACCCAATTTCTTTGGGGAGTATGTGAGACCAAGTTGTGGAGGAAAGTCATGCACCAGGTCAACCTAACTGTCAATACCGCCCTGCAAACAGCCACAGCGTTTGAGAAGACGCAGAGGGATTGCCACCCGCAAATGCATGCCATCCACCAAGCTTCAATGGCTCAGGAGTCCGACCTTTCTGAGGAGGACGACACCCACCAGGTGACACAACACGGCTGCTACAGTGGCCTCAAGGGTCGTCGCCCATCAGCTGCCTGCCCTGCCGCACGCGGCACTGCCAAATGCCCTGGGTCCGTCACCTGTGCCAGTTCAGCGATCCTCACAAACACAAGACCTGCAGGTTCCGGGACGCTGTCTGCAGAGAATGTGGGAAACAGGGCCACATCGTCCGGGCCTGCTGCTCACACTCTAAAACTGCCTCCGCACACCAGGGGATCACCGAGGGCCACTTCACCAACATCCACAACAATCAGGTACATTACCTACCCCAGGGGTCTGCCCACAAACTGACTGTGACTGTATCCATAGAGGGCACTCCATGCATTATGAAGATCGACACGGGGTCTTCCCTATCCATTATATCGGAGGACACACTCCGGAGGCGGTGCCCGGCCGGGGGGCCCCCGCTGGAAGCCACGGGCCTCAGACTAAGAGACTTTCAGCGGAACCCTGTAGCCATAAAAGGGGCGGGTCAGTTCTGGGTCAGGTACCGGGCTTTCGAGGGCCTCTTAGAACTGGTGGTGGTGCAGGCCCCTCTCACCAGCTTATTGGGTCTTGTGTGGTTCGACGCTCTGGGCTTAGCAGTGACGGGAATCAACCAGTTGGGGCCCGGGGATTTCAGTGACGTATGCCGGGAATTCCCTGCAGTGTTCGACGGGTCACTCGGATGCTACACCAGGCCCCCCGTGTCCCTCGAACTTGACCTGGTGGTCAGGATAAAGAACATCCTGCGGGGAAGCATTCTGCAGGGGTGTATAATTTCTGTGGCTTATGGCAGCACCTTTTCGTCTGAATTGTACAAGGGAGTGTTTGGCTCTGAACCTAAATGTGTCTTTCTTCTTTCCTCTGTTTAGCTTGTGTTTTTTAAAAACACTTTATTTAGATGCTTATATGAATTCATCCTCTATTGTTTTGGCTCTTGTTTGAAATGCCAACAGCTGGGTTGGACTCAGGTTAAGTCATCTGCCTTTAAAAGTATGCTTGCTTTTTCAAACTTGTAAAGTCTCCTTTTGTTTAGAGGACTCAATGTTTGAAAGAGGAAGAATTATTGCTCAGGTACAGCCCCTCAGTTGTGTCTCAGTTTCCTCCTCCTCTACCATTCAGATCCTCGTGGCCGTACTTGGTGTTTGTTGCCTCCACATGAATTAGGATGCTAAACCTCATATTAATTAATTAATTATATATGCCTTAAAAGAGCCAGGTTGGTTGATGCGGAATTGTGAATGCCCCATTCAAAACCTGCACAGCATTTAAACAAATAACTTTTATTGAAAGATGAGGAGACAATGAGTTCAGAACTAGGAGTTTAAAACAAAATAGTGTAAATAAAAATTATATTGAGCAGTCCCAAATTCAGTGAAAAAAGAGAAGGAAGTATCCCCACGCTTGGACAGGTCTCTTTTCTTCACCAGCTCTGGGAGGCCACTTTTCCTGACAGTCGCAGCAGGATAAGTCACACAAACATTCAGGATCTAATGCCCACAACAGAAGTTGGCCACTCTTCTGCTAACTGCCTTTTTCTGTCTCCTCAGACTTTTCTCCTCAGGAACTTCTTTAGGAATTCTCTGCACCCTCAAGAGGAAAATGCTTCAGCTTCTTCTCTCTGCTTCTCTCTTGGAATTTACCCTCCCCTTGTCCTGTTGCCAGGGGACTCTTTATCCAGCCTCTGTAAAAAGCACCTGTTTCCAGGGCAGGGCAGGTGAAAGCATGTCGCAAACACAGTTTACGGTCTCTTTCTGTTTTGTGAGCAAACTGAGTAACTGGCATGCTTGCATTCAGATAGAGTATTGATTTGGAACTCAAGCAAACTGGGAAGCTTCAACTAAGGATGTTCGAACACTTGCTGGTTTGGCTCCTGTTCAGCAATTATGAACAGGGAGCCAGTTTTTCAAGGGACCGTTCGTCAACCCATTTGACAGGCTGCTTCTCAATATTCCTTGCAACACTGCAGTACAGTGTAAGCACAGCCCTGTCTCTTCAAATAGTTGTTCTCCCAGTGGACTAGCAACACAGCAAGGGGGGTGTTCATCCAAGTAGCCCATAGAAATGTTGATGACAGCTGATCTGTCTGGATTGGCAGAGGTTTTTGCACATGCAGGGTTTTGAAAATCCTGAAGCAAACCTGTTTGGAAGGTATTCATGTCATCTGGTACCAAACAGATCTCATGATCAGCTCATGTCATTGTCTCAGTCAAGCACACTAAGTTTGACTGTTAAGTGTGAAATTTATAGCATCCGTAGTTCAAACTGAATGAAGTTCTTGCAGAAAAAAAGGAGATAATAGGCACATGCTGGAAGCACAGTAGCAAACTGAATGGAGTTCAGTTGCATCTTGTTGTGACATCTGAATGCAACCTTTGTTGAAGCAACAAATGAGGTGTGTACTTTTAAGCACGTAGCTGCATTAATTCTTCACAGAAATCAACTTTTGTCTATGCTGCATTTTAATTTCACACTGAGTCTCAGTATTTCCCTAGTGACTGACTGCTGAGTGACTTTGTAACTCTACATCTCTCAAAGTTCTGGCAGGGCTTTTTGTTTCTTTTTATACCTGGGTCAGAAGGAGGAGTCCCGACTTCCTCAATCTCCATGGCTCAGTGCAGTCCTATGCAGAGTTACTCCAGTCTAAACCTTGAAATCCAGGGGTGCTAGGCTGGACCAACTCTGTGTAGGATTGATTTCTAAAAATGACACACATTCTGTTCCTAAGAAGTGACTGAGTTTATGGCCTGATACTATTTCAAGATGTCTCAGCATCATTATTGGATTAAAAGATTTATCTATAAAGATTTTTTTCCTTATAAATTAAGGCTTACATAGACATCTCTCAGCCTTGAGGCTGCTATTGATTTAAACGTGGGAAAATGTGCGTTGGAAACAAGCGTGAATGCTGTTTTTTAATATTTACTTATAAGTATATGTAGCATTGGGGCTCTGGTGACTCAGAGGTTAAGACACTGAGCTGCAGACTGGAAGGTCTGTAGCTCGGCAGTTCGAGACCCGAGTGCCACCTGACAGAGTGAGCTCCCGTCTCTGGTCCCAGCTCCTGCCAACCGAGCAGTTCAAAAGCAAGAAATTGCAAGAAGATAAATAGGTACCGCTTTGGTGGGAAGGTAACAGTGTTCCATGTGCCTCAGCGTTTAGTCATGCCAGCCACATGACCATGGAAACGTCTTCAGACAGTGCTGGCTTTTTGTCTTGGAAGCGGAGATGAGCACCGCAACCCTAGAGTTGGATTCGACTAGCTTTCGAGCAAGAGAAACCTTTACCTTTTACCTTTATGTAGCATTACTAAGCATTACTAAGCTATGGCATTACTAAGCTATGGCTGTGTTTCATGGCCATTTTCACATCTTATGCAAAGGAAAACCTAAATTTGCCATCAGACCTCCTTTCCCAGCTTGTACTCTTCTTCATCTTCCCTCCTTGCCTTGCCACCCAACATACATTTGAGATATTTGGATTGTTGTTGTTCAGTCGCACAGTCGAGTCCGACTCTTCGCGACCCCATGGACCAGCTCCCACGAGGCCTTCCGGTCTTCCGCCGTCCTCTGAAGTTTGCTCAATTTCATGTTCGTTGCATCTATGACACTGTCTAACCATCTCATCCTTTGCCGTCCCCGTCTTCTTTGACCTTCAATCTTTCCCAGCATCAGGGTCTTCTCCAGTGAGTGCTCTCTTCTCATTTTGTGGCCAAAGTATTTGAGCTTCAGTTTTACTATCTGGCCTTCCAGGGAACAGTCAGGGTTGATTTCTTTTAGGACAGACTGATTTGTTCTTTAACTAAGTTTTCAGGTGTCATATGCTATCTATAAAACATTTTGTATATATTTTCTTTATAAGACACAGCTTTAGTGAGCTTTATGTTAGCTTTCCATACCTTTCCCCATTGTTCTAGTTGTACGTTATAACCTATATTTTGTGCCTATTTAATCATTGCTTCTTTTACCACCTCATCCTGCATTTTCATCTCTAATAACAACTTATACAATAATTTCATATATTTCCCTTCAACACACCACAAAATTTTATCCATTTCTACAGGTACATCACCAAATCCCATCATTTTATCTTTCACACATCTACAATCTATTTGTGCTCTTTCCCACCAATTCAAGTTGATACCTTTTTTCTTTTAACTTTTCTTGCTGAATTAATTTGTGTTGGCTATCTAACAAGTCTTGATATCTTCACAACTGTTGCTTTATAAATGTCATTGGGTTTGTAAAGGCTTCTGATGGGGATACCCATTATGGTATCTTATTATAATACAATTTCTGTACTTGGTCCCATTCCTTAATTAATGCTGCTCTCAGAATATGTTGCTTGAAATACTTGTGATTACCACTTTTTTGGTACAAAACAAAAGCATGCCAGCCCAGCATTATATCATGTCTTTCCAGCTTTAGCAGTCTCATATCTTCCAATGTAATCCAATCCTTTACCCATGTAAGAACTGCTACTTTATAATACAGTTGCCAATCAGGTAGTGCGAATCCTCCTCTTTCTTTGGAATCTTGTAATGTTTTTAACTTAATTCTTAGTTTTTTACCTTCCCAGATGAATTGTCTTATCTGTTTTTCTAACTCTTTGAAGTATTTCTGCTCTTTTATAATTGGAATTGTCTGAAATAGGAAGATCAATCTGGGCAAAATGTTCATCTTGACTGTTGCTATTCTTCCCGTAAATGATAGTTGCAAGTGTTTCCAGTTTTCTAGATCCTTTTTAATTTCCGTCAATAACTTCATATAGTTGTCTTTGTACAACGAGCTACATCTGTTATTATTGTCCCTAAGTATTTAATTTTTTTCTGTACTTCCATTCCTGAAATATTTTATATAACTTGCTCTTGTTCTTTGGTACAATTTTTTTACAGTAGGTTTTTTTTAAGGTTTATTTTCAAGCCAGCATACTGTCCATATTCTTTTATTACTTGTAAAAGTTGAACTATTGAATGTTGGGGTTCTTCTAATATAAATACCAAGTCATCAGCAAATGCTTGTAGTTTATACTCCTCACCTTTAAGTCTAAGTCCTTTAATTTCGCTATCTTCTCTAATCATGTTGTTTAATATTTCCAATGTAAAAATAAATAAAAGCAGGGATAATGGGCATTCTTGTCTTGTTCCTTTTCCACTTTTTTTAATATTTTGTGTGAGATCACCATTTACTATAATTCTTGCTGTTTGTGATGTGTATATTGCTCTCACCATGGCATAAAAATATTCTCCCCAGTTCCAGGCCAGCAACTGTTCCAACATAAAAGACCAGTTAAGGTTGTCAAAGGCCTTTTCCGCATCTAGAAATAATAATGCCATTTTCTTTTCAGGATGTGCTTCAAAATATTCTAATACATTCAGGATGGTTCTCACATTGTTTCTCATTTGTCTCTTTGGCAAAAAACCTGATTGATCTTGATGAATTATTCGAGATAAAACCTTTTTCAGTCTGCTTGCTAAGATAGATGATTAATTTTATAACCTACATTAAATAGTGAAATTGGTCGGTAATTTTTAATTTCACTTTCGTCTGTATCCACTTTGTGTATTAAAGTAATCAGTGTTTGATTCCACGACTCTGGTAGTTTCTTTTGTTCAAATATATTTTGAATGGTATTCTTCAGTGGTAGTACGATTTGGTCCTCAAATATTTGGTAAAATTCTGCAGGTAGACCATCTGGGCCTGGAGTTTTCTTCTGTTTTTTAATAGCTTCGATTATTTCTGAAAAGGAAATTGGGTCATTTAATATTTCACTTTGATCTATTGTTTGGTGTAGTGGTTAAGTGCACAAACTCTAATCTGGGAGAACCAGGTTTGATTCCCCACTCCTCCACTTGCACATGCTGGTCAAGCCATAGTTCTGGCACAGCTGTTCTGGAAAAAGAGCAGTTTCTGTCAGAGCACTCTCAGCCCCACCTACATCATAGGGTGTCTGTTGTGGGGAGGGGAAGTGAAAGGAGGTTGTTAGCCGCTGCCGCTCTGAGACTCCTTTGGGTAGTAAAGGGCGGGGTATAAATCCAATCTCCTCCTCCTCCTCTTCTTCTTCTTCAAATTCTTTTTTGTTATATTTTTGTTAAAAGTCTCTAATCTGATCTTGATCGGAGCTTCCTTCTTGGTATAGAGTACTGTAAAACTCTTCTACTATAGTCTTTATTTCTTTATGGGTATTTTTTTCTTCACCTTTGTCATTTTTTTAGTATTTTTATATGTTTCTTATCTGCTTGTTTCCACAATTTGTATGCCAGCCATCTATTAGGTTTATTAGCATTTTCAAAATAATTTTGTTTTGCAAACATTATTTTCTTTGCAATGTCTTGTGTCAACATGCAGTTAAATTGGTGTTGTAAATTTTTAATCTTTAATCTTATATATTCCATTGAAGGTTCAGAATGCATCTTTTGCTCTTCTTGTTTGATTTGTTCTTCAATCTGGGTAAATTTCTGTTTCCTTTTTCTTTTCACCCATGCATTTTGTCTGATGAACCACCCTCTCACATATGCTTTAAAGGCATCCCAAATTATATCTTTAGAAATTTCTCGTTGGATATTTGCTTTAAAAAATTCTTGAAATTCTTCTTTAGATCTGGTAATAAATTCTGTACCTTTTAATAGCCATAAATTCATTGTCCATCTATTTTTTCTTGGTGTGTCCTGTAGAGTCAAAAGTAGGGGATTGTGATCTGCGTATGTCAAAGGGAGGATTTCTACTTCTATGATATCATTTACTATATTAGTTGATATCCAATCTTGACCATGATTAGTGTCTTGCTGAAAAGAAGGTATATTCTTTCTTGTTGATGTTTCTCATTCTCCAGGAGTTCACTAATGTGTGTTCTTCTCTCAATTGTAGGAAGGAGTTGGGCAATTCGTTACCTTTCTTCTGTTTTCCCATTTGTCTTTTTGTATCCAAACTCTTGTCAAATACTGCATTGTAGTCTCCAATAATACAGATTTCCTCATAGATTCTTCTCTTGCTTGAAGTTTTTAAGATGGTGTCTCTCATAACCTTTTTGTGGAATCTCACATGAATCTCTCTGGGCACTTTATTTCTTCTTGCATATGCTGAATTCATTCTATAGGCCACGTCTATCTCATCTGAGATATCCTGAGTACTCTCTTCTTCCAAGTATGTTGCCAATATTTTAGTTATTTTTCTTTTACATCTTCATCTTTATCTTCTGGAATGTTCTGGAACCTCAACATATAAAAAGCTTTGTCCAATTCTAGCCTAATTAAAGAATCTTCTAAAAGATCTTGTTTGGTTTCCATAATTTGAAATCTTTGGTCCGTCTCTTCAGACTTCTCCTGCAGCTGGGTAGTAGTCTGTTTTAATGTGGTAATTTGTTGAGTATTTTCCAGGATCTGTTGTTTGTATTCCTGAGTTTGAGATGTCACTTGTAACGCCAAAGCATCAAATTTCAATCACCATTGGTAGTGCATTGCTTATGGCCTGTGGGATTGTATTTTCTATTGCTTTATTTACAGCATCTTTGATCATGGCCTGCAATTCTTGATTTGGCATCTTAGCTGGGTTTTGGGCTACTGATTTTATTACATTTGGTGGGGGTCTAGCTGAACTAGAAGACATTTTTCATTTAAACTCACAAAGAATTCCCAAGACCCTCCTCCTCCCCTCTTTTCCCTTTGTCAGTGCCAACACTTACAAAAATTGTTTCAATAATACTTGAAAGCACTTTTGGGTCTTGACCCTCGAGAACCACTGATTTCTATTAATGATGATCTACTGCAGTGGTTTCCAAGCTTCCTTACTTTGGGCAAAACTTTTCTTGTTTTTGTCTTCCCAGGAATCCCTACACATCATTAGGTGGTGGATCAAGTGTGTTGCAAAGGAGAGAAGCTTTAGCAGAGTGTTTCAGTTTTCCTCCTTTAAAGGCCTTTTCTGTGTTCACTCCCTGAGCACTTGCCATAGTATATTTGCAGGCTGTTTGCAAGAGGTTCTGGGTCATGTTGTAGGGCAGGCCACAGGGCTTGTGGGACTCATAGCTGCACTGTGATAAATGAGCATATCTTAAAGCATGCCAAAAGCTTCTGTCTTCATTTAGCATATTTGTATTCTGCTTTTCTTCCTAACGAGGATCCAAAGTGGGTACAATACACAGTTTTGACTCTCTCCTGCAAGTGCTCTTTACCCAACTAGGCTTTAAAACCAGGAGTCACCCCCCTCCCTCGGTTAAGGGAAAACTGGCTGTAGGACTCTTAGAGGATAGTCAATGGTACTAGAGGAGTCAGAAGCTCCATCTGACATTCCTGATCATCACTTTGAACATTTGCTGGCTCTGTGCATTTGCCCAGGTATATCTAGTTTGAACAATGTAAAGCAGATCTGTCTCTAGCAGAGTGAAGTGCTCACCATGCCCAGATGCTCTGTGCATTTGCCCAGATATATCTAGTTTGAACAATGTAAAGCAGATCTGTCTCTAGCAGAGTGAAGTGCTCACCATGCCCAGATGCTCTACGGATACCGAAGCAGCCCAGCCCTAGCCTGGCCTCCTTCCACCATAGTAAATACTGCTGCTTAGACAGCTATGCAGAATGTGCTTCCATAAGTAGCCCTCAGCCAGATATTTTGAGGGTTGTTCTTCCTGTCTTTGTGAGATTACAGTAGATAGTTGGCACACGAATCCCAGATAATTTACTTATGACTAATCCTGTTTACTAGATCCAAGTCCTCTTGTTGGTCTTTGCATTCCTAACAGCCTTGCTGAAACTTCTACACTCAGAGAGAATGGTCTCCTCTTTCATACCCAGCAAGTAGAACAATTTGGACAAGAAACAGCTGAAACTTCAAGCAGATTGTTTGGTTTCCCCCATGTGTACTGGAATGCGACTTTGTCCTTTATAACTCAAGACTGGACTTTGGAATATGCTGCTGAGATTTTTCAATAGTTGCATTTGTGCCAAATAGGTATTACGTGGCAACTTTAGTAAGAATTAAATGTTTAGATGTTTCTCTGCTCAAGATCTATGCATCATAGAGCTTTTATTGGATGAAAGGAAAGGAAACATTTGCTTGCTTTTCTTAACAGCAAACGTCTTTGGTCTTTTCAGTCTGTTCTGTCTGAAACATAAATCCTCCATAGGGAGTAAGTTTGATTGGATTTCGATTTTACTTTAAAGTAAAAAATACATAGATTTGGACTATTGGTGGGAATTCTATTTGTGTAGGTGGGAATTGTGTTTATGTAAGAATTAGTGATAACCATCTTAACATGCATAAGACATTGGGTTGGATCTCAAGAAAAGTTTTGCTTAACGTAATTCCATTTGTGCAAGACATTGTAGAAGAGCTACTGTAAGATTTTTCATTTCCAATCTGCCCAACTGTGTAGAGGAATCAAAAGGCTATTCAATGCAGTGTGAAAGTGTGGTGATTTGGTTGAAGGGGGGTCATTATCAGATAATGTGTCTTGCACAAGCAAAAAGGCAAAAATGAGTATTGTGAAGCTGATGTAGTGCACGGACTACTTGCAATCGTTTTCTTGTGTTTCCGCTTGTGGAAGAGCTCTTGAACATGTGGAAATATGTGACATCCAACCCATTATCTGGGAAATATGTTTTTTGGGAAAATACATATTCCATCTGTTACCTGTTGCACTCTCAGCATTAGTTACGGCTGATTTCATATAATACAGTGTGAACTTAACAATACGGTGAATACTAGTGCTCTTCAATATAAATTCTTTGCTCATTCCACGTACCAGAGTGCATTCTGGGTATATTGGGATATGACCAATCAGTGGTCAGCTGGGACACAAATTCCATTCTTCCTGTTGTAACTGCACAGAATGTTCAGGATTTGGCCTTTGGCACTAGGCTAAGTCTAAGTTCTTTTAAGCAATGCTTTTCTCAGCAACAGTCGTTAATTACTTGCCTGTAAGTGAACTTGGAGTGAATCATTAACATTAATGCCCTTGCATATGCCGCTTTGATGGAACGTCTCAAACAGCAGCGTCACTAAGCAAGATAGATTCCAAATGGTCTTCTTTTACTTATTACAGATATTGAAGATATGTTTTTTGTTTGTTTGTCTAGATCCCAAACACTTTTAATGGAGAGGGTTTCTTTGTCATCCTTGTACTTTGCCACTGTTTGGGTTCCCCAGTTAGAGTCTAAATTTGCTTTACTCAGAAATTTTCCACATGTTATGTTCACTTGCCTTCAGATCTTTCTCTAGATCCTGTTAAAAAGAAATTAAGGCAGAAATCCTAGTGCTCCCCTGCCAAAGTTTTGAGAACTCAGAACAAATCGGATGAAACTGAATGTAGCTTATTCATGAAAAGGCTGCTTTGAATAGAACAGTAAAATAGTACCTTTAAAAAGTTGGTGCTTTACTTGTGACCTCTTTATCATACCTATCAGAGCAAATCTCCTTCTGTTTCCTTTTATTCTTCATTTTCATAATCATTGGGGGCATGTTCATTTTATGAAACAGGATTTACCTGAAAGAATTTTTCTTTCCTCTGTAAAATACAGCCTAGATTTTGGAAGCTTTGACAAATGGCACCTCTAGTCTGACAGTCTAGTTTCCCATTTTTGTTACCATAATACTTTCAAATAAAGATCCATGTAAGTGCAGGAGTAGAACTGGGTATCGCTAGAATAGCATTAGTTACACCTTGTGCTTCACCAGATTTTGTGAACTAATTCCTCATGGTGTGTCTCTCCCATCTTTCCAGAGGCAAGTTGGAAACGTTTGGGTGGGGCCAATGACACAGTTTCTTTCAGCACTTAGAAAGTGTTGTCCACAAGTTCTTTTTCGTGGCTCAAAACTCCAAAGCACTGCCACAGTGGAGGGCCAAACTGCTCCCACTTTTGAAGACAACCTGCCTTAATTATAATAAATATATATTTAATGTGCATATCCTGGTATTTTATGGATTTTTAAACTTCATTTATACCCTGCCTGTCTTCACACAGTGGGTAATCCAAAGTGGCTTGCATCATTCTCCTCTCCTCCATTTTATTCTCACAACGACCCTTTGAGGTAGGTTAGGCTGAGAATATGTAACTGGCCTAAGGTTACCCAGCAAAATTCCATGGCATAGTGGGGATTTGAACCTGGATTTTCCAGGTCCTAGTCTGGCCCTCTAACCACTACACTATATTCTGATTAGCACATTTTGAATAATTAAAAGAGCCACAGTTCCCCAGATGTAACTCAGGGGTTCCCTGTAAGGCCACTTGACCATGCAAGGCCACCTTTCCTCCCCGCTCCTCATACAGTTGTGTGAATTGCCCCAGCTTCATGTCACACATAGTATAACACGTATTTCATTACAGTAAATCTGCAGATTCAAGTAGATGTTATCTGTAAAAGATAATCCCTTATGCCTGGAGCAAATTACGATGATATTGAAATACTTCATTTAGATTGTCATGCTTCCTAGAATGCTTTATATCTTGAACTTGTTAATAGTAGAGGAAGTGTGATAGAAATCTTCCTTCTTATCTCCCCCTTCCATCTCATAGTAAAACATTAAAATTAACTTTTGCTTATCCATTTTACCCAATGGTAAAATGTTTTATTTACTTTACTGACTTATTGTGTGTGACACCACATTAGAACAAGACAGGCTGGGCTTCGACATCTCTGTCCCTCTTTCAAAAGGCCAACTATCACATTTTTCTCTTTTGCCACCTTCTTTCACTGTTCAGGTTGATGTATTTGTGTTACCATTTGTACTTGGTGTTCCCTGTACTTGGCAACTATCCTTAGCCTCTCCTTTTAGGACCAAGATATCTATCACAAAGAAAGCAATGTCCTACGAAGAGGCCAAAATGTAAGATAATGTCTCAAGCTAGATGATGAATAACATTTATTTTTTTGTTCTTTTTGTCTTTGAGGGTGGCAGTCAAGAGAAGGTAACAAACAGGCTTCTCAAACCTGGTTCATTATCCATCCACTGACATTAAATGATTGATTAAAATGAAGCCACTCAGGGACTAAACATTTTGGCTTTCAAAGGGGAAAGTAGCTTGGGGTAGGGATGAACTATAGCAAAGAACCAGCGAGATTGGGGGGGGGGGAGATCAATCAAGCGTGCATGGCCAAATCGCTTGTGACGAGGAGGCCAATGGGGCATTTTTCATGGAAACGTGTGTCCTGTAACTTTTGCTTCAGATGTTGTCCTGCTCTGTGAAGGAGTTGTGGTAGAGAAGGTAGACACAGAAAAGTACCAACTTGTAGAGCAGTGTATGCACCTGGGCTTATAGTGTAGCGCATGGCTGGAAAAGAAGCTGTCCACGTCCCTGTGCCTGCTGACCTGGAGAGCAAGTTCAACTTAGTGTGATTTATTTCCTGTGGACCAACATGTGTGGTACCGTGGTGAAAAGAAGCAAAATTTTAAGTGTAGGAACAGTGATGTGGGTTTTCCGAGGACATCTGAATTTGAAACATTTCTGGAAAATATTCCAGAAAAATATCTGGTTCAAAAATTAAATTATTCAAATAGTGTTAGCAAAAGAAGGTAAAATTCTGGACCATGTACAAGCACTGGGCTTGGTCCGAACTTCATACCTCACATGTGGCCCATCTAACGTGATTGATCTGCCGCATGACAGCCCTGACAACTATAGATAAACTGCATTTACATGTGTGTGGCAGAAAATTTTCCACCAAAAATACAGCATTGGAAAGCATTCCGTCCTACAGCAGTGAGTGGGAGAAAGCTGGGTTCTCTCAATAGTATTGTATTATGTTTGTTAAAAACAAATGGTCGCTGAAATTTCTTCAGCTTCCAGTAAGATGACCCCAGATTTTATCTAGGCAGGTCTAAAAAGGTTCTTATAATATGGTCAATTAAAATTTGAGCCCTGACTTTATATATAAAGATTTTATTTATTTCTATATTTATATCCCACTTTCCACCCCAGTGGGAATACAAAGCAGCTTCCAACAGTGTTCCTCCCCTCTAGATTTTCCTCACAACCATCCTGTGAGGTAGGTTAGGCAGAAAGAGAGCTTGGCTGGCCAAGGGCTGTCCATTTTCTGTAACAGAGTGGGGGGCTGAACTTGGGTTTCCCAGTTTTTCCCAATATAGCAAAATCTGGTAACACCCCTCCACCCCACATTACACGGAATTAACTCACTTAGCATAACTAGCTGATGGTCTCTCTGTTGTTCTTGATGCAATTTTAATTCTACGTGTACCTCCTGGATTTCATGGTCTCTTGAGATTTCTTTTCATCCTCTTCTGTCCTTATATATAAAAGCATTTTCGCATGGCAACATTCTATGCTTGGCAAAATCAGTTGGCTGCCCTAACTGCTCATCAGAAGGTGTGCGTGAGTCCTGCCCACAGAGGCAGCGCCCGCCAAAATTCACCTCACAACATAGCTTCACCTGAGGAGAGATGCCGTCGTTTGTCTGTGGAGGAGAGAGGATGCTCTTTGCCTCAGGAGAACTGTTTGGAGCCTTTTTTCAGCGGGGGATCCTGCTGCCGCAGAGCCTTACAGCCCTACTCCACCAGCCACCATTTCTCCCTACCTTCTGGCCCGTTGTGTGCCGGCTGTGTACTGCGGGCCTCCCTGGCCACGAAGGGAGGACGACGACGACCATGAGAGACACCATTCGCAAGCTGGTCAGGTCTGAGGTGACCGGTGCCCTCCTCCCTACATGGCTTGTGCCGCCACAAGGCGCCAGGGCCGCCAGTGGGCCACTCCCGGCCCAAGTGTGTGGTACAGCTGCCACCCCCCAGGACCCCTTTGCCTCTAACATTCTAAACAATCTGTTGTTGGGAGTTCTGAGGTAAAATACATATCCCAGTCTCCCTATGGGACCTGGAGATCTCCCAGAAATCACCGTGTTCCCCAGCCACAGTGCATCTTTTCCCCTACATAAAATTTCCCAGCTATTACAACTGATGTCCAGATGATCAAGATCAGTTCTCCTGGAGACAATGGCTGCTTTGGTCAGTGGACTCTATGGCCTTATACCCTGCTGAGGTCCCTCCCCACTGCAAGCCCTGCCCTCCCCAGGCTCTACCTCTCAAATCTACAGGTATTTCCCAACCCAGAGTTGGCAAGCGTGTAATTGGCTATGGAACCACTTCCCAGACCCTTGGAACACAGAAAACATGGCATAGAAGGAGGTGCTTTTCTACCTTAGCTGCCACTGCATAGCCCCAAATTAACATAAGCCAATCTCCAGATGGCACCTGGAGATCTTCGTGGTCTCTGTGTGCATCACACCTTTGGGATGTAGTGCTCCTGTGCTGACCTCGATCAGTTCCTCTTGAAAGCGAAAGGTATTTTCGCGCCCATTCCCTTGTCACATGCCGGCCCCACTCCGCATGACTAAGGGAGGGGCACGACAATCCCACCAATTGTCTTCTGACCACCGCACTGGTAGGATCTTCTCCGCTTCGATCAGTAAAAATTCGGGCTTTGAGGCCTATTCCTCTTCCTCCTTTGAAGTTTCTTCATTTTTTTCTTGTTTGTTTTTTGTTAAGTGAAATGATTTTGTTACTACAGATTTATTTATTTTTGGACTCTGTCGTTTGGTCGTTTTTATTTTAGACCATGTGTCCCCCCCCCCCCCCCCCCGCCAAGAGCTGGGGCTTCTTTAAATGGTGCCTTAAGTGCGGTAGTAAAATCGTCCCCCCAGATGGACACTCGCTTTGTCTTTTGTGTCTCAGGGAATTGCACTGAGTGGACTCTTGTGCTCATTGTGCGAAGTTCTCGAAGCAGATGAGAAAGAACAGAGCTGCCAGACTTCGTGTTGTGCTTTTGGAGTTAGCGCTTTCACCAATGTCATCATAGGACACTTCGGGGCATGTGTCAATGTCGACTGCTGCCTCGGCATCGACGGCTGCACTGTCCCCGATACCGACTCACACAGATGTCAACCGCCCAATGCTGAAACGCCCGACCCATACATCTCAGTCCGAAGCCCATACTCCCTCTAAAAAACACAGGGAGGGCAAGGATGATCGGCCAGTCAAGCATAAAAAGTATAAGAAAACTCCCCCTGCACAAACTCCACTGACCCCTTGGAGGGCCATGGAACCGAATTCTACGGGGGCTGCTTCACTTGACTTTTCGAGCTGAGAGCAGCCACGAGGTGTACCTCAGTCGCCTTCGCTGCATCCTATCCAGCTCACTGACTCTGAGCACGATATGGACTTGAAACAGACCTCCTGGTCTTCCAGTGTCAAAAGCCTACACTCCGACCGCGGAGCCAAAGCCTTTGTCTGTCCTTCACAGCTCCGACCTGATGATCGAGAATGGCCATCGGCACCAATCCACCCCCCGCCGCCGCCCTCCTGGAATCAACAGCAGTGGCAGTATATGTATGGGGCCTATCCATTCCCGGGCAGTATGCCATGGTTCCCATCCCAAACAATGGAATGGGACCGTAAGTCCACTTCTTCCCATCTCTCCCAGTATTGAGATCCTCCATCGACATCGGAGTTTGTGAAGCCCCAACCGTTGAGGCCGACAGGCAAACCTAAACTGTCGCATCTGGCAATTGCAAAGTTTAAAGATCCATCGAATCCAATTCCATCGACATTACCTATATCCTTTTCCGAACCGTCTGAGCATTCCGCCTCTTCCGACACTTCCTTCCAATAAGGGGATGAAAACCCCAATCCTCCAGTGGAACCCTCGCCACATCAACAAGTGGGTGATGATCTCCCTATCTCCCCTTCAGAAGATCTAAAATCTTATGGGGACTTCATCAAGCGAATGGCTAAAACGCTGACTCTGTCTACGGTACAACCCCCGCCTACCATGACAGATTCCATGTTCGATATTGTCCAGATGGACACCTCTACCCCGATTGCCTTACCGATGACTTCCGGCATCTACCCCCATCTCAAGCCAGAGAGTAGATCACATGTACAAGGTGCAGGAGCAAGGTGCTGAATTTTTATTCACCCATCTTAAACCTAATTCTGTCGTAGTCACCTCCGCCTCCAAAGGCAAATGCAGTCATTCCACCACCACCCCCAGAAAGAAGGGAGGAAACTTGATTCGTTTGGAAGAAAAATTTATTCTGCTGGAGTACTTGGTATCAAGACTTCAAACTATATGGCATGTATGGGGAGATATCAGTTTGCTCTTTGTCTGAATTTATTGCAACCCTCCCCGAGGACTCTAACTGCCAGGCTCGTAGAATTCAAAAAGAAGGAATGCTCTTGGCTTAACACCAGTTCAATGCAGCTAAGCACACATTGGATGCAGCAGCCAGAACGCTGACTTCAGCAGTTATCCTCCGACGGCATGCCTGGTTGCACTCCACGGCTCTGCCACAGGACACCAGGACTCTCATTGAAGATCTCCCATTTGAAGGGGAGGGCCTCTTCAGTACTACCACTGATATGATCTTGCAAGACCTACACAAAAGCATAAAAGTGTCAAGGAATTTAGGGTTCGTGTCGGCTCCTAAACCATCCAAAGCTAAATCCTGGAACAAGCCATGGTCTCACAGACCCTCATCTAAGTCATCCCTGGAAGCACAATGGCAGTGCTCTCCCACTGTGTCTTCTCTTCCATACGGACACAAACCAACATTCTCCCCCATCGCTCAGCCTAGGGCTAAGACTCCCAAGGCCCCCAAGCAGAGCCTTTGACTCCTGTTGTTCCACCCCCACCCACCTGTCTCCCTACCTGGCTGCTTGGCAGCGAATAATTTCAGACTAGCGGGTACTTTCTGTCGCCGAGAGGGGGTACCTCATAGAATTTATCCAGGTACCCGAGGCCCCCAACTTCATAACTACCCCACCATCCAGTACGCTCCTGGAGGAGATCCAGAACCGTCTCCAAAATGATGCTATAGAATCAGAATCGACAACCCAATGTCAGCACGGGTTCTACTCCCGTTATTTTACGGTCCCCAAAAAAGACGGAGGCCTCCGTCCTATTATGGACCTCAGGGGACTCAACGGGTTTATCTCATACCGGAAATTTAGAATGACAACATTGCAAAGCATTCTCCCCCTTCTCAGCAGCGGTGTCTGGATGGTAACCTTGGACTTGCAAGACGCATATTTTCATATAACTAACCACCCATCCCACAGGAAGTTTTTGCGTTTTGCGGTCACAGGGGGGCATTTTCAGTACAAAACCATCCCTTTTGGACTCTCAACAGCACCCAGAGTCTTTACAAAAATGATGATTGTCATCGCGGTGTACCTTTGCCTTCGGGGTGTACGGATTTTTCCATACATAAACGATTGGTTGTTGATAGCAAGCTCCAGGGAGACTCTGCTCAGCCATATCTATTTAACTCTGGTCACCCTGAATGCGCTAGGCCTACGGGTAAACTTTAAAAAGTCAATGCTCCTCCCTTCACTGAGAGTCCAATTTATCAAAGCAATTCTAGATTCAACTGTCTGCCAAGCCTTTCTCCCTCCCAAGAGGGCGGGCGACATTATCACCCTCATCAACCTACTGAGGACACAGGGAGATGCATTCGCAAGGCATATCCAATGACTCCTGGGTCTGATGGCCGCCACCACAGCGTTGCTTGTTTTCGCCAGACTACAGATGAGACCACTTCAGCTGTGGTTCGTCAAACGTTTCCATCCACAGTGGCAGCCCCAATCTCAACGGTTTGTGCTTCCTGTGCAAATGCTGCATTCCCTACAGTGGTGGGAAAGTCCAGAAAACCTCCTTCAGGGAGCCCCATTTCATGCACCCAGCCCCGAACTGACTCTTACCCACGGATGCATCCCTGTGGGGATGGGGAGCTCACCTTCGAGGTGTATGTGTGGGCACCAAATAGGAACCTCACCTGGCTCACAAACACATCAACATCCTGGAACTGCTCGCCATCCAGTATGCCCTAAGGTCTCTTCGCCACTTCATAGCTCAACGTAGGGTGGCAATCCTGACAAACAACAACACCATGCTGTGCTACCTGAACAGACAAGGCAGGACGGTATCCAGGGGACTTTGTCGACTGGCACTGGAGATCTGGACCGAATGCCAATCTCGGGGCATGTTCCTCATTGATGCTCACCTGCCAGGATCGTTCAATGTGCATGTGGACTTTCTGAGCAGGGGAGGCACATCCCTTCACAAGTGGGAACTCAACTGAACTTACCTTCAGCCAATCTTTTGCAGATGGGGTCACCCAGAAATAGATTTGTTTGTGACGCATCAGAACCTGAAGTATCGTCTGTTTTGTACCAGGGCAGGACAGAACCCCCTATCTCTGGGGGACGGTCTCCTCTTCCCATGGTTCCGCAGGCACATGTACCTGTTCCCACCAATTCCTCTACTTACCAAAGTGATCAGCACAATCATGAAGGAACAACCTCGGTGCATCCTCGTGACACCTTGGTGGCCACATCAATACTGGTTCCCATCTCTACTCCACATGTCCCAGAGCACCTATATACGGTTTCCCCTGGCACCAGATCTTCTTCTGGCTCAGGAGGGCCAAGTGCTTCATCACGATGTACCACACCTCAAACTCACGACGTGGAGGATCCCCTAGCACAACTTAAAGACAGGATAGACCTTGTCCTGTTGAACTGTCGTAAGCCATCTACACGCACTTCCTATGAAGGGAAGTGGAAGAAGTTCCTGTCTTACCTCGAGTCGCTGCGTTTACCACTGCCACCTATGGGCTTGAGAGTAATTTTCGGATTCCTGTTGACCACCTGGACTTGGGTCTCAGTTGCTCTTCCTTAAGAGTTTATTTAGCTGCCATCTCCGCCAATCATCCTGCGGTAGACAGCTATTTCGTTTTTTCGCACCCTCAAACAAAGCAGTTTCTGAAGCATCTTGTCTCTTTCCTCCGGCTCGTGGGCAGACTCCCTCTTGGGACTTACCTCTGGTATTGGCCAGACTAATGGGCAAACCGTTTGAACCCATGGCCGCGTCTAGTCTACAGCTTCTTTTGTGGAAGACTGCCTTCCTGGTAGCCATTACCTCCGCAAGACAAGTAAGTGAATTGTCTGCATTTTGCTGTGACCCTCTGTACCTGTTTTTTCACCATGATGGTGTCACCTTGGCCGCAGATGTTTCTTTCCTACCCAAGGTTGTGTCCGAATTCCATTTGCAAGCTGATATTGCCATTCCGATGTTTTCCCCGCCCCCTACAAGCAATGAGGAACGCCATCTTCATACTTTAGACGCTAAGAGAGCCATACCCTTCTACCTCAATATAACGAAGGCTTTCCGGCAGTCGCCAACCTTGTTTATCTCCTGTAGTAAACCTATGCAGGGAAAGAAGCTCTCCTCACAGCGTTTATCCAAGTGGATCGTGGAAACCATTAAACTGTGTTACTTACTGGCTAAAAGGCCACTTCCGGGCCCGCTCCGAGCGCATTCCACCCGGGCAGTAGCCATGTCCACAGCTTTCCTGAGTGGTTCGTTGCTCCCTGACATCTGTCAAGCAGCAACCTGGGCTACCCCTCACACGTATGTGAAGCATTACGCCCTGGATGTGCGTCTTCATCAGCATTCCGTGGTGGGACAGGCAGTGTTGCAGGCGGCACAAGCCTAGGACCTTCAGCTCCTTTCTCCAGGTACGCCTGTTTTTGCTTGCTAATCTCCCAGAGGTGTGATGCACAGAGACCACGAAGAAGATAAACAGGTTGCTTACCTGTAACTGACGATCTTCGAGTGGTCATCTGTGCATTCATATCACCCGCCCTCCTTCCCCACCGCTTTTGGTCCTCTCCTTTTTTATTACTCTGAGACTGATGGCAGCGGTCAGAAGGAACTGGCAGGATTATTGCCCCTCCCTTAGTCATGCACAGTGGGGCTGGCATGTGATGAGGGAGCTGGCGCGAAAATCCCGTTCGCTTTCAAGAGGAACTGATCGAGGTCGGTGCAGGCGCACTATATCCCAGAGGTGTGAATGCACATATGGCCACTTGAAGATAATCAGTGGCCACTTGAAGATAATCAGTTACAGGTATCTCCAGCTATTACAACTGATATCCAGATGACCAAGATCAGTTTTCCTGGAGACAATGGCTGCTTTGGGCAGTGGACTCTATGGCATTATACCCTGCTGATGTCCCTCCCCACCCCAAACTCGGCCCTCCCCAGGCTCTACCCCTCAAGTCTACAGGTATTTCCCAACCCAGAGTTGGTAACTGTGTAATTAGCTGTGGAACCATTTCCCAGACCCTTGGAACCCAGAAGACATGGCATAGGAGGAGGTGCTTTTCTGCCTTAGCTGCCACTGCATGGCCCCAAATTAACTTAAGCCAATCTCCAGGCAACACCTGAAGATCTCCAGCTATTAAAACTGATGTCCAGATGACCAAGATCAGTTCTCCTGGAGACAATGGCTGCTTTGGCCAGTGGACTCTATGGCATTATACCCTGCTGAGGTCCCTCCCCACCGCAAACCCTGCCCCCCCCCGCTCTACTCCTCCAATCTATTTCCCAATCCAGTTGGCAGCCCTGTAACTGGCTATGTAACTGTTTTCCAGACCCTTGGAGCCCAGAAGACATGGCATATAGGAGGAGGTGGTTTTCTACCTTAGCTGCCACTGCATAGCCCCAAATCAACGTAAGTCAAGGGTGGAGGGAACCATACCTATTACCATGAGGCTGTACTCCCATACTACCCAGTTGGGGCAGCAAAACTACTTGAGCCAGCCCTGCCTTATAGCTAAGCAGAAAGAAATAAACATGGCTTGCCTCCCTCTATTTTCCCTTTCCCTTTGCCGCCCCACCAGCCACAGCCGGGACACTCACCTGGATCTTCTTTCTGGAGCTCGTTGTATTTCTTCCCACATGGGCCTTACTCCTAGTATATATATAATTCTCATACGTATTGGCCATTTCCAGCTCTCCCATTGGCTGTCCAGTGCACTCCATCAGCTATTGGCCCATCAACCACCACTCAAGAGTACTCACATGCCATTGGCTGGATGCTGGGTCCACTCCTCTCCTCCGCCCACTGCCAGTCTGGACACTCTTCTCTCACAGAATAAACTGCCAAATGGCTGTCTCTCCTGACGAGGACAATTCTCCTGCTTGGCTCCTGTGGAACTAACTTTTCCCTCAGTGGCGGTTGCTAGGCAACCGTGCTTGGTTCTGTCAGTAAAAAGGCAAAGGCACGAGGTGCTTTCCAGGCCTTTGTGGGGAACTTATTGGGGCCAGTCCTGACTTGGCTTGCCAGCTGCAGGTTAGGAAATTCCTGGATATTCTGTGGTGGAGTCTACAGAACCCAGAGTTTGGGGAGGGGAGAGGCTTCAGCTGAATAGAATGCCATAGAGCCCACCCTCCAAAGCAATTATTTTCTCGGGGGGGAGGGTAGAGATCTGGAGTTCAGTTGTGATACCTGGCGATCTTCAGGCTCCACCTGGAGGCTGGCTATCCTAGGCGTAGCAGTTAGCGCTTCAGAGCAGGGTCTGCCAGACCCAGGTTCTTGCTGTGGAAGTTGAGTGGGTGATTTCAGACCAGTCACAGACTTTCAGCCTAACCTACCTCACAGGGTTGTTGTGCAGATCAAAAGGAGAAGAGGAGAATGATGTAAGCATCTTTGGTCTCCACTGTGGAGAAATACTTTACTTTTCCTCCTGGAGTACCATTGCTGCCAATCTCCAGGTGAGGGCTGGAGATCACTCAGAATTAAAATTGCTCTCCAGATGGCAGAGATCAGCTCTCCTGGAAAAAACGGCTGCTTTTCCGGGTGGACTCTGTGTCATTATACCTTGTTGAAGTCTCTTCCGTTCTGCTTGGGTCCCCACTGCGGAGAAAGACGGTAGTTTTCCTAGGTAGAGGCTACAGGGAGGGGGGGGGAAGAGATGGCAACCTGAAGTCAGAGGGGCAGATAATGGTACATTGATGGTTGGCTGGGAAGGAAATAGGGTTGCCACCTCTGGGTTGGAAAATTCCTGGAGATTTGAGGGGTGGAGCCTGGAGAGAGTGGGGCTTGAGGAGGGGTGGGACCTCAGAGGTACAAAGCCATAGACTCCACCAAACCAGCCATTTCCTCCTGGGGATCCATTGTTGCCAATCTACAGGGGAGGACTGTAGATCACTCAGGATTACAACTGTTCTTCAGATGGCAGAGATCAGTTCCCCTGGAGAAAACAGTAAGCTCTGTGTCATTATACCCTGCTGAAGTCACCACAGCAAATTGACACTGAGTGCCCAAGGCCAGGGCACCCCCCAAGAGCCTCTTTCTAGAGCTTGTTTTATTTATTTCCACAATGGGCCTTATTCCTAGTAGCTTTATATGTAAAGTTACAGCATAGTGAAGATCCGCTCATTGAAGTGAACTCTAGTCCATGAAAGATTATACTGAAATAAACTTTGCGAGTTTTTAAGATGCCACAAGAACCCTGTTCATTTTTGCTGCAACGGGCAAAGACTTTTGCTCCTTTGGCAGTATGTATAAAGTTCTGGAGACATTGTTTTCTGTTGTCTGCTGCCTGACCCTCAAAAGGGAAACAGGTCTCTATTTCACAGCTGAAAGTTTTCCGTGCATAAAAGAAGCTGCTGTCAGGAAATTCTTGTTTATTGCCTTTTGGAGGAATATGTATTAGACTTTAGAATTTTAGTGGCTGGAAGAAGAGGAACAGGGGTCTAGGTCTCCTGGGAGGGTAGCCGTGGTGCAGGATTTCATTGAGTCAGCATTTGGCGCCAGGACCAGTTTTCAGTAGCAGGGCCCATATCTCTTTGATCAGTGCCCTCATGAAGCCTGATTTCTTCGGCTACAAGGCTGCTAGAAAGGAATGCTTCTGCACTTGATTCACCGAAGCCCGTTCCTCAGCATATCTTCAAATAAAAATGTCTGCAGTATAACTTGCAACATATTCTTCATCTTCACTGCAAATCTGATTTCTCCCACCCCGGTTAATTGGCAAGGTCACTGACCAGTCAAGCACAGGTTAAAGCAGTCAGCTGCTTGTTAACAGAGTACCTTGAAATTCAGATGGGTATCAAAGGATCTTTAGCTTACTTTCTTGAATTAAAGGGAGAGTATCATAGCAAGGCCAAAAGGTACAGATCGAATCTGTTCTCGTCGGACTGGTTCAGTTTTCAATTCATGCACATAAGCTGAACAGGCAGGGATCTGATAATGTCTCTCCTTTGATCATGTGGTTTCTGATAACTTTTCAGAAGTCTCCTGCTAGGGCAGTCTTTTACCATTCCTTGTGGGGAAGTTACTGTGGCTAATTTCAGTATGCTTATTTTCCTATTATAATATTTTGAACTTTTGTCACAATGCAATGATTGACTAGTAGAGTTGTTTGTGTGCTGGGCAGTTTATCTAAGCTCTGGTTTCCAAGCTGCTCGCTACAGCTCAATGTTCAGTTTTCAAGTTGAGAAAACACTTTGGTTGCTATGTTCTGACTGAGCCAGTTATGTTGCTTGTAATACTGAATCTCCATGGCAGGCGTGGTTTCCAGGCTTCTCATTCCCTTCCTAAACAGTGTAATAACGCATCGGGCTGTGTGCCTCACCCTTTTCTTTTTGTTCACTTTCAGCAAATGAGGTGGCCTTCTCCCTTCCTTTTAAACTGTGGTGTCACCTTGGGCCAGTGCATTGTGTGCGTTGTTGTATGCCATCAAGCCACTTCTGACTTATTCGAACCCTGTGAATGAATGACCTCCAAAACGTCCCACTGTTAACAGCCTTGCTCAGGTTTTGCCATCTGAGGTCATGGCTTCCTTTATTGAGTCTATCTCATGTTGGGTCTTCCTTTTTTTCCTGCTGCCTTCAACTTTTCCTAGAATTATCATCTTTTCCAGTAACTCTTTTCTTCTTAATGTGACCAAAGTATGATAGCCTCAGGTTTAGTCATTTTAGTTTCTAGGGAGAATTCAAGCTTGATTTGATCTAGAACCCACTTATTTGTCTTTTGTGGGGTCGAAGGTATCTGTTAAACTTTCCTCTAGCCACCACGTTTCAAATGAATCAACTTTCTTCCTGCTGCTTTCTTCATTGGCCAACTTTCACATCCATACACAGTATGAGTTATCTTGATCTTGGTTGCCAGTGATAACATCCTTACATTTAAGGATCTTTTCCAGTTCCTTCATGGCTGTCCTTCTCAGTCTCTGTCTGCTGATTTCTTGGTTGCAGACTCCCTTTCGGTTGATGAAATGCATTGCAAGTATTGTACAAGTCTGTATATATCTATTTCTCAAGTATGGACAGATCTATGGATACCAGGGAGGGCGGTATGTAAATCAAATAAATAAATCCAGGGATCAGGCCCACACTGAAAGGAGAGTTTTCTCCAAACTTGGGGGGGGACCCCCTAAGGTTTGCAGAAAAATCTAAAAACATTTAAAAATATATTGGGGGATTTAAATCCCCCCAAAACAAAAACAATCTCTGCTCACATGCAGAGAACTTACCAGAAGGGGGCCCTGCAGCCAGCACAGTGTCTCCTGGGGGCCCTGCCACAGCTCCCACAATGGGGAGAGGAAGGGGGGGATCTGGAAAGGGGATTACCTGAGAAGGGGGGTGGTATGGGAAAAAGAGGTGAGGAAATGGAGGAGTGGGGAGATTGTCTGAGAGGTGGGGGGAGAGGAAGGAGATGGTTGAGAAGGGGGAGGGGGAAATGGTAAAGAGGGGGAGGGGGAAGAAAGGGGGAGAGATGATTTCTAGATGGGGGGGGAGACTGACATAGAAGAAGTAAGGGTAGACAGGGTGAGATGAGGGAAGATTGATAGATAAGGGAGGGGACAGAGAGAAAGGGAACATTGATAGAAAAGGGGGGAGAAGAAAGGGAAGATGCTCCCTCCCAACTTGCGGGTCCCTGCGTTTACACAACTAGTTTTGTCAATCTAATGTGAATTGGATGCTTGAACTACCTTGTCTTAGCCTAAGCTGCATGTGACTTCGGTAAACTCATCACTGGAAACACAGGACTGCCCCCATTCACTTGAGGTGATTTTTGCACCTGCAGGGCAAGCTTGGCTTCCCCTCCCCACCCTCTCTTCAGCTGAGATGCCCACTTTATTTTTGAGGTTCTTTAAGAACAGCGAGCTTGTTTACCTTCTCTCTAAGGCTGGTCTGACACTTTATTTTCTTTTATAAAGCATGTTTTCTCTCCACTGTTTGTTTTTCACTGTGATGTTGACTGTTCCAGTGAAGGTGCCTAACACAATGGCCTGTCAATCAACGCTGTGCACAGTCCAGTTCTGAGACTGGGGGAAGTTGCCACATAACTGACAGAAGGGCAGGCCAGTCAATGCTGTGAAAATCCAGTTTGCCTCTGAAAGCAGGTTCGTGGAAAGCCTAATCCTCAGAAGAATGCCGCATGTGTGTTTAGTGAGGCTGCAGTGTGTCGTGGATCTAACAGTGGGAGTCAGGGAGGGTTTAGTAGTTCTGCTTGCATGCCCCTTTGAAATTTCACTCCACTTGCTTACATTTGCAGAGGTAGGTCTGTCATTGCTTGTAGTTTGGGGTCCATTAGGGAGGCTCAAATATGTGACATTTCTTGATACATAATTTTATCTTGAGATATAAGTAGTGCAAAAATATAAATGAACAACATCTTCGGTAGACCCAAGCATTCAGTCAGAGTTTTTGTGATTTGAATAACAAGTAAACTAGATCTTTTAAAATATATTTTCCTCCCTTCAGGCTTGATGATACCCCCCCCTTTTATTACAAGACATTTGACAGTAACTGCAGCTTTTAGGACCCCCCACACACACCCTTAAAGTAAATCAAGTTCAGTGGCATCTTAAAGACTAACAAAATGTATTCTAGTGTAAGCCTTCATTAATTGAAGGTCACTTCATCAGATACCTCGAAGTGTCCATCAATTAGGCTGATGTGTTTATATTACTAAAAAAAAAGTAATCAGTTCACTCAGTGGGTAAATCCATCCACTCAGAATGAACTGATTACTTTTTATAATCGGATCTTGTTTTAAACCAGTCTCTTTGTAACATCTCCAGCCAGTTTGGTGTAGTGGTTAAGTGTGCAGATTCTGATCTGGGAGAACCGGGTTTGATTCCCCACTCCTCCACTTGCACCTGGCTGGATGACCTTGGGCAAGCCGTAGCTCTGATAAGAGCTGTTCTTGAAAAAGAGCCGTTTCTGACAGAGCTCTCTCAGCCCCACCTACCTCACAGGGTGTTTGTTGTGGGGAGGGGAAGGGAAAGGAGTTTGTAAGCCCCTCTGAGACACCTTTGGGTAGTGAAGGGCGGGGTATCAATCCAAACTCTTCTTCTTCATCATCATCCCCTCCCCCATTTTCTGTTGTGAATCTAAAAGTGTCACTCTGGATTCACATCTGAAGTGTCACATCTGAATGCATCTGGGGAAGTGAACTCTGATTCATGCTGGAATACATTTTGTTAGTCTTTAAGGCACCACTGGACACCTGTTTTATTCTGCTGCTGTAGGCTGATCTAGCTACCTTTCTGGAACTAGATTGACAGTGCAGTTCTCGAGCTTCCAGTCTTGGCGGGCTGATGGCAGCTGTTTCCCCAGGGAGCTCCTGGGGGGCGATCCACGGACCAGCACATTGAGAGGGGGTGTGAATGTCCACACTCCCCTGGGACTCTTGCGATGAGTCCTTTGCCATGGGGCACTGAGGGTCGCCTCTCTACAGGCGTGCTGCTGGCAGATTGAGGCTTCCCTCTGCCCCAAAGGTCTCTGCGCCATGTTCCCGAATGGGACTAAGCTACGAACACTGGGACAGGCGCTTGGAGGTACAGCATTTAAATCCTTACCTGGCGAGATCCGAGTCATCAGACGTTGAAGAGTGAGTCCGTTAAAGCGAGAACACCAGAGAATGAGCGAGTCCCCTTTTACTAAAAGCGAGGGGGGGACTTCCCCCCGGAAAAAAAACCAAATAAGCGAGTAAAGAAAAGCCTTGGTAGTGGGAACGGAGTCTTGAGCGGCAATAGACTGTATTACAGAGACTCCAGGAACCAAATAAGCGTTTGGGCAAATTTCCAGGACTTTGGCAAATTTTGAAAAAAGTAGACATGCTTAAAAATGGCGATCGGCATCTAGAAGCAGCAAACGAGACACAAGCTTTCTTCAGGAAGTCGAAGAGCCTGGCCCATGTGACTAGGAACAACCATAGACTCTTTCAGGCTGCATGTTAAACCTTTGCCCCCTGCTGGCAAAAATGAAGTACTTCACAAGAATTGTCTTATATACTGGCTGTTATTTCCAAGGAACTGTGTTAACATTAGAGAAGCGACGAGCCTTTGATCACAGGGACTTCCAATATTAAAGAAGAGAGTCTAATGAATAGGTTCAAGTGGTGGGGCCTGTATGCAGACGACAAAGCGAAGTTGTAAGCGAAGGGTATGCCATGGACATATCTGAAATAAGTCTGACGGGCAAAAGGGTGGATAGACTCTCCACAAGTTTGACTTTTAAAAGCAATAAATTGAATGATCTCCAAGATTGAAGGCAAGACTTCAAGCGGATTACAGTCCTTGAAAAAGAAAAAGGGACTTTGTTCTGAGATGACCAGTTCCAGCTCCAGCAAGACAATACCACTGGGAAAATGTTTAAGACGAATGAAGATAACAGCATGGGAAGAGAAATTGACTTTGTTATACCTACTGAGGGAAATATAATTATTGATGTACATTAAATGAAGGAGGGAAAAATAATTGTAAAATGAGATGCCACTGCTCTCTGAAATTTGTGTTTAAGTGAACTAGCGATTATCCTGGAATGCTCTTTATATAGTCAGATTTGATGGTTTGATAACATAATAGATGATGATGACAGATGACTCTCAATGTCAAGAAAAGCAATTTTTATATTGTTAAGCTTTTATAAGCAATGTAAGACCTCCAACTCTTGGGTTTTTCGTGGGTTTTCTTTACTTTCTCCCATAGTTGTAGATCCCCTCCCTAATTTCGTTGTAGTTTTTAGAAAATGCAAATTAAAAAAAAACCATTCGGGGGGCCAAAAAAAAAAAAGACAGTGTAGTTCTCCCTCTGAGGCAGAGGACATCTTGGGTGATCCCCACCATCCTATCAGTGAGAGGCAGGAATCAGGTCTTTCTTCCTCTTCCTGTGGAGTGGGAACGCCCCCTTTTCAGTTCTTTACCTGCCTCTACAGGTAGAGGTTGTTGTAGGCTTCCCCTCCAACCCTTGAGTTAGCTACTTTCACTCCTTTTTATTTTCTGCTTATGTTTTTACTACCAAAAGTTCCTCTTCCATTTGTCTCTACCTCCTGTCCTTTAGAGGGAGTTTAGCGGTGGCTGTAACAGCCTTTGGAAATAGCCGTGGAGCCCCCCCTTTTTTTCTCTCCATGCGATTGCAGCATGCCAGGAAGAACAGCAGACGGCTTTCTCTCTGAGACGGAGAATGACACCGTCATTATGGAGCTGGCCAGGGACGTCCCCAGAGCCAGCATGACCTTTAGGCTTGCTACGGCTACCAACAACGACCCCGAATTGAGTAGGGAGAAGAAAGGGAAGAAGCAGCAGTCTCCAGAAGACCTCACCGAAGACTCATGTCCCTGTTCATCGGCTGGTGGCGGCGGCCATCTTGGATCCTCAATTTTGGTGGGAAACGCTCCTGTGCTTACACAAGTCACGCGGCTCGAGTCCCAGCTCCCGGATGCCAACCTTCTAGATTCAGGCAGGTCTTCTTCGCTGAATCAACCAGGGGCAGAGGACTTTGGAAGGCACCTGTTTGGTAATGTACCTCTGCCAGTTAAGATCCTACCCCTCGTGAATTTTTTGAGTCCATGAGACGCACAATGAGGGAGGAATTTCTAAATTTCTACTGCCTGGGGGATCTGGGGTCCATTGCTTCCCACACAAACTCCCGGGTTCCAACACCTATAGAATACCCTAGACATAGGGAAGTTGGTGGAAGTTGGCCTACTAAGGCTGCTAGAAAGCAGGCCCCGAGATAGAGTTATTCAGACTCGGAAAGGGAACCGTCCCCAGAGCCTGACCTGGCTCACAGAGAGGAAGGTGAGTTCCTGACTGATGAAGAGGTGGAGGACATCAGCATCCCACAACAGTCTGCAGACTTTTAAGGCAGAGGACTTCCAATATCTACTTTCTAAGTCCCTTTCAGCCCTAGATCTTCATGACTCTCCACCTGAGGAGGAAATGGTTAGTCCGGGTATAAATTCCAGAAATAGGTCTAAGGGGACGGATTTTCCCAGATATGCCACCTCTGAAAAAGTATTTCCCTTTCCAGAGTTTTTTGAAAGACAATTAAAACCTGAATGGGCTAAGCCCACCTCTAACAGACAGGCTCCTGGTTTTTGTTAAAAAGCCTTTTGCCAATGAGATGTTACAGGTTCCACTGGTGGACGCTCTGATGACAGCACTCCAGTCCTTTGGTCTTCTCTCTGAGGACGGCCATGGTTCAGTCCGAGACAAGCTGGACAAGAAAATAGACATTGCCCTTAAAAGAACATTGAAGCCACAGCAATGGCCATCAAGGCCTCTGCTATAGCCTCAATCGTCACCAGGGCCATCATAGTCTGGTCTAGAAAACTCATTCAATTGCTTCCAGAGAACAATAGAAGATTACTGGAGGGAGCAACAAGAATATTAAAAGCATCATCGTTCACAACAGATGCAGCTCTGGATGCTCTTACCTTTTCCCCCAGGGCCATGTCCTCGGCATTGGTGGCAAGAAGGGGGATCTGCCTGTGCCTGACTTGCAGATCTTCAGTCTAAGTCCTTTGTGATGGCTTATCCTTTCCAAGGGGAGAAGCTGTTTGGTGACCATCTAGAAAGGATCCTGGTGGAAACCAGAGACAAAAAGAAGGCCATGCCCAGGAATGTACAGCATCTGGATAGGAGAAGCTCTGTCAATCATTCCTTTCGTTCTTCCAACATGTCCTTCTGATCTAAACTCGACCAGAAAAGAAGCTCCTGGAACTCCTCGAGGCAACTTTATAAAAGAGCGTTCACAGGACCCCACTTTGGGAGACAGACTACCAACAGGTCTGAGAAACTGGGAAGCGGCAACAAAATTACTAAAGCATGACTCAGAGAGGATTCCTGTTGGGGGCAGACTACTTCACTTCAAACTAGTGTGGCTAGAGTCCCAAGCAGACTCTTGGACTTTAGAAGTAGTTTCCAGAGGCTACTCAATAGAATTTCTAAGGATTCCCCCAGACTGGTTAATCATTTCCCCACTTCACAAGGATCCCAGGAAACGAGTCATAACGTTTGCAGCGATGCACCATCTTCTAGATATCCTGGCTGTGGAACCGGTACTAGACGATCAAAAGGGCTAGGGGGTCTATTCCATATTCTTCACAATGCCCAAGAAAAATGGCGATTGGAGAGCCATCCTAGATCTGAAATTTGTGAACAAGTTCATCAAACTGAGGCACTTCCACATGGAGACCCTGAAGTCCATCACTGATGTACTACAACCAGGAGAATTCCTGGCCTCCTTGGACCTCACAAAGGTATACCTTCACATCCCAATCCTACTACTGCACAAAAGGTACCAGAGATTCTGCATGGGGGAACAACACATGCAATTCAGAGCGATGCCCTTCAGTCTGGTGACTGCCCCGACAGTCTTCACTAAGGTGTTAGTCAACCTCATAGGACACCTGAAGAAGAAGGTCCATCCGTATCTGGACAATCTACTCATTTGGTCTGCTTCCAAGGAGAAGGCTCTTCAGGACATCCAGGAGACAATTCATTGTCTTCAGTCACATGTTCTTCTAATCAACCTGGCCAAGAGTTCGCTCTCCCCGTCTCAGAGGATAGAGCATGCGGGGATGTTGATAGACACCAGGAGTTCCTCCCTTTTCCTTCCGGAAGAGAAGATCCTGAAGACCAAACAAATGGTGAAGATCGTCATTGACAACATGTCTGCATTTCTGCTCACGTTAGCCAAGGTGATGGGTCTCCTAATTTCCAACTTAGATGCGGTTCAGTGGGGCCGTTTTCACACAAGGTCACTGCAGTCATTCCTCCATCCATATCAATTACAGATTATGGAGAAACCCTGCTTCATGTTCCAATGTCAGTGAGAAAGGCACTATGTTGGTGGACACGGGAGGCCAATCTCCGCCAGGGGAAGAAGTTCTTTTGCAATAGCAAAATCCAACACAAGGTCGCTGGTCTCACAGGGAATCCCTGTTACCTATCAATGTATTGAACTCAGGGCAATCCACCTAGCTTTCCTTCACTGTGGCAACAGGGTAAAGAACCACCACATATTAGTGAGGACGGACAACGTGTCAGCCAAAGCTTACACAAACAACCAAGGAGGATCCAGATCATCCTCCCTTCACAAAGAAGTGCTGATGTTGCTATCCTGCGCGGAGAAGAATCTAGCCTCCATCAGAGCCGAACACATCAGAGGGCTGGACAATACCAAAGCAGACTGGCTCAGCAGACAGATGATGTACCCCGGAGAGTGGATGCTGAACAGGAAAATCTTCCATTGGATGCTGCAACACTTCGACACGTCAATAGTAGATCTGTTTGCTTCACATCAGAACAACCAACTACCCAGGTTCTTCTCCAAGTTCCATCACAACAGAGTGGAAGCTACGTACGCCTGACCGCCTCCTGGCCAAGGGGCCTACTATATGCTTTCCCACCCATTCTGGTAATACCAAAGGTACTGAGAAAAATAAAACAGAAGGCTGTGGTTCTCCTGGTGGCCCCGTGGTGGCCTCGTCGTCCGTAGTTTTTGACTCTACAGCAACTATGCAAAACACCACCGCTGCATCTGCCCATATATCCAGACGTGCTCATTCAGGGGCTAGTATGGCACCTGAATCCAGAGCGCCTGCTTCTGTCCACATGGAACTTGAACAGTGCTCTTACTTAAAACTTGGATACTCTTTGGAGGTGACAGAAACAATTCTTGCTTCCAGAAAGAGCTCTACCGTTAGGATATATAATACCACCTGGAAAGCCTTTCATAGGTGGTGTAGGAGTAAGAAACCTCCCATTCACTCCATTTTTGGAATTCCTCCAGGACAGCACAAATCAAGGTTGGAACCAGCAACACTCAGATAGCAAGTCACAGCCTTGGCTTCTGTACTTCCTCATATGAAGGGCTGTTCCTTGTCGACACACCCACACATATGCAAGTTTCTGAGAGGAGCCTTGCTTCGCAGCCCTCTGCCAGTACACAGATTTCCCACATGGCGACTACATATGATGCTATCCACTCTCACCAAGGCACCGTTTGAACCTATTCAGGAGGTCCCACTGGATTGGTTACTCATGAAAAGATATTCCTGGTGGCAGTAACTTCAGCCAGGCATATTTCTGAAATTGGAATGCTCTCAGCAAATCCAGGACTGTGCATCTTTCACAAGGACAAAGTGGTCCTGCGTACAGATCCTACCTTCATTCCAAAGGTGCCAACACGTTTCCACAGAGCTCAAGAGATATATTTACCATCTTTTTGCCCAGATCCTAAACATCCACGAGAAAGGTCCTGGCACACACTTGATGTTCGCAGAATATCAGAAAGACCAAGGCTCTGTTTATTAACATCTCACCTTTGAATCTGGGGAACAAGATGTCTAAATCTGCTATCAGCTTTACAATCAAAACATGCATTCCAGAGGCTTACAAGTCTCTCAACTTGAATCCTCCTACTGGAATTACAGCACACTCAGTGAGAAGTACAGCCACAAATGCAGCAATGACAAAAATTGCTTAAATTGAAGAAATCTGCAAAGCTGCCACTTGGTCTTCTGTCTCGGCCTTCATCAGGCACTACAAACGGAACATATACGATTCGGCTGATGCCGCCTTTGGAAGAGTTTTACAACACATCATAGAAGAGGAGAGTGATCTCCCATCCAGGGCATAGGGTACTGCTTTGGAAGTACCCCAGATGTCCTCCACCTCAGAAGGAGAACGACCCTTGGCACTTACCATGAGGGGTCCTTCTACTCTGAGGAAAGGAGGACATCTTGCCCCACCCAACGCATCGCTCTCTCATTCTATTCCTCTTTCTCTGAGATGTGACTTAATCTTAACTCTTCTTCCAATTTCTTTCGCTATGTGTGTTCTTATTGGTTTTTGTGTTCTTCCCACGTTACCTTCTATGGTTTTGTCTAAATTCCATGTTTGGAGTTGTTTCTTGTTTATTAGTAGGAGTAAGTTATATCCAGTACTGCTGCTGGGAGTCTCCTGAACTGAAAAGGGGGCGTTCCCACTCCACAGGAAGAGGAAGAAAGATTTGGTTCCTTCCTCTCCCTGATAGGATGGTGGGAATCACCCAAGATATCCTCCTTTCCTCAGAGTAGAAGGACCTCACGGTAAGTGCCAAGGGTTGTTCTCAACATGTTCGGTTGGAGGTGAATCACATGGAGACCAATGTGAGTTACTCCCAAGAAAGCATGCAAATAGGTTGGAGCCTGTAAACTGGAAGAAAACTGGTATTTTTCCCCTCCCTCCTCCTATGACTTGGGAGAACAAAGGCTGTCTTTAATGACAGGAATTAATGTGTTGCAGAAAAACAAAAATGATTTCCTTGTATCTGTGGAGACTTCACAGTAACAATCAGTCTAGTTTTTCTCTTGTAACTTTTTTCAGATGAACTGTGTGATTGCGCTGCAGCAAGAAGGGGGGAGGAAAAAATATTGTATTACATGAACGCCTTCCTTTGTTAGGGGAATCTTAGGCAAGAAGCTTGCTGAATGAATTTGTCTTCTGACTTGCGGAAAAGATAGAGCAGTAACTTTGGTTTTCTGTCCTCCTTTCCTTTTCTGTATGTCCTGTAGAACTTTTTACAGTGCTTTGTTAAAAAAGGAAAAAAATATACTTGCCAGAAAGATTGCCACGAATAGATTTGGCTAGTGACAATGTAAAGATTGCTGTGCTTTTTAAAAAATATACATTTCTCCCTTGATTAATGCTTTTTGCACCAAAGAAGATTGTGGCCTATTCTCTGACAGTGTTAGATAACCCAGTTGATTATTGCTGGCTCATTCAACAGGATGACCACGTGGAGATATAGCAAGTAGGTAGCTCACCTTGGGAATATGCTGCTCCTCAGAGTGTCTAATTACAAAGGAGAGTTTCTGCTCCAGCTGATTTTTTTAAAAAAAACATGTTTATGATATATGTATAAGTGGGTTTTTTTCAAGTTGAAGATTACATACAACTAAGTATGGGCATTTTAAAAAGCAGGTAGCTATGTAGGTCCATAGCAAAATCTGAAAACCAAAACCATATAATACTTTTATGAAGACAAAGCACAGTAACACAACTCAATGCATAAGCCGTTGAATTCTCCAGAGCTCTTCATTAGTCTGGGTGTCAAAAAAACAAACAAAAAGTATAGGGGGGGGGATCTTTCAGGCCATAATCTGAAAGTTTCCCTTCCAACATCCTGCATAGAAATTGTTCATGGTTTCAGTGGGCACAGGGTGTGGCTGGCTGGCATCAGGTTGCACCATTAATGTGTTGTCAGGAACCAGAAACAAAAGGAAGCCACGCAGTTGAAACTATAATAACCAACAGCTGATCAAATCTCTCGGTTTATGGGGCCTGGCACACAGTCCTTCTGTTTCTTTGACTTTGATTTGAGGAAGTGTTCTGGAGTGCTCGAAAGTTTGAACATACTGTTGTGTTATTTTGTTTGGCTTTAATAAAAGTTATTACACATCTTGGAAATGGAGTGTGGAAATTGAGATTTTCTTCATGGTCTCTGTGCATCACACCTCTGGGATATAGTGCGCCTGCGCTGACCTCAGGCAGTAAAATCGAAAGCAAAATGGCCATTGCACTTACCATGAAGTAAGTTTGAAAAAGCTGCGTTGGTGGAAGCACTCCTCAGGGAATGCGCCGTGATCCCTTTAGGAACCTCCAGGCCAGCTGCCTTGTAGGCCTCTGATATGCAGGATCTGAGAACCATGCTGATAGACATCTTGGACATTCTGTCACCTACTCTGGGTGGAGATATATTGATGAACATAAAGTCCGTCTTCCTGATTGGTTCCGTCCTGAGAATGTAAATTCTCTGAAGAGCACACCTAACGTCTAGCTTATGCCACAGGACCTCTTTAGGGTGCTTAGGATTAGGACAAAATGAAGGTAGGTATACTTCCTGAGAACAGTGGAAAATGGACGACACTTTAGGCCGGAAGGTAGGATCAGTCCTGAGGACAATTTTGTCCTTGTGAAAGACGCACAGTGTAGACCTGACAGAGAAGGCACTAATCTCTGAGACTCGATGTGCCGATGTTATGGCCACCAGGCAGAGCGTCTTCACTCTTAGCCACTTCAAGGGAACCTCCCTCAGAGGCTCAAAGGGAGACTTGGTCAGAGCAGTCAGGACTGTGTTTAGTTTCCACGCAGGGAACCGATGGACCTGTGGTGGAGACTTGGCAGATGCTCCCTCTAGAAACAACTGGAGATGCGGATGTTTGGTTAATTTATATCCCCCCAGTAATGGAAGGACGGTAGATAATGCCACCGACTGCCTGCGAAGAGTGGAGACCTTCACCCCGGAATCCAGACCATCTTCTAGAAAGGCTAACACCGAGGCCACTGTGGGGGACAGAGCATTGACCTTCGTCCTCCTACACCATCTGACGAAGGCCTTCCAGGTCGTATCATATATACGGATGGTGGATTGTCGTCTGGATGCTAGCATTGTATCCATCACCTGTGTAGAGTAACCCAGCTGGGAGAACTGTTGCCACTCAATCTCCAGGTGGTTGGACAGAGCCACTTCGGATGGGGGTGCCAGATTGGTCCCTGCAGCAGCATATCTGCAGACTTCGGCAGAGGTAGAGGAGGAAGGATGTTGAGCTCCAACAGTGCTGAATAGCAGTGACGCCTTGCCCACAGGGGGGCCACCAGGATGACTTGTGCCCTCTTCTCCCGGATGCGATGGATGGTTCTGGGTATCAGTGGAAGTGGAGGGAACACGTAAAGAAGCCCTTGGGGCCAGGCAGCAGTGAGGGCATCTGTCGCTTCCGCTTCCGGATGATGATATCTCAAAAAGAACCGAGGAACTTGACGGTTCTCTGGTGAAGCAAAGAGATCCACCAATGGTTGACCAAGATGTTGCACAATGAAGTTGAATACCCTTGGATGGAATGCCCATTCAGCCTCGAGTATGGTTTCCCAGCTGAAACAGTCCACTTGGACATTGGACCTTTTCACATGCTCTGCCCGGAGTGTCGTCACATTCTTCTCGGCCCAACTGAGGATCTGTACCGCTTCCCGATGTAGTTGAGAGGACCTGGAACCGCCCTGATTGTTGAGATACGCTTTGGCCGAGATGTTGTCCGTTCGGACCAAAACGTGTTGCCTGCGAATCGCCTGACTGAAATGTTTGAGGGCGTTGTGGATTTCTCTTAGCTCCAGCAGGTTGATAGGGAGACTTTGTTCTTCCCTGGACCAACGCCCCTGGACCGGAGTTCCTTCCAGGACTGCTCCCCAGCCCATGAGACTGGCATCCGTAAAAATTTCCTTGAAGAGTGGGGCATAGTATACTTTGCCCAGTCTCAAGTTCTGTAGAGATGTCCACCAGAGAAGGCTGGATTTGACTTGTGCCGGGACGCGTAGGTTCACAAACTTGTGCTCCATAATCTGGTGCTGGTATGGCCTGAGAAACCGCTGAAGCAACCTGGAGTGGAAATGGGCCCACTGCACCAGGTTTATGCAGGAGACCATTAGACCCAGTAGCTTGGCCAGCGACATCAGAGGAGTGGAAGAACTCTGAATCACCGAGCCAGCCATGTCCCGAATCTTGGCAGCCTTGTCCAAGGGCAGGAAGAGCGCATTGCACTCCGTGTCTATTATTGCTCCCAGGTGCTCGATTTTCTGTGATGGCCACAGACAGCTCTTCAGAAGGTTGACTATGAATCTGTGTTCTTGTAGACACCGAATTGTCCTTGAGGTGTTTTGGATGGCCGAATTCAGGTCGTTGCCCCTCACTAGCAGGTTGTCCAACTAGGGGTGGATGTGAACTCCCTGTTTCCTGAGGTGAATTACTGGATTGATGAGGAGCTTGGAAAACAGCCTGGATGCAGTTGACAGACCGAATGGCAGCGCTTAATGCTGAAAATGGCATTGTCCCACACAAAACCGGAGAAACCTCTTGAGTGTCTGATGGATGGGAACGTGGAGATAGGCCTCCGTGAGGTCTATGGAGGTGAGGTAGTCACCTGGCAGTAAGGTCTCTGCAATAGACTTGAGCATCTCCATTCTGAAGTGGTGAAGCCAAATGAAACTGTTGAGGAATTTCAGGTCCAAAATGGCCCTCCAGTCACCATTCCTCTTGGGGACCAGAAAGAGAATTGAGTAGACCCCGTGACCTTGTTCTGTTGGAGGAACAGGTTCTATGGCCTGGATGGCTAACAAATGTTGGAGTGCCGTGTCTACTAAGGCTCTTTTGGCGATGGACTTGCTGACAGGCGAGACCAGGAATCTTTCTGGAGGGGGGTGACGGAATTCTATCGTGTGGCCGTGGGACACCACCTCCTGTGCCCAGACATCTGCTTGTGATTCTGTCCAGGTTGCGGCAAAGGAGAGAAGGCATACCGCCACGGGAAGGGATGCGTACTCATTGTTGCTTGGGTTTGGGATCTCGGTCTCCCCGGTCAGCTCTGATGAATGGAGGCTTGTGGAACTTGGAGTAGAACGTTCCCCTTCGGCTGAAAGTCTTGGACATACTCCAATTGCTCTTCTTCTGGTCCTGACGGAACCTGGACAGGGTGTGTTGGGAACAAAAGGAATGCATGTTCCACCATTCAGTTTGGTGAAAGTTTCTCGGTATGGCCTTCTTCTTGTCGCGAGTCTCCACAAGAATTCTGTCAAGGGCGTCACCAAAGAGTCAATCTCCATGGAACGGATAGGCAGATACCATTAGCTTTGACTGGAAGTCAGCCTGTCAGGCCCTTAGCCAGAGCAGGAGTCTGGCCATGTTAGTAGAAGCCATAGCTCTGGAAGTAAAGGTCAAAATGTCCAGAGTAGCATCAGCAGAGGAGGCGGCACCCTTCAGAATGCGTGAGGCGCCCTCGAGGAGACCCCTGTTGTTCTCTGGCAAGAGTTGGATTAACTTACGGATCCAGACAATAGATGCTCTGAATGCTATAGAAGTAGTAGCTGCCGCTCTCACCATCATGGTAACGGCCTCATACATTTTCTTGAGTATGGTGTCTACCTTCTTGTCAATCAGGTCCCGTATAGATCCGTGCCCATCTTCCGAGACGAGGCCTGCGGATTGGATGGCTGCCACTGGTCCATCCACTGGTGGTACCTGTAAAAGCTCATTTGCATATGAAGGTAAGGCATATAACCTTTTCACAAACCCAGGAAACTGTCTGCTGCTGGTTTGTCCCAAGCCATTCTGAGCTGTCTCTCAAAATATTTGGGAAAAGGGAAGATGCCATTCTCCACTAATTCCTCGGGGGGTGGGAAATTCAGATAGCCCCCTGGAACGAGACTTAAATCTGGGCTTACTGGGTCCCTGCTCTTCAATAGCCAGGGAATCCTGAATCTCTAGGGCTTTCATAGCCTTGATGAGGAAATATTGATAATCCTCTGCCTGAAAAAATCTACTAGATTGTTCTGGCATTTTGGAACTTTATGCTACAGAAACTAGCAAGTTGGGATTGTGGTGAAAACTTTTATACAATGGTTCGAGCAATTTACTCAAAACAATCAGCAAAAGTGATAGTCAATGGCGATACAACACAAAAGATTGCTATTCAAAAAGGCACGAGACAAGGTTGTCCATTATCACCTTTATTAATTATCTTCACATTAGAAACTCTGACAGACTTGATAAGAGATAATGATCTGATAAAGGGTCTTAAGATCAAAGGTGAGGTCTATAAGCTGCAGGCATTTGCAGATGATTTCGTGTTTATTGTGGAAAATCCGATAGAATCCACACCAACTTTGATGCAGGTAATCGAGAAATATGGAGAAGTATCAGGTCTAAAAATAAATTACAAGAAAACAAATATGTTAATAAAAAACTGTACACCACAGCAAACTGAATATCTAGAAAAATTAATAGACATAAAGATGGTTACTAAAGTTAAATACCTGGGAGTGATTATGTCAAAAAGAAATAATGCATTAATTGAAGATAATTATGCTAAGCTACTAACAGATATAAAGAAAGATTTGCAAAAATGGGATAATTTACAACTATCTTTTATGGGAAAAATTGCTGCACTTAAAATGAATGTATTACCGAGATTTCTCTTTCTAGCTCAAAACATCCCAGTATTGAGGAATGCCAAAATGTTTAATGAACTAGATAAAATATGCAGAAAGTTTGTATGGTCAAACAAACCAGCACGTATAAAATGG
>NW_015174286.1:178942-194073 GCF_001447785.1 Gekko japonicus | reverse complement strand
GTGGCAAAATATGCAGTTGAAAACAAGCTACGATAAAGATAAAAAGAGTGGATTTTATCATGAAAAAAATGACTTGGATAAGCTGTGGTTATCCACAAATGATAAATTGATACAAAATATGTATAAGTTGTTTTTGGTAAACTATGAGTTAGATGAAGAAGTCAAAAGTACGATGATTTCCTGGATGCAAGACTTTGGTTATGTTATAGAAAATTGGTCAAATGTGTGGACAGCTACAAAACATCTAAGATCTATTCCATATAAGGAAAATGTGTTTAAAATGCTTCATAGGTGGCACTGGTCACCAGACAAACTAGCTAAGTGTTACCCAAATATGTCCAAGAACTGTTGGAAGTGTAAAAACAATATAGGTACTTTCTACCATATGTGGTGGAGATGTACCTTGACCCAACGATATTGGCATAAGATACACAAGTTGTTGAGTGACATACTCAAAATAGAGATACCATATCAACCAGAATTCTTCTTGTTAAATGTAATACCAGAGAAATACAAAAGAAAAGAAAAATATGTTATGGGATATATAAATACAGCAGCGCGTATTTTATTTGCCAAGAAATGGAAACAAGGGGGAATACCTTCAAAAAAAGAATTAATCACTAAAGTACAGGAAGTGGTTGAGACAGACAAACTGACCTCAATACTGCAGAATAAAGATACAAAAGTATTTTGCAACAGATGGGAAATGTTTTACAAATGGCTAGAGACAACATGTTAATCTGTCATGTAGGACAATGTGAGACTCCAGAAGTTGATGTATATATATGTGTAAATTGAATATGATATGCATGATGTAATGCATTCAAGAAAACTGAAATAAATATAATCTTAAAAAAAAAATCTACTAGATTGTTCTGGCATTTTCATTTCTTCATCTTCCTCCTCCGAGAGGAATTCTCCCTCCTCCCTGTCTTCAATGTTGGAAACGGAAGAATCCTCCTCCTCCTCCCTATGTTCCTCTCTGTGTCTTTTATGAGAACAGGGAGGTGCCTTCTGTGCTGCCTTTGTAGGCCAGGGAGAGGGGCCAGGGAGAGATGGTACCTGTTTATCTACTTGCAGTTTCTTACTTTCGAACTGCTAGGTTGGCAGGAGCTGGAACTAGAGATGGGAGCTCACTCCATCATGCGGCACACTTGGGTCTCAAACTGCTGAACTACTGACCTTCCACAGCCTGCAGTTCAGCGTCTTAACCACTTGAGCCACCACAGCTCCTTATGCTCATTACTTCCTAATAATTCAGGTGCTCTGAGCAAGGCACAGCATGATAAATTCAGAATAGTAGAGTAAGGTGCATGCTGAAGATCACTTAATGAAGATCAGCTATCCCTTTGTATTTTTCCCCTACCAGCAGTCAAGGTTGTTAAGAGAATATTTGGCATACAGACAGGACCCAACAGCCTGCCCTTTTGCCATTGCTCTGTGAGGGAAGCAAGAGAACAGGAGAGTATGCATTTTACCATCACCACCCCTACTTGGTTCCAGGAAAAGCTGCTTGCCCTTCAGATGGGGTGATCAGTCCTGCAATTGCTTTCCATGCCAAAGCACCTCTGAATGTCTCTTGCCTTGAAAACTCTATGGGGTCACCATAAGTTGGGTATGACTTGATGTCACTTTCCACCAGAACTAAGGCCCCGGCACTGTGATTGAATGGTTGTGTATGATGTTGCTGTACAATATAGTAGCTGCTCAATCTGCCTATGGCTTTCCTCAGGCAGAGATCTTCTCAGTGCTGTGTTTTAAGTTTCTTTTAACTGGAGATTCCAGGAATTGAACTTGGGATCTTTGTGCAAAGGGATGTGCCCCCACCTCAAGTTCAGAATTTGCCAGTGAAGTGCAACAGCTGGTAGGGCTCTGCTGACAATAGGACCTGAGAGAGAGCCAGCTGGATATAGTGGGAGAGCTAGAGATGTAAATTTCCAGAAATATTGAAGCTTGGGGAAAAACCCAGTCCCCCCCCCCGAAAAAAACGGAAATTTTCAGAAAAATTGAAAAAAATGCCACATTAGCACTTTTTTCTTTTTCAGATTGAAAGTCATTCTGCTACTTTAGGAACATAAGATATGACTGTGAACAATTTTACTTGGCATGAAATGATCACAACTAGTATATTAAAAATATAGTGTATCCAAACAATTATTGTGGGTGGGTGGAGGGAAGTAAAGAACCGGATTAGTAGTAATTAAATTATTATTTACACAAAGGTTATAAAGATAAACTAATGTAGCTAAATGATTCAGTTTTCTGGAATCGGATAAATGAAAACTCTTACCTTTTTAAATTAAGTACATACTTTCAGGTCCTTTTTGTTGCTCTGTATTTTCTTCCAATGCTTTGAGGCCTAGTGAACCTTGAGTGCCAGCATACCCACCCATATGCAAAAACAAAACTGAAAGCTTTTTCTTTTCTTGTGACAATAGCACCTCCTAAAGGAAGAAATGCATCTTGTTCTTGCATTGGAGAGTTCAGTTTGTAACCTAGGACTTGCTTGTTTTGAAAATATTTGAACACCTTGTCTTAAAATATTTTATTCATCATGTTAAAATAAAATGTTCCACAATTAATTTTTTTCTTTTCTTTTTTTCAATTTTTCCATTTTTTTGGAAAAAAGCAAAAAAGGCTTCAGGGGAAAAGGGGGGGATATCCCCCCCAAAAATGCTTCAGGTTTTTTTCTGGGCCTTCACATCTCTAGGGACAACCCAGGTTCAGATCTCCCCCCTCCCCCCATGCCATAGAACTTGCAGGGTGACTTGGGCTAGTTGCTTTCAGTCTTGATCTACTTCACAGGATTGTTGTTTTTAATTTTTATTTTTGTAATTTTCTTAAACATATGAAATGTATTACAAACATAAAACCAAAACTGTAACTTTAAATACAATCAAAAATAAACATGATAGCTAACATGCTTAGTAATCCAACCACACACACTCAAGGATTAATTGTATATTTGTGTATTCCCCTACAGCATCCCAAAATATAATCCTACCATTATACCTCAATTTCTCAATTATGTAGTAAATTCATGGGGATTACATTTTGTTCAGCCATGTATTGTAAAGGTAAAGGTTCCCTTGCTCGAAAACTGGGCACTAAATAGCAACGAATTTTGAATGATATTTTTGTCCATCTAAAGGAGATGTGGAATATGAGTGTTTACCCATTATAAATTGGTCCCAGATTTTGTTATGACATTGGGATATTGAGGGGGGAGTCTGATCTTTCCATTTTGTGGAAATAACTAATGATGTTGCAGCTAGCAAAATAGCAATCAATTCTCTTGTAGTGTTTCTCATAAATAAATCTGTCCAGTAGTTTAATAAAATTGCTTCAGGAGTGAAGGGAAGCCCTATGGTTGTGATCATTTCATAGGATTGTTGGAAGGATAAAATGGAGGAGAGGAGAATGATGTATGTGGCCTTGAGCTCCTTGGAGTTCCTTAGAGGAAGGGCAGGACAAAAAGGTACTGGAGAAATAGGCCTCCTCCTGAACTTCGGTTGTAGAAATAGGCAGCGAGGAGGAGGCTTCCCCATCCTCAAATGACGGAAAGTGGCATAATAACCATGTTCACTATGCACAGTCAGGAGGTGGTGTGCTCAGCTACATCTGCCAGAATGGGGAAGAGGAACTGAGGCCACGGTGTGGCATGGCTTGTTCTGCTGTATTGACTCATTTAGTATTGGGCTGCACATAAGCTTTGTTGAAGTGCTTGGAATCCCTGTTAAAATGAATTACTACCTTGTTTGAAGTTTTTACTGTCTGTTGACTTCAAGGGACTCAAAGGTTATTTATAAACTAGGGTGGGATATTCAGGAGAAGAGAGTCCCTCTTAATTATGTTTTTCCTTTGTAGTTACGCCTAGTCATAATGCAAGCTATTACAGTTTCAGTTTCACATTTGAACTTGTAGATGTTGTTGTTCACTATTCGTGTAAGGTACAGGCAGCTTAGATGTTGACACTTTCTTTTATGATGCTTTCAAGATTGTTTTCACTGATTTTGATTAAGATTGGTAAGGATCACTGGTATCTCCTTAAAGTGTTCCATTAAAACACAGTGATCCATGGGTTACGATGGTCTCACTCCCGTTTCTGGATTCTGGGAGGCCTTCTCTCATCTTTTGTCATCTCCCCATAGTTATCAGCTGCTGAATGCAAGCATGTTCTTACCTAGATGCCTCACACATTAAATAGTGAGCAGTCCTTAAAATATCACAGCTTTAAAGGGGAATGTCTGCATAATGTAATCTTTGAGGCATTTTCAGAACGTCATCTTTCAGCTTCTTATGCATACACATATTAATGTAGGACAAAGCTGGTCGAGCACAAATCTAAACTGAGTGTGTATTTCTCTCCGGTGTATAGTTGTGTGACTGGCCTTCTGGTGTGCTATGTGAAACAAATCTCTTAGTTTTCTGTATCATATGTGAAATGCACATGCACGTGTCAGGTTCTGCTAGCAGCAGCACTAAAGGCAACAACAGAACTGCATACATGACAAAATAAGCCCTGTTCGGGTGGTCAGTATGGTGTGCAGTGTAGGTAGAGGAGTCTAGAATGCACCTGTTGGCCCCAACCCAGGGCTCCCAAGTACTTACCTTAATTCGGCCGGGGATGTATAGTTCTTCACGGGACCATTCCCACAGGGAAAACACAGGCGCTGCACTATTCCGTCACCCAGACGTGACGTAGGCACATAGCCGGTACCATCGAGTTTCCAGTCCCATTACCAGAGCATCGCCCAGCTACGTGCCTACGTCATGTCTGGGCGAACGAATAGTGCAGCGCCGGTGTTCCAAGCAAGAATCTTCCGGCGGGGAAGCATGTGTCCCCCGCCGGATCGTAGGTAGGTACTTGGAAACCCTACCCCAACCCTATTTTCTATCCCGAGGAATTGAACAGGAGGGAAAAAATGGCCCCCACATAGTGATGCTCTAGGAATTTCCTCTAGTTTCTGTGGTAAAAGATAATAGAGACTAGGGGATGCAGCTTAGATCATCACCTAAAAGTGATATCACATCTTCTTGAACTCAGCCTTCCCCAGGTGCCATCCCCTGAATCTTCTGCTATTTGCCAAGGCAGTGTTGGGAACCCTAACCCCATCGATTAGCCATGCATACAGTTGCATGTCTACCGTGAGCCCCTAACAGAAGGGTGTCTTCGTGTTCAGTACCCTGCTATTTGCAGTGTTCTTTAGAGACTGCCACATATAGATCTGTAGGTACAGAAGGCTCAGTGCAGACATTTCTGTGTGTGTTCAGCAGGTACCGACCTGTTCTGTCAACATGTATAGAGCTTATGCAATTTTGAACAACTAAACAAGAAAATTGTGTTCCTGGACTTCATTATTGCAGTTCATCAGCATGTTTCAAATGTATCAGATGGCATGGTTCAGATGAGCCTGGGATATTTTGGGGCATATGCATTCCTTCCCCAGAGGTTGCTGCTTTAGCCTGTCTGTGATTAATCCTCCATTAAAATCCGAAGCACCCCTTGAAAGGACCCTGGCCCTACCTCTGCCTTTTACTGACAGAACCAGGGTTGAATACTGGCAATACTATTGTGGTTGCCTCGCAACAGCCACTGAGGGCATTCATTTGTGAAAGCTACAGGCACTTCTTTTATCATTTGAGGGGGTTTAACCCTCCCAATACATTTTTCTCGTATTTCAGATTTTTCTGCAAACCCGGGCATTTTTCAGGTTTGTAGGAAAACCTCTCTTGTCTCTGGATTTAAGTACATGTAGATTTGGCCATGCTGAGAATGAGATACTCTAATTTCATCTTCAGCAGAAGTTGACATTCAGTTTCTCTCTTTCCTCTCTGCAGGTTTTTACAATGGAATCCCTGGATAAAACAATCAATAGCTATCTGGATGTGTGGCTTGGACCAAGAGGTATGTGATTTTTGTTTGGGATAGGTGGAACCGCTGAGGGCCTGATGATTGTCAAATATCCTTGCACATATTGGGCTCTGCAAAATTTACAGCACAGATACTGAGCAGTAGCAACTTGAACTGAAGCACAAGGGACAGGTTTATCTGAGGAACTATAAAGGATGTGCTTTAGGATCGTTGGTTTAAAAAAAAATGGATTGGAGCTTGCAATTTCCTTCTAGGTAAACAACCTTTTCTCAGTGGAACAATCTGTGAATGGGCCAATGATTTAAGCTGTCATGACCTTAACCACCTGCAGGTAGCAAATAATTTTTTTTTAAGTAAGACTACTTCAGAAACTTTCCAGAACGAAACTGGGAGAGCAGTTTTGCTCCGCTGCCCAGGATATTTTAAACCCTAGGATACTTAAACCGAGACACTTTCAGCTTGAATCCACTGTGCTCCTCTGTCAACATCTCAAATGGAAGACTGCATCAGCAGAGTTGACAAAATTTTGAATCCACGTAAGTGGGCCAGCCAACAGGGCTAAATTCTTACAGTAGAATCCCAATGTTAATGTGGTCGTAGGAACTGCTTTACATGCAGGCGCCAGTTTATGGGAGCAGCATGTTGAACAGTTCCATATGTAAGTGACCTCAAACCTGGTATTGCTGCTCAACAGCAAAATTCAGAACAAAAAAAAATCATAAATGTAATGTTGCATTAGTGGATATCTAAGATTTGTGTGCAACTGAACAACAACAAATGTAGAGGCCATAGCTCTGTGGTAAACACGCATACATCACATGTAAATGATCCTAGGTTCATTTTCTTGCATCTCGTATGGAAAGAGGTATGTGAACAGAAGTGCTTCAGTCTGTGATCTTGGAGAGCAGCTTCCAGGCAGAGCAGCTTATATTGAACAAGGCAGACCAGCAGCCTGACTCTCTGCATAAGGCAGCTTCATATATTCATAAACCTACGTATTAATTTAAGATCAGCAAGGTATTGAAAAAACTGTTTACCTTTGAATTGGATAATGTCCCCAAGTTTCTCAGCATGGATGCCCCAACATTTTAAAGTGGGGCTATTAACAGTAAAATCTTAGATTTCTTTTTTATCTCTTGTATAAAACCAGTGAGCTCAAACTGTGTCTTGCTTCTGCAAGCTAAGAAAATTCAGAGCAATTTTTTTAAAAAAACAAAACCTTAAGTTCTTACCTCCCCCCAATAAACCTGGCAATTTTAACTGTAGAATTCAATCATGTTGTGAATGTAAAAATTAAACAGTGAGCCAGGCACCTCTGGTGGGAGAAGAATCTAATAAGGTGGAATACTGCTTATATTTTGAAAGCCTGATGCAGAGATTGAGGGATGGGAGGAGAAACAAGAGACTGAAAAGGAAGTTTGGAATAAATGTTCCTGGAATCAAGATTTGGAGATAAATATGAAGGCTAGTATCAAATGCTCCCACTGGGAAGCAGCATTTTGTAAAGGGAGAATAATTAGTTGTACTTCCCTTAGCAACAGGGCAATTAAATAAAACCACACTACATGTAGAGGTTGTTGTATAATTCCAAACAATCAGCCTTTCTAATTGTATTTGCCAGCTGCTTATTCCCTCAGCTTTTGTTGCTAAAGCCTTGCTTGGGGGGGGGGGGGACCACCACAGTTTGTACTGGGACCCCCCTGTTCTTGGGTTCTGGTGCCAGAGTAAATCAGAGAACTCTGCAGTTGGTGCATCCATCTATGTGGCCACCATGCCCTTCAGAATGACAAATATTTTGTTAGCCTTATGACATTTTTAGTGCCTAAATGTAGTAACTTTGTGTTTGTGTTCTGTTTCAGATCCCAGAGTAAAAGGGTGGCTTCTCCTGAGTGATTACACACCTACCTTTATTTTTTCTGTCTTTTACTTACTAATCGTATGGTTGGGACCAAAGTATATGCAGAACAGACAGCCGTTCTCATGCAGGGGTATTCTAGTGGTCTATAACCTGGGACTTACGTTGCTCTCCCTTTATATGTTTTATGAGGTAAGAAATAATTGATGCTTGTGTGTGATGATTTCTGTCTGTGTTGATCCTTTCAGTAGAAGTTGTGGTCTTTTTCTGTGGGAACAATGGAACAGTTCTAAGATACTTGTTTTGAGTCTTCTATGATTACTCTTTCAATAAAAGTCAGATTCACACCACCCATTAACATATCAGATGCAGTCTAGTCCAGATTACCCATTTTTTGGTAGGATACTTTAGTGGAAGAGAGGGAAAGATGTCACAGTGTTGAGGCTGTTTCCATTTAAACAGCTCGAACAGCGATCATGTGGAGCCCTCTATGCCCAGTTCATGCATGTGTATTCATCATTCAACTTTTAACATCCAGTGATCACTTGCATGTAGAAAAACTCCACCATATCCCTTTTTCTTTAAGAGACAACAGATCACACTGCTGTCTGCAAGTCATCTATGTATAAGAGACCAGGTTATACTCATGTGTAAACCAACCCTTGGCATAAGAAAAGAACTATTAAAAGGAATGATATGGAAAAACTGCTTGAAATATACAAGGAAACCAAAAGTCACAATATTATTTTCAGGAATGTATAACTTGTACTTTCTGCCTAATTGCAGCTGAAGCAGTGCACAGACTTTAAAAATGGATATAGTCATATATGAGACGCTTCCCTTTAACAGGAAGTGAGTGATAGAGGGTATCACGTTCATCCTGGTAAAGTTCACTTTTTAGTAGCAGCCTTTCATAGCAGCTGTAATAAAACTTGAGAGCTTTGGGAAAGCTGCTTTTCCCCCTGTCATCCTTTATTAATTTGGTCACACCTTAAAGAACTGAAAATGTACCAAGTCTGATGTAGCAGAGAGTGTGAAAAATATGGAAAGACCTATATTGCTCAAGAATTGCATATAGAGACTCATCTTGACTACTGAAAAGGAGTACATTCCCACATATTGTGTATAGTGGAAAGTTGCTTCCTTAATTTTTCTTGTGCATTCACGCTAGCGGTTAGGCCACAGAAGTATAACATGCATTATTTTTATCCCTACTCCCAATCTCCTCTAGTCACAACCAAAAAGGCCATGTGGCGTAGCTGAATTATGTCTGAGGGTGTTTCAAACTCTTGCATTTGTGGTACTCACTGGTTGGATCCTTAAATAACATCTCACACAACCTGTAAATGTTGTCTTCTTCATGGTTTCCACAATCTCTAGGAAGGCATGTTTGCTTCCAGCATTAATCTGTCCCTCATTACATGGTGCACCAAGGCCACTTATTTTGTTTGGTGGACCATTCACGTGCCAGAAGCTATGCAGCCTAGTACTTAATCTGTGCACACCTTCTGTCTCGTGTGTTCTGAGCTAGGGAGCCAAGTGAAAATGAGGGTGATTCAATAATACTATTGAATGTAATAAGCTGGATGTGGATGTGAATTCCAACGGGAAGGTAAAGTGGTCTCTTTCATAGATGGCTTGACCACAGAGATGAACTATGATGTTGCTTTGGGCAGCCAGATTCATCCCATATCAAGAAGCAAGCAAGGCCATACTCTCAGAAATATGAGGAGCCAAGAGTCCATTCATTCCAGCATCCTGTTTCTCATGGTGGCCAGTCATCTGCCTACAGGAAGCTCACAAGCATGGCATGAAGGAAACAGCTGTTGCCTCCCAGTAGCTGGTATTCTCACATGCACTCCCTTTGAACCTGGACATTTTGTTTAGCTGTCATGGACTTCCTTATTGCCTTTGTGTGTTGGATGAATTTGCCTTTTAAACCCATTTTAGCTGGTTCCCATCACTTCATGTTGTGTCAATAAAGTGCTGTATGCTGACGTTCTTCCTTTATTCTACTCCCCATCCATTTCCTTGAGTGAGTGAGTTCTATAAATAAAGGAGAGGGAGTGGGGAGGGACACACACTCATGTTGCTTTTGGTGTGGATGGTTACATTGTGAACTGATTGTACCCTGATGTCACCAAGGGTTCTGGGACTGCTCTCAGTTTGTACAAGATCAGTACCGTATGGCTGGCCCAAGATTTATCGCTACCACAGAAATGTGAAGGCCCATCTCGTATTTGGATGGACCTCATGTATAGTGCCATAAGCACCTCTGAAGAAGGGTAGGATAGAACCACACCATGCATTTTTTTGATCCCATCTTTTTGTAAAAATGTTTAAAGGGGCTTACAGCAAGTATGCCACCAAAGCACATGAATAAAATGTCCTGAAATAGCAGTTGAAAAATGTAATTTCCTTATTGGAAAATATTCTTAATGGTCCAACAAAACAAGGCTTCTTCCACAAGCATATTGGGATGCACTTGATCACAACATTTGAGAATTGTACTAACTGTGCAGATATAATAGGAGCAGTTTGTTCTGATACAATTAGCTTCCATTTACTTTTCCTCTTGAATATGTTTGCCATGTCAGAGCACATTTTCTAGCAAGATAACATCTGTGGTATGTCTTCAAGTAGGGAACACTTTGGCACCACAATCACGAAGATATTTTTCTTGTAGCCAGTCATTTTTATAACTCCGATCATGAATATTTTTTCTTCAGTTTTTCCCCCCTCTCATGACAAAAAAAATGTGACCTCATAATTCTCACAAGCTGGTCCTATGTATTCTGCCATTTTAAAGCTGGAAATTCATGGTGCCTTACTTAAGTGTTGTGTTTCTAGTTTGGTTTATTTAATTAATTTATAACCTGTTTTTCTCCCCAATGGGGACCCACAGCAGTAGGACCCTGTGAGGTAGGGTAGGCTGAGAGAGTGTGATGGGCCCCAGTTCACCCAGCAAGCTTCCATGGTATGAGTGGGGATTCAAACCTGGGTCTCCCAGAACTAATCCGACATTCTGAACCACCACCACTGGTTCTCACTATTTGAACTATGGTTTATGCTGTAAAAAGCTAACTCCACCTTCCCCACAACTTCCAATTTCTAGCATTACCACCCATGGCACAGCCTCAGTAAAACCCCTTTCCATGCCTCGCTCTCCTTTGCATGTGCTCAGTTTTCCGTTGCCTGATTTCAGGCAGTGAGGTGGGCTTGAGCAATATATCTGGTCATTAATAAGTAGTGGGTACTACCCCCCCCTTGGATCACCTTATATCGGGAAAACCTCAGGTCTTTTTAAGTACTTTCAAGAAGAACGTGGGAAAAAGAAGGGGGTTAAGCATACCGCCTCCTCCCAGTCCCGTCCCTCCCTTTCTCGAGCACAGTTCTTCTCTTCCCACTGGAAGGCAAGTCCCCGCTGATGGGGGAGTGGTAATACAGGGAGCTCCAGAATGTCCTTTCCCATTAATGAGAGGCTTCCTCTTTTACCTCTCTCGGGCACTTCCTGACTCCAGCGATGTGTTCTTTCTCAATTGTAAAGTTGCTCTTTGTTCCCCACCCCACCCTCACTTGCAAGGATGGTGCAGGGGGTGGGGGTGGCTAGCTGTAGGGCAGGGGTGAACCCTACTGAAAGATGATCCTGAATTTGAAGAAAACTCTGCATTGATGACCAGTGAGGGAAAGCTTTTCCAAACTGAGAAAGCTTACGCTGCATCCTCCTCTCCCAGTTGTAACTCGGCTTCCGTTCCCCAGTAACAAGCTGTGCCAGGGACTCAGCTTGGAGAAGTGGGGGTTGACAAGCCGAAAGCACTCAGCCTGTGAACTGATGTTGGCAGGGCGAATCTTGGTTCCATAGCCACTGATCTCTTTATCCCTTTTATTTCCACCATGTATATCTGGACGGGGGGCTGCATCTCAGTGGGAGAACATCTGCCTTCTGTGCAGCAAGTCCCAGTTCACTCTGCAGACTGTCCAGTGAAAAGGACCAGGGAACACAGGGTGTGAAAGATCTCTACCTGAAACAGAGAAGACGCCACCTCTCAGCTTAGGCAATACTGACCTTGAGAAACCAAGGACTTATCTCAATGTCAGGCTGCTTCACAGTTGCATTGGTAACTGAACAGAATGTCTGGGTTGTCCTACAACTGCTGTTTTCTCTGTAAGAGAACTGATAGTATTTGTTGGAGAAAGTGTAGATCAGGACTTCCTAAATGGCAGTTGCCCTGATCTCGATGGCCCAGGCTAGCCCAGTTTATGAGCTAAACAGAGTCAGCCCTGGTTAGTATTTAGACGCCCTGACCTGGATAGCTGTCAGGTTTCAGAAACTAAGCAGGGTCAGCCTTGGCTAGTATTTGGAAGGGCAACCTCCAAGGAATACTAGGGCTGTAATGCAGAGGCGACCAATGGCAAACCACTTCTGAAACGTCTTTTGCCTTAAAAACAAATCTAGCTCGCCACCTAGTGGTGCATAATACTAGAAAAAGAGCTAGAACTTCTGACTGCCAGACAACCTTAGTGTCTCCTGGCTATTCTACACACAATGTCATATGATGATGATTGGTAGTATTTGGATGGGAAACCACCAAGGAATACCATGGTCACTGTGCGGAGGAAGGCAATGCCAAACCACCTACATTAGTCTCTTGCCTTGAAAACCCTACAGGGTTGCTGTAAATCGGCTGCAACTTGACAGCACTTTAGACACAACCAGCAACAGGAAACTTGTCAGTTACCAAAGAGTGGATGGAAAGGAGGGAAAAATCTCTGTGGAAAGGTTTCAGTCAGATGTGGGATGAAATCACTCCCTAGAAAAAGTAGGGAGTCTGTCCACTGTCAGTAGCTACAGATCAGAAAGCTACATGGTAAGCGGCTATTTAAATGGCTTGCACAATTCTGCATTGTTTGTCAGTCACACAGACCGAGTCTGTGGCTAATACTGCAGGGAACAATTAATGGTCCTCTTTCCCAGGGGTACTTTGTAAAAGTACTTGCATGGTTGAAAATATGAGGCTGAATAAAGTTGCTAAGTGGAACTTCAAAAAAAATACATAAACACAGCAAATGCTACTAGCCCTGTTCCTAAAGGAGATTTTCACTGCTTTCAAAGAAAAGCTTAGCCAAAACTCTGCCAATTAGTGCTGTGCTGCACACTGGAAGCATTATAAAAATAAGGCTATTGTCTGCTTTTGCATACAAAATGCTTGTTTTTATTTGCTGCTGGAAACAGATAAGCTTTAGTACCCCAAACTACTACTGTAGTTTGCTGCTTATAAATCCTTTGTAGTTTATGTTATATCTGGCTTCAGCGAGTTACAGTCAGGTTTGCTAATACTCTGAAGAAAGGAGCCTTCTCACAGAGGCCAGTGGACATGATTGGTCCTGAAATGCAGTACAGTTTGTTGTAGTTAATCCTTTTGGATCATGAAATGCGTTCTTAAACCATGAAAGCTGGGTTACTGAAAGAATGTGACCTGAATTCTAAGAGATCAGTGCGGGGCATTTTCCTTGCTGTGCAAACATTCTCACTGGGGTCTCCAGATACATGAATAGTACAAACACACTGAAGTGTACATTTAGCGCATTTTGTTCTGGCAAATTGATTTAATTACACAAATGAAACAGTTTGAGCATAGACGTGACTACAGCTTAGGATATTACTCCCCGCCTCAGCTTTTTGAAGACGTGTGCTTTACTTAACACTCCTCAGAACTGTGAGCTCAACGTAGCCTTTTTGGGTGGGCAGAGCGGGACCCTTCCTTCCATTTTCACTAGAAGAAAAGTTGGCTGGAGCCAACCCAAAATAAGACTTTAATCTTATCCTGTCTGAAGAAGTCCCTAGTTGAACATGACAGAGAATAACCAATTCTAACTTGCTTGGCCAGCTACAACAAATAGCAGTTACTAAGGCTGGAAACAGAAGGTGGCTTTGGGTATTTTTAGTGATTTGAAAGTCACATGGAAAGGTGATTGTAGCATGTACACTCATTTTACTTTGTGCCTCCAATAAACACATTTTGCAGACGTTTGTCCAGTGGCAACTTGGGAACATGAGAAGCATTAATTTTCTCTGGCCATTTTTAGTTCTCTTAAACTGACTCCAGTCTCAGCTTAAAATCACTCCTGGGGGCTTTATCTAAGATCACATGGTGAGCACTTTGGTTAATTAACTTAAAGCATTGCATTTTTAAATTTGTAGCATGAAAAAAAGTGTAGTGTTGTCAACAATTGACTGTTTATTTCCCTTTTTATTAGCTGGTGACAGGAGTATGGGAAGGAGGATATAATTTCTTCTGTCAGGATACGCACAGTGGAGGTGAAGCTGATATGAAGGTAACATTATACATTATGAGCTGACTCTGGAACTTTGCTTTGTCTCCTGTGTTGTGCGTGAAGGTCACTGCAGTAGTAGAATATATGTGCAAATTTGGGAAGGACATGAAATTTTCCATATTGGTATAGCTGAAGGAAAGGCTTACTTTTAAGTCACTCTGAAGGAAAAGGGAAGAAAGCTGAAAAGTATGCAGACGGAGAGTGATTTCAGCTAAGCATACCTTTATTTAGTTCAGGACAAAGACAACTAACCGGCTCGCAGGCCGGCTTATATTCCCTCTGAGAAACCCACCACCAACACACACCCCCACTCCCGATAGGCTATTTACAGTAACCAAGAGACCTATTGGCCTCTTGGCCAGGACCTAGCCCTTTCATTGGGCCTGGCTAGGATCCTATTTGCCCATTGTCTTTAGGTCTGAAGCTTTGGGTATTTGTGCCTGGACAAGTCCAGGCATGCCCGGCCCTGTCAGGGCCTGATACACTACACCCCTCCCCCCATGGTCCGCGATGCATCCGCAGACAAAGTCCTCTAGGTAGGCTGGGGGCTTCCTGATGCGAGCCGAGCGGCGAGGTTCGGGGACGGTGGTGGCGTCTGCCCCGGGAGCCCTTGGCGGCGAGCTGACGGGTCGCGGGGCTGGGAGTGCAGGTTCCCCCGGGCCCTCCCGCGGTGCGTCGGGGGCTTGTGCTGGTGGTAGCGTAGTGGCGGCCTCGGTAGTAGGCCGTGGCCCCGTTTCCGGCAGTGGGGCTTCTGGCGTTGCCTCCGGAATTCTGGCCCAGTCCGAGTCCTCTGGGTCCACCGGCAGCGTCCGGCGGCGTAGCTGGTCGATGTGCCTGTGTAATACTTGGCCGTCCTCGCACGAGACCTCATACGATCTGGGGCCCTTCACTCGGATGACCCGAGCCGGAATCCAGGTGGGCCCCTTGGCGTAGTTCCGTGCGTACACCGGATCTTCAGTCTTCAGGAAAGAACCCCCTGGCGGCCTCGTGCGATCCAGCCGAGACATCAGGCGGCGGCCCAGCAGTAGTTCCGCCGGACTGCGCCCCGTAGTGGTGTGGGGCGTT
>NW_015174286.1:175777-175911 GCF_001447785.1 Gekko japonicus | reverse complement strand
GCTCGCCTTCTCTCAGGAAGTTATATTTATTTATTTAGGCATTTTTACCCCGCCCTCCCCGCGAGCGGGCTCAGGGCGGCTTACAAGGGGCATGAGCCCATACATAAGACCAGATAAAACAGTAAAACCACATA
>NW_015174286.1:155922-175525 GCF_001447785.1 Gekko japonicus | reverse complement strand
CCGTTGCCGGAGAGCTGGGGCGCGAAGCGGCACGGTTCCCGGAGGTCTCGGCGTCGGGGCTCGGTGCGGTGCTCGTTTTGGCGTCCGGGTCTTTGTTCATGGAGTCGTGGATCCCATCCTCGTCGCCAGTGAAAAGTATGCAGACGGAGAGTGATTTCAGCTAAGCATACCTTTATTTAGTTCAGGACAAAGACAACTAACCGGCTCGCAGGCCGGCTTATATTCCCTCTGAGAAACCCACCACCAACACACACCCCCACTCCCGATAGGCTATTTACAGTAACCAAGAGACCTATTGGCCTCTTGGCCAGGACCTAGCCCTTTCATTGGGCCTGGCTAGGATCCTATTTGCCCATTGTCTTTAGGTCTGAAGCTTTGGGTATTTGTGCCTGGACAAGTCCAGGCATGTCCGGCCCTGTCAGGGCCTGATACACTACAAAAGCAGAATAGTTTGTGCATTGCAGCAGTCTCCATATATAAAGTACAGTGTTTGCCAATTATGTATACAGACCCAAACAGTGATCAAAGACATATAAGAAGTGCAATCCACCTTGTGAACATCTTCAGCTGATCTTTCTGGGACTCCTAGCTTAGAAGCATTTTAGGGTTGTGGAAGCCACATCTGCTTTGAATGTGTCTGATTCCTGGATAGGGAAACCATCATTTAGTTATCTGCTTTGGGATGGAGGAGCTTTTCTCCAATCTAAGGTGTCCTCCTTCAGAGCTAGGGGCTGTTTTGTTGGAGGAAGGATCTTTAGGCTGGAGGAAAGCATTCACACATTGCTTAAGTGGAACACATGCTATGGAGTCTGGAGAAGGATACTGTCTGAAATAAAATGCACTTTGGCAGGTTAAATAAGAGCCTCTAATTTAGGATTGCCAGTCCTAGCCTAGCAACCAGTAGGAGACCAAGTGGGGGCAGAGATGTGGGGTAGATGGCCAGCAGCAGTGGTGTGAAGTCACTTGGGAAAACTCAGAAGTGAGGTTTCCCCAGAAGTGATGCCTTGCCTCTCTTGGAATCATAGAAGAAGAAGAAGAGAAGAGATTGGATTTATACCCCGCCCTTCACTACCCAAAGGTGTCTCAGAGGGGCTTACAAACTCCTTTCCCTTCCCCTCCCCACAACAGACACCCTGTGAGGTAGGTGGGGCTGAGAGAGCTCTTGACAGAGACAGCTCTTTTTCAAGAACAGCTCATTATCAGAACTCTGGCTTGCCCAAGGTCATCCAGCCAGGTGCAAGTGGAGGAGTGGGGAATTAAACCCGGTTCTCCCAGATTAGAGTTCACGCACTTAGCCACGCTCTTAACCACTACACCAAACTGGCTCTCATAGAGTTTCCAGAGGTTCCTAGAGAGGACTGACATCACTTTTGTTTTCCCCTAGAAATGATGTTCCATTGTCACCGACAATGAATTTAAAAAAAGTTCTTCTGCTGGCTACTAGAGTGCCAGTGGGCAAGGCCTTCTGCCCCCAGTGGCCACATAGCAACTCTAATTCAATGGGTGACTTTGCCTTCCCTGTTTCAATGGTGCATGGCCATTGCTTCAGAAAACCTTGCTGGAAGTGGGCAGGGCCTGCCCCCAGAAGAGCCATGCTTGCTCATGTACACGTCAGAGGTTATTTAGGAGGAGGGAGCTGCCCCCTTTCTTCCGTTTGGCAGCTACCTTTCCTCTAGCATTAAAGGCTGCTACTCAGTGCTAGTGGAGAAAGGAAGAGGAGGGGATGTCCCCCATTTTTCTATCTTATGCATTGAAGAGCACAATTCTGAGAAAAGGTTATCTGCTAAGATGAATCAGTGTTAACTGTCCATTATGACAACCGCAGTTTTTAAAATTAATTCTTGTTCACAATATATGTGGGAAAACAGAAACCATTAACGGGAAGTTTTAAAATTAACTGAAGAAGATCATTTTTCGAAAAGAGTAGTAGTACCTGGAAGCTCATTTTATGCAACTGTGTGTATTTATTTATTTATTTATTTATTTATTCGCTTTGCTATCCCGCCCTAACCCCTAAGGGTCTCTGGGCGGCTTACAGAGGGTGCTAATCGCATTTACAGAATCTAACCTAGGGCCACAGACATACAGGGGTGGTGACTACCCTACCAGGCACCCTTTTTGCGGCGGATATTCGGTTGTTGTTCTTGCGGGTGGTAGTCGGCGGTGTCCTTTTGGTGCTGGTCTTTGGAGTTCCCTTCTTCCGGCTATAGCGATTCAATTTCCGGGCCAGGATCACTCGCACTTCCACGCATGCTCCGCTGCGGCCTCTGTCCCAATGAGGCTCTGGCCTGCTGCGTTGCTCCGCCTCTGCGCCAGTTGGTCCGGCCTCCTTCGCTTGCTCGCTCGCTCCTTGCCTTGCCTTGCCAGCCACCATTTTTCTCCGCAGCCGCTGTCGCCACTGCTTCGCTTCGCCGCTCACCCCCCCACTCCGGGTTCCACTGATGCTCCTTGCACCTGGGATCTGGGAAAGTTAATGTTTCTAAGCTCCACTGCACGTATGGGTCGTGCACTACCAGCCACGGGCTACCTAACCATGGGGAACTTCGCAGTGGGGTATACTATGAAGGACTTCTGCTCCCAGTGCCCCGAAACTCTCACAGGTAGCTTTACAGTGCGGTACTGGCACAAATGCGTGGTAGTGCCATCCATTTGGGTAAATACCACTGGTTCCTTCAGTTTTATCACCCCCGCCCCCAGTCCTGTAACTAATGCTGGGCTTAATAAGTCTCTGGTGCATCCCTAGTCTATAAGGGCTCTGACCCATAGCTGGGTCCTTGCCTCGGGGTTCAAAATAGTGACAGCCACAAAAAAGAGGGAGGAATAGGATCTCATCGATTCTCGCGCTGGTGACTATAGACCTGCTGGCTGGCGCCCTTCATAGCAGGTCCCAGCCTTTTCCCTGCACCTGAGGCTCCTGAGCCTCACTGGAGGATGTTCCTCCCAATGTAGTGTATTCTGCTGTTTGCAAAGCTTTGGGTGACTTGGGCCTCTTCCCTGCTGGTTTCACTTTCTTGTTACGGTGCTCTTCATGGCGCTCCCTTTCTTCGCGTCGATCCAGGTCCAGGTGCAATCCACGGCGAAATGCCTGGCCTTCCTGCAGCGGAGGCACAATCCCTTCTTCAAGTGCTGCTCCCGATCCCCTCCAGGTAGTGGTCCTCTACCCTGAGTCATCCTTGGCCCGCTGCCGCCGCAGAAAGGCATCTTATGTTGGTACAGCTTCACCAGGTTATGCTGGTTTTCCACCTCACGGGCTACCTGGATCCAACCTGCCAGGGTTATGGTGTTGTCTTGAGCCAGTGCCTTCTCCAAGATGAGGGTGTTCAAGCCAGCCCGGGAAAACTTGATCAGGACCTCTTCTGGCCACCCTTGAAGTTTGGCCACTGTGGCTTTGAACTCGTCTGAGTACTCCTGTACTGAGCGAGTTCCCTGGCGTATGCCGCGCAGATGAGTGCGGGCTTTCTCCGGCTCTAGCGGATCTTCTAATTGGTGTCTCAGGGCTTCCATGAAGGCGTTGACATCCCGTAGCTCCAGGGCCACAACATTGTAAAACCCCACGAACCAGTCAGCTGCCCGCTCCCTTTACCAGGTACTGGAACCCTTCCTTTAGCTCCTTGATGTCAGATCAGAGGCTGGCTTGGCCTCGCTTAGTTGCCGGCTCTTCCTCCCACTCCTCTCTCATCTTGCCCAGGTCCGGGTCATCATGAAAGGTGCGGGAAACACAGTGCCTCTCTTGGTCAACCTTTCCACAGGCACCTTGGAATCCCAGGGTGCTCGCCAGCCAAGTGGAATCGTCCCAACGATTGGGGCTGTCTTGTCTTTTAGGAGGGTTGAAGATGACATGCTTCTTAGACCTGGCGCCTGTAGCTTTCCTGTCTCTCTTCTTATTGGGATCGGGTGTTGGGTGCTCGAGTTCAGACCCGCTCGCCCCGCCCTCCATTGCTGTTCCCCATGCCTTCAAAGGTTGAGGCCCGGGGGAAGAAAAATGAAGGAGTCCTAACAATCTGTCAGGTCCCTACCTAAATGCTCTCCACACACACTATTGGCAGTGAAATGCTTTATTGAAGATATGCTTGCTGTAAGTACAAGAACTTTTGTTAGGACTGAAGAAAACTGTGAGAACTTACAGGTTATAGGTAAAAGCATAAAATTCCACACTCTCATACGTCACACCTAACCCCCCAGCGTTACTATGGCAATACAGACAGATATATGGTGCCGTATCTAACCTAGCTTAGGCACAGAAAGTTTCCAAGGTCAATCACACGAGAACCAACTCTTGGGGCACAAGAGTAAGGAATTATTATGGCTACTACCCCCATGCACTCTCACAACACCCCCCCCCCAGGAATTCAACATGACAAGCGAAGGGAAAGGAAAGCAGAACTTAAGGAAATGAAAGTTAGGCCTGAGCTTGACATAGAGCATGCTTTTGCATGTGTAAATGAACATGAGCACAAATTGAGTGAAGGGGAGACTCCCAGCGTAGACATGGGCTGTGATCACACGAGCAGTTTGGCCCGACACGGCCACTCCTCCCCTCTGGATCAAATGGGCGCAGTCAGACAGCCACATCTGTCAGGCATTCCCCAGCCATGCTTATCCCATCATAGGACAACTTGAAGCCGGGTTAAAAAGGCACCACATCACAAGTGGTGCTTTTGGTTCCCCACACAGTCATTGCACATGGCCAGGTGTCTGAACGTGGGGGAGCGCACAGAACGGATTTGGCAGTCTGAGCCTGCAGATCTGTTCTGCCACTAGGGCGGGTTTTAAAAAAAATGCCTATATGCATGCATTTTGAAACATTTTTGGGCAGCACACATTGTGGCTGAGGCTCTGAAATAATGTGGGTGCTTGACCACGGGATGTCTGCGTGGATAATCCACAGCAGGGTGTGCTATGTGGCTGGTATGCCCCACAACACTTTAAACTGGTTCAGTTAGAGGCGGCACCATATTGCGCCAAGCTGCCAGTGTGACCACAGCCATGGTCAAAGCAATACTATCTGGATATCCCAGAAAAAGATCCTTCACATGTCAGTATCCACTTTCAACAGTCAAACTCTGTTATAAATGGCATTCTGAATTCTTCCAAGCCGTCAAAAACTCTAAAACATGAAATTATTTTACATTTGTTTCCAGTTGGCACATTAACACTTGAAAGTTATGTAAGTGACAGAACTGGTATTGTAACCACTTGATCTCCTCATTTTCAGTCCTTTTGTTTCTTAGTCCTAAACCGGATGCGGCCAAACTGTGGCTCGGGAGCCACGTGTGGCTCTTTCACACATATTGTGCGGCTCCCAGCAGGGAAGGGAAGGCATACTTTTTCTCCCTCCCTCCCATCTATTTGCTTTCTTTGTTTCTCTCTCTCTCTTTCCACCTCTTTCATTCTTTCTTTCCACCACTTTCTCTCTTTTTCTCTCTCTCTTAGACAAATAAATATCATTAGCAAATAAATAAATATAATTGAATAGATACATATCATTATCAATATCTGTTTTTACCCCTTTTATTTTTGGCAGACTCATTTAATGTTAATAAAAAGCAAATTTGCATATTTTAAAATAAAAACATGGTTTATTTGTTCGTGTCTTGAGGCTCTCAAACATCTGACATTTATTCTTTATGGCTCTTCAGTTGAGCAAGTTTGGTCACCCCTGTCCTAAACCCTTCCACCAAAATGTGCACTAACATTTGCAAGTGACAGTTTGAATGGGAAGAACATTAATAACTCGTGACAAAGAACTGAGCCACTGATATCTGTCTGGAGGATAGTGTGAAACAGACCCGCAGTGTACAACTCATTATGTAATACAATAAAATTAGATCACGAGGTAGTAGCATTCTAAGCCTGAAAGGAGAAAAATGAACAAGTAGTGAGTGAGACTGCAGAGAAAATGAGTGCTTTATTGAACCCTCCAACAGAGAGATGCTTTTTTAGGTTATTGGTGAGACATCCCAGAAAAAAAGTAACGTGTAGGAACACCTGTGCTCTTTATGTAGTGCCCTCTCCTTTGAGACTTTGTTGATGCACTTGGTGTTCTTCTCTGCTGTGGATTAGGGTTTGGGGGGGGGGGATGTTTTAGTTGTCAAAAAGACAACATAGTTGTGAGGACAGAATCAAGACAAATCCTGTAAAGCACATTGCCTTAATTGGTTTTGGCCGCACAGTTTCCAGTTAGGGTTCTTTAGCTGAAAAAAACATTGTCCATCCGTTTAAGAGCTCAAAAGCTACAAAAGAGAGTATCTGCTGGGCCTTCTCTGTCTCCCCCCCCCCACCTCATTCACACCTACCTTTGTCTCTCCTGTTTAACAAACAGCATGCTCTCCTTAGTGCAGCAGGCAACAAAAACCCGTGCATGAAGGGGACCCTGTGAGCAGGAGCTGCCAGTGCTGTAGGCTTTCCCACTGTCCTTGTCTTAAAATGACAATGCTGTGACTAGGCAAACTCAATTTCATTTCAGAAATTTGGCTGGCCGTTATTGTGTGCCATTAGCCAAAGTTAGCATAGTCTTCCATTGTGCTGCTGACTGGGATCAGAGGCTTCTGAGGTCCACATCTTTAATAACTTTCCTGAGTAGTGACAAAGCACGTCAGCATCAGACTGTGGCAGATATTATGGTACAATGGTAGTTAATTGCTGAAATCCAGGGGGGGGGTCTTTGAGTTGCTATTTTGCATTCCAACGCAGGAGCAGGATGATAGAAACCAAGCCGGGTGCAACAGGGAAAGGATATGTACACAGAGGTCACAGAAAACAGAATGGCAGCTTGCTGACAATTTTGCCTTGAATTCTTATTTACACCCTGATCCATGTATGGCATATGTAGGCTTAATTGGGTTGGGGGTTTTTTTAATGAGCTGTGGAAATGAAACAGAGTGACCATCTGAAATATTTTCCCTCCTTTCATCAGATCATACGTGTCCTCTGGTGGTACTACTTCTCAAAGCTCATTGAATTCATGGATACCTTCTTCTTTATTTTGCGGAAAAATAACCACCAGATCACTGTTCTCCACGTCTACCACCATGCAACGATGCTGAACATCTGGTGGTTTGTTATGAATTGGGTGCCTTGTGGCCATTGTAAGTATCATTGTACCCCAGGGCGGAGTCCTGTGTGCGTATGACTGAGCATGTGTGTCTAGCCCACTTCCAAGGACGATGTTATCTTTTTTAAAAAGTCTTTTCACGTGGTTTTGTTAGAGGTTTATGGTGTTACAGACACACATTCCTTGTTCCTCAACCACACATGCACACATACACGTCTTGAGGCCCCAGCTACATTAGGGCTGCCAAGTGGGGGCGGGGGGGGCGGGTAAACCCCCGCTTTGGAGGCCCGATTTCCGCCGCCGCGGAATCGGGCCCCAGGGGGAACCCCACCCCGGTGTGCGCGTCACCAGGAAGTGACGTGGGCATGCTGGGGGCGGAGCCACGGCCATAGAAGGGAAAACTATGGTTTTCCCTTGTGTGGCCCTGCCCCCAGCGTGCCTGGCGTCCTACCGTCACTTCTGGGTGACGTGCGTGCGGCGCATGCGCGCTTTGCGTGCGCACACACACACAAGACGCCGGCCGGGAGCCTCCCCGCTCCCGGCGAAGATACACTTGGCAACCCTAAGCTACATACACTAAGGTTACTAGATGTAAGATTCGTTTTAACTTGGGGATAAACATCACTAGCTGCTACCACCAGAAACAAGTCTTACTGGATCTGATGAGTATTCAACCACTGCAAATATTTATCTCTCCTTTTTTCCTGGTCAGCCCCTGAATTTCCAATATAAAGGGGAGAGTGTGTGTGTGTGTGTGTTTGTGCGCAAGCACATGCCTGCATGAATCAAGAGGCTGGACTTCTCCCCTCCTCCCCCCCTTTTCCCCTTTGTCTGTGCTGTCCATTTCAGCATCTCTTTGTTTAAAAGCACAGGAGGTTCGTGACAGCTGTCACCTCGTGAGTAGGCTCCACAAGCATTCTCTTCCAAGAAACCAGGGTGCATTTTTTTAAAAGTTCGCTATCTAAGAATGTATTCTAGAAAATGCAGGTATTTGAGCAAAATCTGTAGACAGATAAAGTAAAAGTGAACACTAGTAAAATGAAAATGCCATTGGAACCTCGATCTACTCACAGTGTCTAAGCATCCCTCCCCTCTTCAGAAATGGGCCAGACTCTGCATCTTGTCAAGAAGTTTGCTAAAGTTTGCCCAACGACTTGCTGGAGATTTGACCAAGAGTTATATAACCTGGGCTTTTGCTCTGGTGTGGGAGTTCCCTTTCTCATCCAAGCAGAACTTAGTGTACAAATTCAAAAATTTCCTCCAAAACAGCTTTTGTCCCAGTCAGTACAAAAATATAGACTAAAAGTTGATTGCACTCCTCTCCAAAATGAGGGTCACAGGCAAACTGGACGCAAAGAGGCGAAGAACAGGGACAACATGGTTGATTCTGCTTCTCTCCCCAGATCAGTCTGTGTAAAACTATCAATTCCTTTCCGGGAATATAGCTTGGGAGTTATGACCCGCTGCAAACACATAAGCCAGTGTTGTTAATCCATCCATAACATACAGTAGCACCTTCCTGAAATCTGTGTCACATCTGCTTTCATCCTTGGAAGCTTTTTTCTAAGGAGAACTCAGACTTGGAGAACTGGTTGTGTATAATCAGGGCTATTTTTGGGCAGGAACGCACAGGAACGGAATTCCGGCTGGCTCCCAAGTTGGCCACGCCCAGCAGGAACTCATTAGCATATTAGGCCACACCCAATAGCAGAAACTTATTAGGATTGGCTACATTAGGGGTGTGTGGCCTAACATGCAAAGGAGTTCCTGCTACAAAAAAAGCCCTGGGTTTTGAAAACAAACAACGTAAACAGAATAAGAAGCAAAAGGTGGATGTGGCTGGATGACCATACTTCTGGTAACATGGGAGTGCGGCCTAATGTGTGAATGAGCTGTGCCGTCAGGGGTATGGCCTAATATGCTAATGAGTTTCTGCTGTTGGGTGTGGCCTATTATGCTAATGAGTTCCTGCTGGGCTTTTTCTACAAAAAGAGCCCTGTAATATAATTTTTCCTTGTGTCTATCAAGTTTCTGCTCAGTAAAGATGCCCATTCCTTGAATTTGTCTCATTCTACAGGTATTGCGGGGAGGGCGGAGTATAAATTGAATAAAATAAATAAATAAAATACATTTGCCTTCTCATCATAGCTTTAAATTTAGTTTGTTATGGTTTGTCCCTGCCTCTTTACTTCCATCACAGGACTTGAGGTGGGTCTTGTAAAGTCCCCTGGAAGTTTCTCTTCCAGGAACTGCTCAGACTTGACCTGGGTTGGCTTTAGCTGTAATCATATGACCTTCCACCCATATCCTGGAACTGATCATGGCATCAGACTCCCCAAAGAGCCAATCTGTGGGCTGATTCTGATAGTCAACTTTGCATACAGGCTGCCAGACAGCTCTTGTACACAAAGTAATTCCACATGGGAAGAAGAATGTGTTAGTTCATCCTACATAAGGTAAAGGTAAAGGTTTCCCTTGGTCGAAAGCCAGTCGAATCCGGCTCTAGGGATGCGGTGCTCATCTCCATTTCCAAGCTGAAGAGCCAGCACTGTCCAAAGACGTTTCCGTGGTCATGTGACCGGCATGACTAGACACCGATGTGCACGGAACTCTGTTACCTTCCCACTGAAGTGATACCTATTTATCTACTTCCATTCACGCTATACAGTGTGGGTGGTGTGCACACTTCCATGTACATTGTGTCTTGGGCTGAATATATGTTTGCTGCATCTGCCTGTATCTGAATGAGAGTGCTCAGAGGAGCTTAGGGATCCATACCAATCTACAGCACTCTCTTTAAGGTACAATAGAGTGTGGGAAACACTCTGCAGTTATAAACAGTTAAGCTCAGTGTACATGGCAGATGTGGTCTCAGACAGCTATTGAGTGGCTTAAGCTGTTTGTGTGTTGTGTTCATTTTGGTTCTAAAAGATAACTTTTTGTATATTGCTTCGTAGGATATTAAAACGACCTCTCCCTTTATCATTTCCAGCCTACTTTGGTGCTACTCTTAACAGCTTCATTCATGTTCTCATGTATTCCTACTATGGGTTATCTGCTGTTCCATCCATGCGTCCCTATCTCTGGTGGAAGAAGTATATCACTCAGGGACAGCTGGTGAGTCTTTCTCTGGTACTCATAATGACTTTCTGAACGGCAGCCTGTAATGGGCATCTGGGCAAGTATCCGGTGCTCTTCTGGGAACAGCTCTGAACATGCTGACTAATGCATGATCTGCATTTTAGTCTGCCGTGATAATGAGAAGCTTTACACCAGGCAAGAGCATTCTGTGCTGCATCCCCACTCTCTGGCTCTGCATTGGAGTCCCTTGTGTTCGCTTAGCTCTGCAGCCTGCCGGGCCCTCTTTGTTCATTCTACATCCCACCCACTGAAATGAATGGGGAAGCCTATAAAATGACTGAAGGGTTTCATTTGCACCCTGCAGTACATACAAGGCTCTGAATGGAGGATCCCTGTCCCAGCGTCCATAAAAATGAGACCAGCTGAAGCATGACTTTCTTGTTTCCCCACTTTTATTTCTCAGATTTGTTTCAGCTCTATGAAGTGGGAATGGATGCATTTCTCAGAGGGCTGATTTGTTGATGCAGACTGGCTAGGTTCATGACTCTATGTAAGCAGTAATCATATTTGGTCAAACTGATGTAGGTAGACCCTGTTACACATTGGGAAAGACTTCACCGTTGGTGGTGGTGGTTCTTTTCCAACTTTGGAAGCTTTAGAATAGACTGACCAATCCATAGGCTGGATCCGTGCCTCTGTCAGAGCACTGAAATACAGCTTCTCTCATCAGTGTTGGGGTCACAGGGATTTTAGGTGGACAGAGCCAGCATGGTGGGATCTGAAGAGGAGAGGCCTTTTGGTTTCAGCCCATGTGTGTGTGTGGGCTTCCCAAATAGACCTGTCATATTTATACCTGAGCTACTGCTTAGGAAGAGATTTGAAGATGGGGTCACAGGGATTTTAGGTGGACAGAGCCAGCATGGTGGGATCTGAAGAGGAGAGGCCTTTTGGTTTCAGCCCATGTGTGTGTGTGGGCTTCCCAAATAGACCTGTCATATTTATACCTGAGCTACTGCTTAGGAAGAGATTTGAAGATACTCTGGTGTTTTTTTTTAAATTATTTTTATTATTATTACTAGGAATCAGGCCCGTTGTAGGAATGAAGACAACGGGCGCTAGTCCGGCCTCCCGGCCGCAGGCCCCCAGCCCCCTTCCCCCCCGGTCGCCTGAGTCCAAGGCTGTCGGAATGGGCCCCTGCCGCACGGTCGAGGCACTGGTGGGTCAAGCTGGCCAGCCTGTTGGGCCCACCTCGCACGCTCGAGGCATCGTCATCGACCAGGGCTCACCCTCTCCAGGCTCCATCTCTCAAATCTCCAGGAATTCCCCACCTGGAGTTGGCAACCCTATCTCCTTCCCAGCCAAGCATCAACCTGCCTTCACTTCCCCCTCAGAATATTACTGCTCGCCCGAATATACCTATAAATTTTCAACAATTCAAACTCATAGTAACTATTTTCTTTACATATTAAAATTGTTTCTTTACTATGGAGCTGTTATAATTATCCAAAGTGTTCAAATTTCATTTAGAGTTTAGGCAAAGTTTACATCCACATCCTGTTACTATAACCTACATTAATCTTAAATCAAAATACCCAAATTTAATTCAATTTTAATCCCTAAATAGTCCAAGTTATACTTTAATACCAGCACAATTCATCTCATTCGTGTCAGGGCTTAAACAAAAATAAACAAAATGATTCAATAAATTAAAAAAAACCCCAAATAATAATTTAGGATATTACCTGCCACTTATATTCAATACACATCATAATCAGCAAGTTAGAGATTTCTATAACCATTCTACACCCATTCCCTTCTCAATTCATATCCATTAAATTCACATTAAATATTGATATATCAGAATCCTTCCTACAAATAACAATAATAATAATAACAGTACTAAAGGGGGGTATAACTTTCAGCCTAATCAAGATCTCTAATACATCTTCAAATTACTTTTAGGGACAATTTATATTATAGAGTTCTCATCATTAGCCATTTCATTCTTCACAACCATTGCTTCAACAAGGAGAAGTATCCTATACACCCACAAAATTCTTGACCCACGTTTATTCCCCCATCTTTCTAGTATCATCTTCTTTTTCCGGATCTCTTTTCTATGCCTACTGTCTTTAAATTCTTGTCTTCTCAGATCCCAATTTTCCCTTTTCTGTTTCCACAAATCGGTTATTTTTCTTTTATGTTTTTTAAAGCTTTTCTCATCCCCTACACACCAGTCTCTGGCTTTGTGCTCTAGCGTCTCTCTCTCTCTGGCCCAAGAGAGCAGGGAAACTTCCATTTATTCCCCAGTCCAGCCAGCCGACTGTGGAGTAGCTGAATTTCTGCTGCCTCCCAGGGTTCCCCCATGTCTGTGGCTTCTGGCCTGGACAGCCTGGTCAGCACAGGCAGCAGGAGCCTTTCCTAACCTCCTGTAGGACAAAGACTGCCTCCACCCTCTATATTGATGCTACCCTTCTCATTGGGACAGTCCCTCTTTTCCCGTTCTTTTTGGCCTTGGGGCAGCTGGGAATTGTAGTCCAGCAGATGCGGAAGCCCCATTCAACCCAATGAGTGATACCCCTGCGGGCCCCTCTCTGGAACTGCAGCTCAATTAAGCCTTATGGGGGAACATTTTAAACAAACAACCACAGACAGCAGCCAGGAAACTGCCATTTCGTTACACCTACCAACAGCCACTGAGGTAAAAGTCACTCCCACACAGGAGGAAAGCAAGAGAAGCATCTTCGTCAAGAGAGAAAGCCATTTGCAAGTAATTCTGACAGGGCAGAGTAGCTGAAGGGGGAGTGGGCGGGGAAGAGCAGCCAACCCAGCCCCTGGCCAATGACACACGAGTACTCTTGAGCGGCGACTGATGGGCCAATCTGTGAGAAAGCATTTTACAGCCAGTGGGAGCGCATGGAATGTTGCCACTTTAAAACAGCATTATTATATAGAGAGATTACTAATATCCTGTTCTTGCTTACTAGTTATCTTTTTTTCTTTTATTGGACAGACTCAATTTGTCCTAACAATCTTCCAGACGAGCTGCGGGGTTGTGTGGCCCTGTGCATTCCCTATGGGATGGCTGTACTTCCAGATAGGCTACATGATCTCCTTAATAATCCTCTTCACCAATTTCTATATTCAGGTAAGCTAAAAGTTAAGGCATTCACCTTCTGCAGTCACTCACATTTTCATGAGATTTAGGAAAAAATCGGAAGAATCCGTTTTTAAGCCTTAACATTTGTCAATAGTTAGATTCTTGGACAGGACATTTTTTGGAAGCTTTACACTGTGTGTTACGCAATTAAGGAAGATGACATGTCTGAATAGCAAGTTACATAATTTCTGTTTACCCAGGTTAACAACCAAGTCGTTTCCATCTTTTTTCTTCTTCTTTTTCTTTTTAGAATAAGCTGTTTTATGATCTGCTCTAAGAATGTTGATTTATGCTGTTTGTATGACTCTGGATTGTTTGCAATGGCTTTGTTTTATTACTAGCCATTCTTACATTTTTTTACTTTGTGTGCCAATTTGGACAAGTCCCTGGAGAAGCAGCACATATATGGTATAAATCCAGGTGGTCAGCCGTGTTGGTCTGAAGCAGTAGAACAAATTTAGAGTCCAGTGGCACCTTTAAGACCAACAAAGGTTTATTCAAGGTATGAGCTTTCTTGTGTATGTGCACTTTTTCAGATGCATTGGAATGGAAGGTAAGGTTCAAACTTATAGACAGGGGCTGAACAGCAAATTAACATGTAACACAATGAACATGTTTTAAGATGTGCAAAAACAAAACTAACAAGCTAAAGTTATAAGGTCAACCGTTGTAAAGCTGTAAATAAATAAATAATAGAAGTCTGCTTTAAGTAAAGTGCAGCGCAATAGTACTAGAACATGAAGAGGGACTCAAGTAAACCTTAGATGTAGTCAGGGACTTGGATCCCTGATAGTCAAGACCCATTAGAATCGTCTGTGATATGCCAGAGAGCAGACACATGCATATACATGCATTCTTGGACTATAATACGTATATAGAAGTAATTGGGTCCTAGCGAAGAGAGTCGGATTCGACTAAATTTCGAGCAAGGGAACCTTTACCTTAACTTATGAGGAAAAGGCCTCTTTCTGCATTCCCAATGGCAGCCACTTTCCCTGGTTAAATGCGAGTGATGGAGCTGACTAGAATCTTAAGCAAGAGTTTCCTCTTTAAAACATTTCATTTTTTAAAATGTTAGTGCATTGTTCAGAGTGGCTTTGACCCATCATGTGGTTCCCTGCCTTTGTAAAGCTCTGCGTGGGCAGATATATGTCTACATAAAATGTTCCAAAAATTCTCCTGGCCTTTGTGTGTGAGATGGGTCATGGAAGCTGACCCTTGTATTATTGAATATATGCCTATGCAGCTACTGCTGCAGGACTGGCGAAGCTATTGGGGGCTACTTTGGGTCTCCACCACCACCGGGTATTGCCACAGAAGAGTGTCATGGTTTGAGTGTTGGACTAGGACCATTCAGTTCACTGGAGGACCTTAGGGGAGTCTCACACACTCAGCCTAATCTACCTCACAGGGTTGTTGTGAGGATAAAATGGAGGAGAAGAGACTGTTTTGAGGTACTCTGAGTCACCACTGAGGAGAAAAGTGGAGTCCAAATGAAGTAAACAAAATCATCATCAATTTTGAGAGCAGTCTGTCTCTAGCCTTAAACCAACTTTGTGTGTGTGTTTTCAGTAATGAAATGAAACACATCGATTAGTTTTGTCCCTTTCTTCTGTTGCTGTGGCAAACACTAACTGCTGAGCGCTGTTTGGGGTTTTTTTTTCCAGACTTACAACAAAAAGGCAGCTTCCAGAAGGAAAGAGTATCAGAATGGCTCCATGGCTGCTGTGAACGGATACACAAATAGCTTTTCTTCCCTCGAGAACAATGTGAAGCAAAGAAAACAAAGGAAGGATTGAAGACCAAACTGAGAAGCCATTTTGATATTCCAGGCAACAACAAGAGACAAAAAAAATCATCTGATTGTAAGCACAATACAAGTTGTGCACTGATAACTCTTGACAGCTACTGTAACTATTCCTGCCTAGAATAGTGGCGATTTATGTAGGACTTAACCAGTGCAAAACATCCTAGAAACTATTGAGTAGGCTAAAGTTGTGGACAACAAGTTTTGGGTGGTCATAGACCCGAGTATAAACTGTGGAAGGGAGTATTATTGTAGTGTGAGTGAGTGTGTGTGTATATATATGTATGTGTGTATATATACATATATATACATACATATACATACATACATACATACATATATATTGACACTGCTGTTGCCTTACTAGTCAATGATAGGTGCTGAATTATGATTCACAGTTTCAGAACACTGTAATCCAAACTCATATTTTTAAACTGTAGATAGTGCATGTGATTGTAATTTGTACAATGAAGTTGTTTAGTTTGTTTATTTTATTTTATTTTCTGTAGTTTGAAGCACACATGCCTTAAATGAAATAAAAGCAGAACCCAAAACTTAATACAGTTTGGAAGGTCATGGAAATGTTTCACTCTGGGAGTGACTTCTCACATGACAGTTTATACTCGGATGCAGATACCCAAGTACAAAATAGATATGTATTGTGTCAGTTACAAAGGGTCCTTGTGTGGGAAAACCTAGATGGCCTTTCCATTCAAAATGCTTGTTAGAAGCACCCAAAAAGACTGGTAACCAGAGTGCAAACATTTCTGCACGTGTCCTTTTGTGGGTGCCACAGTATGCATTTATCCTGTACGTGGAGATCATGAGGCCAAAATACGTCCTAAGAAGCCACCCCAGGTTGCTTGACTCCTTTCTAGAGTCTGTAAGCCATTGCTTGAGTTACTGTACTGTGTACTACACATTGTTTGCTACATGTGATGGTGGAATTGGAAATGGCAGGTTAAGTCAAGGAGAAATACTCCTCCATGCATCCTGTACAGAATGAAAGGGACACGGCCAGAGCACAGCCCTTTATTCTTATCAAGACTTGTGCAAAAGGCCTTGTTGGTCCACGGTTTGTGTCACTCGTAGCTCTCACAAGCCCGAAGAAGTTTAAAAAAAAAATACTAGGCTTTGTTTTGCATAAATAATTGGCACTTAAGCAGTATCTAAAAAAATAATGCTGACTTGCTAAGTATTAGAAAGTATAAGGAGTGGGCAGAACATCTTACAGTTCCTACCCCTTTTAAGATCGGGGCTTAGTGTGGAGATCTTACTCAGCACCTTGAAAACGGCCGAGAAAGGAGGTGGGTTTGGGGATAGGAGCTGTGGCCTCTGCCCCCCCCCCCTCCTTCCCTGGGTTCTTTTAATGAAGGAGCTTGTTGAGAGACGCCCCAGCTGGTTCATCATCTACTTCATGGGTAGCTTTACAGAACAAGAGTGAAGATCCAGGCCACAGCTGGGCAACCCGACTTCCACTGTGCGTGACTTCAGCCACAGAGGCAGTTTCCAGTACTGGAACTGGAGCCATGGAGACACGCGCCTGCTTTCAAAAGCAACTAATTCGTTTTAACCACAACTAAAAAACAACTCCAAGGCAATATGGGGCTTTACCTTTCTTACTTTCTTGGTGTCCCGGTTGCTGTTTGTGTAGCAAATATTGACTTTGAAAAACGTGCCTAACAGCAAAGGGTTTCATTTATTGTTGTTCAGAAAAAGGAAAAAAAATTGAAAACATGTTGGTGATGAGTGTCTGTTTTCTTACTGTATGTTGTATGTATCTCACCTGTACTTCCTTGGCTTGTTCAAAGTTTGTTTAGAAGTGCTTGTTGAAAATTACTGTTTGTTGTGAAATCCCAACCCCCACCCCGTATTTGCAGTGTCAGTTGTAAAAGCAGACATCTGTAACAGATATGCTGTGTTATGTGGTGGAGTTTAGCCTATTAACATGTTCATCAAACTCTGTGGCAAGCTAGTCTATTATTGCTCATAAGCCCCAGTTTATATGTTATGATTTGATATTTATACAATATCAGTTCTACCATAATTTTTGCACAGCTAATGTTAGGGAACTAATAAGTTCTCCGAATTAGTTTCATGGATTTTCTTTTGCTTGTTTTTGAAAAGTGAGACAGCACCGGTTTACATTATTTTTTTAAAAAAACTTTCAAAACTTGTGTGTACGTGTCTTGGTTTCTAGGTACTGATTTGCAAAACGCCTTTACATATTTCATACAGCAGCTTCATTGTTCAAAATATGCTGTCTAAATAAATGTGCTAAAAATAAAAAACACCCTAGCTTGTCTGAAATACCTGCATTATTAATATGTTTTTTTGTTTTTAATCATTAAATCATTCTTGATTACCTGTGTCTGCATTTCCATATTGTGATATTGTGGTAGATTTTCTGGTTTGGCAACTGACACTAAAATGAATATTTATTTAATTATTTAGACAGGCTTTCCCTGTCGATACAGTGCCTATATTTCTGCATGAGATAAATAGGAAAAGTGTCATTGTTGCAGTTCCTGGACGGGGTGTTGTTTTAATTGCTTCCATTTTGCACATTTGATGGGCTGTCATGGTTTTCTGTATGGATCAACATTCTGGCACACCAATGATTTAAACCTGTTCGGGGGGGAAATTAAGACCTTATATGCAAACTTATTCAGGGCTTATTAAACAGCCATTTTCAGAAACAAAAAATGAAGAGCAGTTTTCTTGGAGAGAATAACTTAAAAATAAAATAAAAATAGGAGTAGTAGAATTAGCCAGTCTCCTTCCTTCTGAGTGCTTTTAGCTTCAGGTTGTCCCTGATGGTTTATTATTTCAGTGGCTAATGTGCAAGGAAAACTACCTGAAAGGGGACTTGGAGAGAAATGACTGATGAAGGGTTAAACATTATTTCCCTCTCCCACCAGCTCCCTACTTCAGCTCTCCACATAATCCCCCATCTTGTTTTTTGGTGGTTGCTCTTTTATTTTTTTAAAAATGGCACACTGTGATGACAACCGCTTGTAATATAATTAGCTCTGTAGATTTCCTTCTTCCCAGAAATATTGGAAATGACAGCTGGGGTTAAGAGTTGTGTAACACTCAATAATTCTCAGTACCTTCATCTGATATATATAAAAGCCCCAACACGTTGGCACTTTCCAGCTCTCCCATTGTCTGTGCTGTGTGCTCCATCAGCCATTGGCCCATCAGCTGTCACTCAAGAGTACTCATGTGCCATTGGGTGGGGACTGGTCCACTCCTCTCCCCCACCCACTGCCAGCTTGGCCACTTTCCTGACAGCATAAACTGCCAAAACAGCTGTCTCGCCTGACAAAGATGCTTCTCCTGCTTGGCTTCTCTGACTGGCTACTGAGGTGATCTACCGGCCCTCAAACCATTCTGTTACCTTCCTGCTCTGGGGCTAACTTTCCCCTCAGTGACTGTTGTTAGGCAACCAAGCTTGGTTTTGTCATCAAAAAGGCAAAGATAGGAGGCCCTTTCCAGGCCTTCTTTGGCTTTTGTGGGGAACTCATTGGGGCCAGTCCTGACTTGGGTTGGCAGCTCCAGGTTGGGACATTTCTGGAGATTTTGTGGTGGAGTCTATGGAAGCCAGAGTTTGGGGAGGGGAGAGGCCTCAGCTGAATAGAATGCCATAGAGTCCACCCTCCAAAGCAGTTATTTTCTCCTGGGGAAACATTGCTGCCAATCTCCAGGTGAGGGCTGAAGATCACTCAGAATTAAAACTGCTCTCCAAATGGCAGAGATCAGCTCCTTTGGAGAAAATGGATGCTTTGCAGGGTGGACTCTGTCATACCCTGCTGAGGTTGCTTCCCACCTGCTTGGATCCCCACTGTGGAGAAAGATTACTTTTCGTAGGCAGAGGCTGCGGGGAGTGGGGTGGAAAGTTGAAGTCAGAGGGGCAGATTGATGGTTGGCCAGAAAGGAGATAGGATTGCCACCTCCAGGTTGAGAAATTCCTGGAGTTTTGAGGGGTGGAGCTTGGAGAGGTGAGGTTTGAGGAGGGGTGGGACCTCAGACAGTAGGGGCAGATTGATGGTTGGCCAGAAAGGAGATAGGGTTGCCACCTCCAGGTTGAGAAATTCCTGGAGATTTGAGGGGTGGAGCTTGGAGAGGTGAGGTTTGAGGAGGGGTGGGACCTCAGACAGGTGCAAGGCCATAGTCCATCCTCCAAACTAGCTATTCCCTTGTGGGTGACCATTGTTGCCAATCTCCAGGGGAGGGCTGGAGATCACTCAGAATTACAGCTGCTGTTCAGATGGCAGACATCAGTTCCCCTGGAGAAAACGGTAAGCTCTGTGTCATTATACCCTGCTGAGGTCACCGCAGCAAATGATGCTGGATGCCCAAGGCCAGGGCACCTACCCAGAGCCTCTGTTTAGAGCTCATTGTATTTATTTCCACAATGGGCCTTATTCCTAGTCAAACTATAATTCCCAGAATTCCCTTTGTGGGAATAATTGTAACAAAGTGGCATGAAATCAAT
>NW_015174286.1:149414-153199 GCF_001447785.1 Gekko japonicus | reverse complement strand
TGGAACCCTTTTTAAAGATGGGAGTGACATTAGCTACCTTCCAGTCCTCAGGAATGGAGGCAGATTTTAATGAAAGATTACATATTTTTGTCAGGAGATCCACAAGTTCACATTTGAGTTCTTTCAGAACTCTTGGATGTATGCCATCCAGGCCTGGTGATAAGTTTTTAAGTTGTCTTTCTCCTCTGGAACCCTTTTTAAAGATGGGAGTGACATTAGCTACCTTCCAGTCCTCAGGAATGGAGGCAGATTTTAATGAAAGATTACATATTTTTGTCAGGAGATCCACAAGTTCACATTTGAGTTCTTTCAGAACTCTTGGATGTATGCCATCCAGGCCTGGTGATAAGTTTTTAAGTTGTCTATCAGTCATAGGACCTCCTCTCTCGTCACCTCAATCTGACTCAGGTCTTTCAACACGACTCCCAAAATCAGCGGTTCTGGAGTGGGCAAGCACTTCTCATCTTCCACAGTGAAGACAGAGGCCTAGTTGCTTTAGTCATACCAATCTAGTCAGTTCTTTATATAAAGTACAGTCAATCTGCACTGTGCGCTGTAAGTGATGGCCTTGATCCTCAAAAGGAGACATTGTGAACTTAGTGCAGTGGTTCTCAAACTTAAGTTTAGGCTTATCTTTATGTTGGCCCCTTTTTCCTTATGTCCCAAGACAGCCCCAGCCATCTGTTCTGCAGCAGAGCAGCTAGAAATCCTTGCACCTACTCATGTGTGTGTGATCTGCTATGATGTGCAAAGATCCATGCTGTGGGATACTCATCCAACATTAGCCTTAGGAATGGAAATAGAGCAACACACCTCTGATTCTTCCTAAATCTGCACATAGGTAAATAACATTAGGACAGCAACCGTTCTTCGCGGTTCTTCTTAGGACAATAGTCATTCCACAAATCTGATGTGGATTCATCTTCATTGAAGACATCAACACACCCGTGTCTTACCGGGTGGTGATAGGAGGAAGTTTCCTTCTCTGGCAAGATCCTACTCCTTTTTACAAGTTCATGCCTCTGTTCCAAGCCTCCTGTCCCATCCCACCCACTTCAGACTTACTGATCAATGAGGTAAAATTTCACTGTTTCTATTTGTTTCAGTGCCAGATTGCACAAAACCAGCAGCTTCCTATGTCCTCTGGTTTATTTAGTTGCAACAATATCTGCACAAGTACTTGCTGCGCTATTCATAATGCTCAAGGAGAAGGGGGAGCAATTGCTGTGCCTGCATGCTGCCACGCAAAGGCCTTTGGCCCTCAGCTGTGCAGGGCATAAATGGTGAATATGTGAGGTAATTTTGCATGGGATGGGTAGTAGAAGATTCTGAAGAATCATGGGTGGGGAAGTTAGGAAACTCCCTGTCATGCCACATGGCTGAGAGGCCAGGGCTACAGTAGGTTCATCTAGCACCCCAGTATAATTGCTGTGACTAGATTTGGCACTAGGTTACCATGGTGCTGTTTCCCAGATCCCAATCAGACATTGTAACCACATACAATGCTGACACTGGAAGTTTTGTCTTTTCCTGCTGCTATTTCATCTGAACGAACGGTGACTTTTTTCCTTTTCTGAATGGTGCTGTGTGTGATGGGGCAGCTGTAGCCTCTCTAGGCATTGTCATTGTACATTGTTGAGAGAAGATGACCCCTGCTTCCCGGTATTTGAGGAGTGGGGCAAGTATCCCTGTCAGTTACATATCTGCTGAGTTACTTTCTCCACAATTTTCCTCTCTCTCTGACCTTGAACAGTCATGTAAGGTGTCTTCCCCCCTCCGTATGGGATTTCCAGACCCGGGTAGCCCAGGCTAGCCCGGTCTCTTCAGGTCTCAGAAGCTAATCACGGTCAACCCTGGCTAGTATTTGTGTGGGAGACCTCCAAGGAATACCAGGGTTGTGATATGGAGGCAGGCAATGGCAAACCACCTCTGAATGTCTCTGACCTTGAAAACCCTTCAGGGTCATCATAAGTCAGCTATGACTTGACAGCACTTTTCATCACCATGGGATTTCAGTTAGTTAACATCCAAGTGCATATCTCTATATTTCTGTGACTTTATAAGGACAATACCTTGCATGCAGTTTCCTAGTATGAATTCCCTTGACCAGTCTTCCCTGTGCCTTGAGAATCAGAGGAGGAACCTGCAGGAGACCTTGGTTTCATTTGGCGAAGGTTAGGAAAGCCAGTGGTGTAATTGGTTAAGAGCCATGATTTACAGGGATGTGGTGCCTTTCCTGTTTTTCTCTAGAGTCTTCCAGAAAGAAGGATTTTGTAAATAGAGCTGTCAGCCATTATTCGCAAGGTAACAATTTTGATATGCCCCTGTAAAAGTTCTCTACAATGCTGATAATCAAACTATAATGGGCTTGACAAGGCAACAAAGAAAATGTTCCCCTGCTATTTCAGCAGACCTTCACAAGCAATGGCCCCTCCTGAGAAAAAAACTGAGAGAGGAGGGGTAATTCAATCTCTCTTCAGGCTAGAGTAGCCCATTTTAAAAAATAGTTTTGCAAGAGGGAGGAAGAGGAAAGAAAGGACTCTCTTTGTTTCTTTACCTTTCCTTTTCTCCAACAATGAAGGGACCTTAGGAAAGGAGGGAGGGTTAACAAGAAAATACCATCCCACTTTGGACTGTCAAGCAGCTGCAGTGGAGAGAGGGAGAATAAGGGCAGGAACTAGTGGGAGACAAGACCCTGGGGAGAGCCTAGCTGTGGCAAGATTTGGAGCCATCACTAGTTTGCTTGATGAGCCCTCACCTGCAATAAATTAACCTTAGGGAAGCCTGCATTACAATTTGAGATCTCTCAGAATATGCTGACAGCTTCCCCACCCAAAGTCACCCTCCTCAATAACTCCTTGGGTGTGTTCAGACAGTGTGTTGGGAGCAGTTTAAACTGGTCCGGTTCTGACGTGATTATTTTTTATCTGGATAATCGCGATCCCACTTACCTCCCTTATCCCGCCTCACCGTGCAGTCACGTCGCTCCCCGGCATCTACATTACCGATGCGCAGGAGCGTGTGTCAGTGGGGTTTTTTATATATATTCTTCGTTTGCACATGCGCATAGGCACTCATCCATACAATGGGGCGAAACTACGATGGCGCATGTGCAGAACTACCAGGGTGAATCAATCCAACCCCTCCAACAAAAGACTTCCCTTTAAACATTTGATCCAAAAATGGTCTCCGTGAGATTCCGAACTCATCTAAACGCTAAAACAAGTGACCCTTTAAATGTTGGTTTTCTAAACATGGTAGCGGAGCTCCGCCTATGCGCACACCACCGACGCATTAAAAAATGGTGAGCAAAAAGCAGAAGCCTCGGGCAGCTTTTGAGCGGGGAGGGGGTTTAAACTGGAAGTGGCTTGACACTGGAGGAGTGATCACACAGGGGGGAAATGCGGCTTTAAACAGGGAGAGCTGAGAAAACACCACTTTGGGACCTGGTAACAAAATACTCTGGGTTAAAGGGATTTTGAGCCGGAAACCAACGGCTGGGGACAGGAGGCAGATGTTGACTGTGTGATCGTGCAGATAAAATCCGTTGCTGAACGGTCATGACACCAGATCAAATGGCGCATCACCCCTTGTGATGTCCAACAGGGAACAAATTGGGCTGAATTGTACTCTGCTAGTACAATCCTCCTACCTTCCAATGGGAAGCACACTCAAGTTAGTTTGGGTGCAAGAAGGTTTTCTTCTTACCACAGTATTTTCTGCAACACTTCTCCTACCCTGACCTTTCTTGCCATTTAGACACCCTGAGATGCACCACACTCTGT
>NW_015174286.1:141781-148930 GCF_001447785.1 Gekko japonicus | reverse complement strand
TTCTGGAGAGAAGTCAATGCCCAAATACTTTTAATTACAGGTTGCGCCCTCCAACTACAACCCTCCTTGTTCCTTTTGAATCATTGGAGCCATCCTGCCCCAATGGGCTTATGAAAGAGTTGATAGAATTGTGTCTTGCGGCCGCTAGGAATGTTATTGCATTTCATTGGAAATCCAAGAAGACGCTGCTATTGAGTGACTGGTTCCTGAAATTGTGGGACTTCTTTTTACAGGACAAAGTTTCCACTAGCATCCTACGATCTGAAAATCAACCCGTTCCTGACAATCTTCAAGAAAAATGGATGCCCCTCTTGGAAGCCTCAGCAGCACATAAAATCGACACCTCCCTGTTTGCCCTGCATAAACACCAGGACTTGCTTTCCTATTTTTAACTGTTTTTTATATTTAATTAAAAAAAGAGCTCTCTCAGCACCACCTGCCTCACAGGGTGTCTGTTGTGGGGACGGGAAGGGGAAAGAGATTGTAAGCTGCTTTGAGACTCCTTCGGGTAGTGAAGGGTGGGGTATAAATCTCTTCTTCTACTACTACTACTGATCTACTTATGGTGGGAAAGATCTTGCCTGGTAAAATCTAGACTAGATTACTGCAATATACTCTTTGTGGGGCTGCCCTTGAAGACTGAAACTACAGTTGGTACAGAATGCTGCGGACATAGGGACTCTGGTTTCATCTACACTGGCTCCCAGTGTGCTTCTGAGCCTAATTCAAGGGGCTGATATTGACCTTTAAAGCCATGTACAGCTCTGATTTAGCATACCTTAAGGATTGCCCTCTCACCTACCCAACCACTCCGGCCATCATCAGAAGCTCTGCTTTGGGTGCCCTTGCCATCTGAGGGTAGGTAGGTGGCAACCTGAGAAAGGTTCTTTCTCAGTTGGGATGCCAAAAACTCCCTCCTCTGGGAGATTTATCTGTCTTCCTCTATTGTTGCGTTCCACCAGCAGGTGAAGACTTCTTCATTTTGCTTGGCACCCATCCAATACTTTATTTTAAATGCTGTTTTAATGTTCATGTTCATGTTTTGATGTTTGTCACCTCAGGGACCCTATCTGGGTGGAAAGACAGCACAGACTTTTAAAAAATAAATAAATAATCCACACTTACTTTTCAGATGTAACCTGAATTCCACCTGTCCGCCATTATGTAAGTAAACTTAGTACTAATGATAGAATTAAATCTTCAGATGAATGGACATTAAACATTGTCTGGTGGATCATGATCAACATCATACCTAATGATGTTAGAGTATGTTTTGGATGGATGGCAAAACCCACACATATTAGATAAAAGACCTTATGTCTGTCTTATGGAAATATCTAAGGGAGTAGTCTTGAAGGCCATTTCTGTCCAGCCCAAAGAAAGCATCTTTCAAAGCTATCATCCTGACACATTTAACCCCATGTGCCTTAAATGGAAACTGAGTGATCCTGCCAAAGAGTTTTTGGGGTTTTTTGGTATTGCAGTGAGTGATCCAAAGATGCCTACTATCTCTCTGTATAACATACCTAATCCAATCAAACCTTCTGTTGTCATTTGCCTGCTAATGTCATTTGGCATCTGAAATCATTCCATTTTTCAATATATAGGGCAAGTGGATTCACATTCTAGCTGTATTTGAAGAAGTGAGCAGTGACTCACAAAAGGTCATACCCTACCACATATTTTGTTAGTCTTTAAGGTGCTACTGACTCTTTTCTACTGCTACAGACAAACATGACTACCTATCTTGAACTATCTACAAAGATGCCTGACATCATTCCATTTCTGAAATTAAACAGGTTACAAGCAGGCTGAATATAAAACTTTCAAGATGCAGGATGCTTAAGCGAGACACAGGAATGAATTCAGCAGGTTGAATTCAGAATGCAAATTCGTGTGCTTACATCCCCATTTATGTAGACAAACGACAGATGGCGTTTATGTAAACCCTCTGGTCACAGCTATTGCCATTAATATAGCGATAGCTTCAATCGAGCAAGAGAAGTTCATTGCATCTCAAATATTCCATCAGTGTGTTTAATTCATGAACAGGCCTCTTTAAAAGCAGATAAAAGACTACAAAGAAGGCTGCATCATGTTTGATGCTTCAAGAGAGTTGATGAGAAAGGGCTATAATGTAAACAATGTGTTTAAATTCTTCCATGTCCTCAGCAACGTTATACAAAGAGATGTCTCAAGATTATAATCTGATACATACACACAAAAAATACTGGGTAAGGGTCTGGCAACAAAATGGCCACTCTTGCCTTAACTCTTGATTACTTCAGGCATTCAGATGCTGAGGACAAGAACCAATCCTCTGTGTCCTTCTGTTATATGGCAATGTTAATGTGTTTTATTTCAGGCTGTCATATATCTCCCAGTGTGATTTTCCTTCACAGCTGGCTGCACTCTGAAACTAATTGAGTATCTACTTCATCTGTGTTGGAACATGTTGCCAGCTCTGGTGCTGAGAAACTTCATATATCCCACAGAGCATATAAACACAGCAGGACCCACAATACCTGGCCTGTTCATAAAGTAGCTCTTAGGCTGAAAACTAAGCAAGGGGCTTCACAATATGCTGTCCACTGCTGCTGCTGCTTGTGTTCATCAAGTTGATTTTTTAATTCATTCCCAGACATTATAACCAGAACTGCATCTACTTTGCCTTTGGATATATAATTAATCAATATTTAATTCTGGAAATATTTAATTCTGAAACTTGTTCAAATGATGCAAATTAATCCTATCCATCTATATTACAAATTCTGATTTTTTAAAATATTAATAGGGCAGAATGGGGACTAGAAACATTAAGCAAATAATGATTAAGAGTTTATACAACACTTTTTCAAAGTTCAGAATGCTTTACATACATTGAATTGGATCCTACCAGCTTTTCTGCTGGAACAAAAGGGTAATGGGGTGGATCTCACCTAATTCCCCTTCTAACTATAGCCCCATCCCATGGAACTTTTTCTGTGCAGGACACCTGCAATGGCCTCTTCTTGCACCAGCAGAAAAGCTGGGAGGATCCCTCCAATCTCCTCACCTTACTTTAGAGAGGTGAGGGGCGGGGCCATTGTTCAGTGGCAGAGCATCTTTTGTGTAAAAGGTTCCAGGATCAATCCCAGGCACCTCCAGTAGTTGATGTGGAAGACCTCTGCCTGAAACCTTGGAGAGTTGCAGCCAATCTGAGTAGCAATAAGTGACCTTGATAGCTTCATGTGATGTAGGGGTTTGATGCGGTAGTACTGGGGGACCAGTACTGGGGGAGACATAGGCTCAAATCCCCACTCTGCCACAGGATTCATTCAGTGACCCTAGGTCACCGAATCACTATCTTTCAGCCTACCGCACAGGACTGTTGTAATGAAAAAAATGTGTGTGTGTGTATACTCCTTCCGTGTCAGCTGACCTTGTTGGGATATGTCAAGTTCACTCCCTTCAGTCATGAAAGAGTTAACCTGTTTGTTTTTTTATGCTAATTCTTAGCTTCTTAGCTTAGAACCAATTAGTTCTTAGACACATATTTCCTGCCAGAGAAAGGGAGGTGATATTCCTAATGAAATAGGATCAGAACCAGCTATTGGATGATCAATTTTATTGGGTTGCTTCGGCTTTGAAACGGAGATGAGCACCGCAACCCTAGAGTCGGAGTCGACTGGCTTTCGAGCAAGGGAACCTTTACCTTTACATGCATTTTGTCATATACTCAGGGTGGAGGCTTTGGGGAAACTTTCTATATCCTTTTTTCTCACTCACACACAAGGTCTAGCAAACAAACAGACAAGATGGAGCTTAGAACTAGTTAGCCAGGGTGTTTGTTATTTTCTCTCCATGTAACTCTTTTCCCCTTATTTTCTAGTAACATCTTTTTCTTAAACTTAATACATACATGTGGCTGCCTTCCTTTTATTCTGCTAAATATCCAACAGACCTGAACTGCTTGGAAGACGGGCACATCAAACATAAATAAAACCCTGTGAGATAGATCAATATCATCACGTCCATCTTAAGAGATAGTGGTTTAATTACCTAATGAGTGTAATTTAGATCTGTTAAAAATATCTTCATTATTTTGCATGCTAATTTAACAAGCCACCTCTACATATACAACTATGATATGTAATTCCATTTCGTCATCTGACAAAGTGTGTAGGCACACGAAAGCTCACACCTTGAATAAAACTTTGTTGGTCTTAAAGGTGCCATTGGACTCTAACTTTGTCCTATTAGATTCCAAGATGTAGCCTTCCTGGTCTTAGTTTTGTGTTTCTGCCTCAAAATTCTCAAGAGCCTGAATTGTGTAACCAGATCTGCACATGGGATATTTACATAGCTGAGCATAATCTGAAAATGCATACCAGTGTCCATATTCTCCATATTCTAGAGGACTCATGATTGCTAGATTTATTTGCCTCTGCCTCCCTCCATGTCTTCCTGCTGGAAACGTTTATTTTCAGCAGCAGAATGTTGCAGGAGAGAAGACTCCTGAAACTCACATCTTTAGTGGTTCTGGATATGGTAACATGAGGCCACTATAGGGGCTTAGGTTCTAAAGTAATTGGTTATATTTGGGGGGGGGGATAACCTTCAACCCTCTCTCAGACCCTAACCCTAACCCTAATGTCAGTCTTAAGTGTAATCCTCAGCTTGTCATCTTTTAAATCAGTTTTTACCCCTTTTTGTGTGTAAATGCTATTTGTTTCATAAACTGTTGATTTAGGATTGGGGACATGAACTTTCACTTGGTTCAAGGCCTGTGGTTTGCTTTCATGCCATTGTTTAATCTGGCTAGTATTACTCTGTATTTTGGATGTTAATGATTTTCCCCTTTGGTGCTACTTGGCTTTGGGGGAGTTTGATGTTCTTTCATCGTCCTCCTTGTTAGCCAAACTGCTTATCTACGCAGCGGCCAGACTAAATAAGTAGGGGTTCACGGCCTGTGTATAAATAAATCAGATTCCGAAATGAGGATCTTCCCAGAGAGACAACGAGACAAGGTGTCTGTAGTAAAATCAGTTGTTCTCTTTACTAAATAATAATTGGTATCACATACATACAAAAACAGAATCACACACTCAAACGTACAAGGTTCCTTTAGAGATAAGGAAATGGAAAATAATCACTTTTACCCTAGAGGATTTGGGGAGTGGAAACAGCAAATATTTATCTGATCCGGAGCTCAACCTTCCCAATGAAGAATACAGGAATAAGTAATAATTGGTATCACATACATACAAAAACAGAATCACACACTCAAATGTACAAGGTTCCTTTAGAGATAAGGAAATGGAAAATAATCACTTTTACACTAGAGGATTTGGGGAGTGGGAACAGCAAATACTTATCTGATTCGGAGCTCGACCTTCCCAATGAAGAATACAGGAATAAGAGATTCTGACTAAAGGAATCCTACTACACACAGCTGGAACCTGCCAACACGTGTGCGTCTCCTGGCTGCAGTCCAAGAGATCACGTAAGAATTACTTGTAGCAGAGCTTAAGTTACAGAGTTAAGGTGAAAGATGGCTAGCAGGGTTCAAACTGTTGTACCTCACTTTTTATAAACTATCTTAGGGGGCTGGCATCTGTACCATCCTCCCACTTGTGGTCCGTCCCATGACCTGACTCTATAGGTTACTAGGAGATGACGTTTCTACCTAGAGGGAGGGGGCAATATTGAAATCTAAACCTTTAACTCAGGAGATGCATCTGGTGAAGGTGTGAAGATGGTACCAAGGCAACCCTTGATGTGTAGAGACATGTGGCTTGGTCTCAAGCCATAAAAACGACCATTCAACAGGAAACTGTCTTTTTGGATGCAAACCAGAAACCAAGGGTTACGTGTCTCCTTACAGTTCAAGCATGGTGGTTGTCATTTGTGCTGACCCATAATGGCAATGCCGTCTTCTTCCTCAAGCTGGGGTGTGTGTGTGTGCAAAGTCATTAGCATGAAAGTGCAGGCAGCATAGCAGCTTTCAGTTGAAACAGTCACATCAATCAAAGCACACAGTCTTCCCAAACCCATAGGTACTTGCAGGTACAGTCCATGTGTGTGTGTGTGTGTCAGCAAACCCAAATAAAAGCAATATGCGCACATTCCTTAACATCCTGCTGACAACCTGCTATTCAAAGACAGAAAGAAGGTAGCACAATTGTTCTGGAGATGTAAAATTTCATAGTCTGTATGGTTGTGGAGTCCTGACTTGGTAGATAAACAGTATACTTTAAAAGTCCATAGTCAGTGGAGCATATGGAGCCAGTGTGGATGTAGTGGTTGGCAGAGCCAGTGTAGTGTACTTGTTAAGAGAGCTGGACTAGTTCCTGGAAGATTCAGGTTTGAATCCCCACATGTAGCAGGAAAGCTCACTGGGTAACTTTGGGCCAGTCACACACTCTCAGCCTAACCCAGGGGTGGCCAAACTTGCCTAACATAAGAGCCACATAGAATAAACATCAGCAGTTTGAGAGCCACAAGACATGAGCAAATATCACACACACGTTTTATTGAAAAATATGCAAATTTGTTTTTTATTAACATTAAATAAGACTGCCCAAAATAAAAACAAATGGGGTAAAAACAGATACTGATGATGGCATTTATTTCTCCAATGATATTTATTTGTTTGCTAATTATATTTGTTTGTCTAAGAGAGAGAGCGAGAAAGAGGTGGAAAGAATGAAAGAGATGGAGAGAAAGAGACAGAGACAAAAAAAGAAAGAAAATAGAAGGGGGGAGGGAGAGGTGGAAAAAAAGCAACTTTAACTTTAAATGCATCCTCCAAGCCCCCCACACCGGCTGGCTTGGCTTAGAAAAGGTATTTAATGAGGCAAATGCTTTCTCCAAGCCAGCTGGTGGGGGGGGGGAGGCTTTGAGAAAAGTTGTTGTGAGACTCTACAGTAACTCCGATGAAATAAGTCCATTTATGGATTTTATTGTAGAAATCAGAAGAGCTGCAGGTGAATCAAATTCTTTGACGGAACTGGCAAATAATACAGAATCATAAATTATGAGAACTTTGGGTCAGCCCACATTCATATGTCAGGGTTACATGTGATAGGGACAGGTTAACATAGTACAATTATAATGGTGAGAAAGTTTATGAAGGCCCCTGCCACACGGCAGGGGAAAAGCCTCTTA
>NW_015174286.1:129274-141767 GCF_001447785.1 Gekko japonicus | reverse complement strand
ATCTCTTGGCCTATGTGTAGGAGGTCTCTTTTACAGAAGTACAAATCGCACTATCTACAACAGTCAAACAAGCATGTCTCAACTATCCCCTCATCCTGAGAATGTCAGAGAAGGATCTCTGTGAACTAGTTGATCCATTGCTAGCAGGTGTTACAGGGAGTATGGGAACTACAAGCAGGCATGAGAATACAGTGATAAAGCTGCAGAGACAGTTAACAAGCAAGCAAGCTATGTACATCAGAACACCAGTGTGCATACTCTTAGCACAGCACCAGAATGAGCAAGGGATTCAAAAGAAAAGGCAGAATCCTTAGCTTAGAAGGTTACCAGATGTTTACAGGAGTTTCCTTACCCTCAAACCTCTTTCAAGGGTGCAGGCCAGCACATGGCAATGGCCGCCTCCTCCATACCTTAAGAGCTCTGTCTGCTTTGATGGAATCAGCCCCCAAGAGACCCTCCCTCCCTCCCTCCTCCCAGGACTTTTATCATCTCACCTTTCCCCACCCACTGACCAGGTCAGGCTGGGTCAAAGAAGCTTTTCCTGAAGTCTCCAGAAGTTTCTTCCTGAACTCCTTCTAGTCTTAATTTTTCCAAATCTCTGTTCCCTGCTTTGGGGGGGAGGGGGCTGGCCCATCCAATTGTCTCTAGCTGGATGTATTAGTATTTCTTAAGAGGTAGCTGAAGTGAAGCTGGAAAGCCATTGAACAGACTTCCTCCTCCCTGACTGTTCTCTGCCCAGAGCGAAGAACTTTTAAAAACGCAGTTCAAACCTCCAAGAAAAGGTATTTCTTCACAGGGTTGATTGGTGTCTGACAAAAAGCGCTTGATGCTTGCCTCATTACAGCAGCAGCCCTAATGGAGTGAGACTTTGTCCTGAACTCTAATAGGACGTATCATTTAAGTGCCTCAATGTACTATCCTGATAATATTGACAGATGCACTTGACAAGTTTCTAAGAACACAGTGAAGTCTTGTGCTGTGGAGATGGAGGTGAACCATGAGAGAACAGTGATGTGCAGTAGTAATTAATAGGAATTGGGTCAGAGGGACCAAAATGATTACTAAAAATAACATTGTAATCTTTCTGGAAAATGAAGAGGTCTGCACAGTACAAACTTTGATGACTCTTTGCTTTGACTCTGTTATCTATATTGAGTTTGAAAACTGCCACATCACATTCTGTATAAGAATAGAAGGCATCAAGCTAATGCACCCGGTTCTATTATTAACTAGGAATAAGGCCCGTTGTGGAAATAAATACAATGAGCTCTACAAAGAGGCTCTGGGAGAGTGCCAAGGCCTTGGATACTCAGTGTCGATTTGCTGTGGCGACCTCAGCAGGGTATAATGACACAGAGTCCTCCATTTTCTCCAGAGGAACTGATCTCTGCTACCTGAACAGCAGTTGTAATTTTGAGTGATCTCCAGCCCTCACCTGAAGATTGGCAACAATTGTTACCCAGGAGGAAATGGCTGGTTTGGAGGGTGGAGTCTATGGCATTGTACCTGTCTGAGATCCAACCCCACCCTCTCCAGGCTTCACCCTTCAAATCCCCAGGAATTTCCCAACCTGGAGTTGGCAACCCCATCTCCTTCCCAATCCCAGCTAACCATCAACTTACCGTTATCTGCCCCTCTGACTGCAGCTGACTTCTGCCCTCCCTCCTGGAGATCCCTGGGAGGGAATGGCTGGTTTGGAGGATGGAGTCTATGGCATTGTACCTGTCTGAGGTCCCACTCCTCCTGAAACCCCACCCTCTCCTGGCTCGACCCCTCAAATCTCCAGGAATTTCCCAACCTGGAGTTGGCAACACTTATCTCCCTGGACTACCCCCTCCCTTTGGTATTGTGCCGAGCGGAGGAGACTATGTGGTCACAGCACAACACAGATTATTAGCCCAAATAAAAGAATTTATTTAACTATTTACACAATTATGGAGCACACAACTAAGAAACACAAATAAGGCACAACGCAGGGCTCTTTTTGTAGCAGGAGCTCCTTTGCATATTAGGCCACACACCCCTAATGTAGCCAATCGCACACACCGTGAACCAACAGGACATAAATCAACAGGGATTAAATGCAATCCTCTGTCCCTACACACAGTACTCTCTACCTCTGGAGGTTGTGGGCTCAGGATAGGATCCTTGGACTGGCCTTTGGGTCTGCTTCAGACTCTCTCTCCTGCCCAAGAGAACAGGGAAACTTCCATTCATTCCCCAGTGTAGTTCAGCAGTTCGAGACCCGAGTGTGCCGCATGACGGAGTGAGCTCCCGTCTCTAGTTCCAGCTCCTGCCAACCTAGCAGTTCAAAAGCAAGAAATTGCAAGTAGATAAATAGGGATTACTTCGGTGGGAGGGTAACAGCGTTCCCGTGCGCATTGGTGTTTATTCATGCCGGCCACATGACCACGGAAACGTCTTCGGACAGCGCTGGCTCTTCGGCTTTGAAACGGAGATGATCACCGCAACCCTAGAGTCGGACTCAACTGGCTTTCAAGCAAGGGAACCTTTACCTTTACCTTTGCCCTGAAAACAATTCCATCATAATGCAGTAAATGTGTTTTCCAGCCGCTTCCGTCACACCTTAGAACAGGGGTCCCCCCACAGCACCCATCCAACACCTTTCCTGGCACCCACCAAGTGTTTTGTAGGAAAAGGGTGGGGCTGGGTTGGGCTTTTGCCCAGCAAAGCTTCTGATTGGCCACTGGAGATCTGACCGGCGGTGCAGATTTTTAAAATATATATATATATATTGAATCGTAAAACATAACAATTAACTGTAAAACCTACAAATATGCAAAACATTGTATAAACAAAGAACTAGAAAACGATTGCAGTTTAAGTTACATAAAATGTAGAACCTCATAATATCAGACGCGCCGGCGGCACACCACAGGTCCTTCCCTCGGCACCGGCGGGTAAACGAGGGACCGAAGGGGAATGCCACGCGCCAGCGCGATCACACCACGGGCGTCTGGAGGCAGCCCGTTGCAAACGTTTACTAGTACCTTGGAGGTACTAGTTTTTTAAGGCGCATTTTCGGCGGTAAGCCACGGGTGCGCTCCACTTCCCAGATGTTGGGGTGTGATCGCGCCCGGATAATCCGCCCACCATCCGTGCCTCTCCTGCGGCAACTTTGTCGTGTGACCGGGGCCATTATTGAAAACAGTTTCTAGGAAAGGGAACCATTTCAATTGAAATTCAGAATGATTTGAAGAAGCTTTGCTACTATTGACTTTATCAGAAATTTTATCCATAGCATAGAACTCTCATAGTTTAGAATACAATGACGTAACTGACAACTTATTAGAGGATTTCCAGTTACTTGGACGTGAGTACTCTTGAGTGGCGGCTGGGCAGGACTCAGGCAATGCAGCCAGTCGCTAGGGACACCATCTGAGTGACGTAACTGACAACTTATTAGAGGATTTCCAGTTACTTGGACGTGAGTACTCTTGAGTGGCGGCTGGGCAGGACTCAGGCAATGCAGCCAGTCGCTAGGGACACCATCTGAGTGACGTAACTGACAACTTATTAGAGGATTTCCAGTAATGTTCAGGAGAGTCCATGACCAAAACACAATTATATATAAGGAGAGATAAACATAATGATATAATGAATACAGAATGTAAAGGTCAATGCAAGAATTTCCCTTTCTGAAAGAAGCATGGGCTCTGTACATTCCCTGATTCTACAGCATCACACAAGGGCAAACATTGGCACTGGGTACTGAAGTAAGCATCATAAGAATTTAAAACACACAGAGAGACAGTTTCAAAATGGAACAGTGATGCCTGCTGAAATCTCAGAGGCCAGAGTGCAAGCTGTTCAAGATTTCCTTTGGGCATTGAGTGATGCTTTAGTGTCCTTTAGAAGAGAAGAAGAAGAGAAGAAGAGACTGGATTTATACCCCGCCCTTCACTACCCAAAGGTGTCTCAGAGCAGCTTACAAACTCCTTTCCCTTCCCCTCCCCACAACAGACACCCTGTGAGGTAGGTGGGGCTGAGAGAGCTCTGACAGAAACGGCTCTTTTTCAAGAACAGCTGTGCCAGAACTACAGCTTGCCCAAGGCCATCCAGCCAGGTGCAAGTGGAGGAGTGGGGAATCAAACCCGGTTCTCCCAGATTAGAGTCCGCGCACTTAAGCACTACACCAAACTGGCTCTCTAGAATCATTTGCCACTTCTGAAGACTAGCAGTAGCAAAATTATTTTAGTATGGGCACATGCATGGGTAGTGCATGCCCAATGGAATGAATCTAGGGAGGGGATTCTTTCAATAGCTGCTCAGTGACTACTTCCACGTGGAGATGATTCTCAGTGTCACTCTCATTGCTCTTCCAAATGCAAATGGGTTAGCATCTGCAACAGTGCATCCATACAGCTGTTTTGCTTGCACTTTGCTTTCCTCTTCCAACATTCTGCCCCCGCCAGAAATCTTTTTAGATAAAGAATTGGGCATTGCTCTAGTGAAATGACCTTATAATGAACCATTGCCATAATCTACTAGTTCCCATCTTTTATTTTTAAAAAGCAAGCCTCTAGACCTTTTTGTTGAGGAGTTATAATGGGAAATGTGCAGCAAACCAGTCCTGCTTAACATAATATTGAAAGTTAAGAAGTGAAAGATTACACAGGGTTGGTGGGGGTCCCCAACCTTTTCGAGTCTGCAGGTGCCTTTGGAATTCTGACACAGGACACTGGGCACAACTATAAAATAACTGCTGCAGGAGATGGAGCCAAATAGAAAACGGCTACCATTTCAACATTTCAGGAAGGAGCTGTGTTTAACAAGTTGCCTTTTTAAAATAACATATTTTTAAAAAAATATCTTCTTGCATACACAAAACTTACCTTCAGTCATGCAGTGAAGATCCTTGTGCTGTGGTGGCTGCTACTTTAACAGCAACCTTTATAAATCTGCAAAACCAATCAGATCTCCAGTGGCCAATCAGAAGCCCTGCTGGGCAAAAGCCCCACATGGTTCCACCCATTTTCTGAAAACATTTGGCAGGCATGATGGCGCCCATGGGCACAGTCTGTGTTGGGGGCTTCTCTGTCAGGTGCTCCCGTTTCTAACGCTCTTGGATTTGCACATACTGACAAACAGGAATGCAGAGCAGATTGGGGGGGGGGGCAGCAGCACAGATTCTAGACTTCCCTTCATGTTTGATATGCAGCCCCCTGCCCTACAAGGGGCAGAGAGCTCTGTTTTTGCTATCTGGCAGGGAGGCCAGTTGCAGCTGTGAAGGGAACAGAGGCAGAGCCTCCCCCACCCCCACCCCCAGTGCTACACGGCCTGTCTGCAGATAGACTGAGGTCAAGAAATGTTATCTATTTATTTAGGCCCACTTTTCTTTCCACTTGGGACTGAAAGCAACAGCTTCCCAAAATACAATAAACAAGCAAACTACAGCTTAAGTAAACATAGAAGGGAATAGTCAATTCTGTTCTTTATGCCAGCTCAGCCCCATGCAGATATCCTTACCTTCACAATATGATCTCATAAAGCCTTGAGGGCCAGTCAGAAGCCAGCTCAGGTCTCTCACTGTAGATCAATGGTGTGTTCTTCAGACGCTCCCTCTTCTGACAGCTCCTGGCCAGCGGGGCCAGAGGCCAAGAACCCTGGAGAGCCAGTGTGGTGTAGTGGTTAAGAGCAGCAGATTCTAATCTGGAGAACCAGGTTTGATTCCCCACTCCTCCATGTGAAGTCTGCTGGGTGACCTTGGGCCAGTCACAGTTCTCTTAGAACTCTTTCAGCCCCACCTACCTCACAAGGAGTCTGTTGTGGGGAGAGAAAGAGAAGGAGATTGTAAGCTGCTTTGAGACTCCTTAAGGTAGAGAAAAACAAGGTATAGAAACCTCTTCTTCTTCTTCTTCTTCTTCTTCTTCTTCTTCTTCTTCTTCTTCTTCTTTTTCTTCTGCTCTTGCCTTTCGGTTCACAGTAAGGTTGCCAACCCCCAGTTGGGGCATGGAGATCTCCTGGAATCATAACTCATCTCCTCATTATTGAGATCAGTTCCCCTGGAGGAATTGGCAGCTTTGGAGGGTGGACTATACAGCAACACATACCTGAACTCGCTGTCCTCCCCAGACTCCAGTCTCCCCAGGATCCTCTCCCAAATGTCCAGTATTTCTCAACCCAGATTTGGCAGCCTTGCCTCACACCAAAGGCTCATCATGTCCCTGGACCAGTTCAGACTTGGACTCTAAAAGATTACATGCGTCAAAGGGCAAGTGCTTAGCTCCTGGTTTTACTTAGTTGGCTGCATATTTATGTATTGAATGTACTCACACACAACATACATAAAGGCCGAGACTGAGGATCTACCCCCTTCCCAACCATAAACACACCAAACCCAACAAGATGCAAGAGATAAGTGATGAGGGAACACCATCAGACCATCTTTCTGTGTGTGAGAGAATGCCTGGTTCAGTATCTGAGATCTGTCTAGAATTTCATGTAAAGACACGGAGCTGTTCCATCTTTTTATCATATACCAATCAGACACACTCCACAGCTGCTATTAGTCCGGATGGGAGGGGACATCGGTAACGCCTCTGATTTGCATGTAACCCAAGTAGGGGCAGGATTTGTTTTTAAACTACACCAGAACATGCAGCAAAGAGGAACTAAAACAAGTCCCTGACTGAAACTTGTTACACTCAGAGGTTGTTGGGTGGTTTTTTTTGTGTTTTTTCCTCCTCAACTGGCTCACTTCTAGTAGCAGAACCAGCGTGAGAGAAGAATGCTGAAAGCACCTGAAATATACTGGGTTCCACACACGAGTAGTGATCAGCTCATACTTTATTGTGAATCAGCTCAGACTAAGGACAAACTAGCAGGACCGAAGCCCTCCTTAAATCCATGTGCAACACCACACCCTACACACACACACTACCTGTGATAGGCTATTTACAGTGCGGCTCCTGGCTAACTATGGTTCTTGGTATCAAGCTAGGCCACTCGATGCCAGGCCGAGGACATAAAAGCACCAGAGCCAAGTGATGTAAGTAGGGGCAGGGAAGATGAGTGGTTTAAATTCCCCTCATCTGCACAGTTCAGTATTGTTTAAAAATTGTTCCCACCTGACCTCCTGTTTGAGGGGGAAAGGGAAAAGCACATTCACATTCCAATTCATACCTCCCTCTGCAAGTAAGAATTGTGTCTAGATTAGATCATTATTTCCTATCTGCCTAAACGTAAGAAAGGAGGTTCCCTTGGATGAGAGTCCTGTTGCTGAGCATTTCATTCCAGTTGGCTTGGGAAGGGGAACGCTGCCTCTGGAAATGTATTTTGCAGACAACAGCTTGACGGATTTCCTAGTGAAACTCAATTTCTGATATTAAACGATATGACTCAAGTTTTTAAAATTTTCGTAAGAGCGGATTTTTATGTTTTTCGGCAGTCATGTTGCAACTGACTTATGGCGACCCTTTTGGGTTTTCAAGGCAAGAGTTTCACAGAATAAGGGCCTGGATTGAGCCTCAGTCCTCTGTTGAACCTATGTGACTTTAATTTCTACAGTAATTAGCCTCTATAGTTGAATCTTTGGTTCTGTTTCCCAGGAAGCTTCAGGACTCTGCTAAGTGCTGTGGCCTTGTGATACCGATAACCCTGTACATGACTTTTGCCTTCAGGGAACGTTTATCCATTGCAGAGGTCAGGAGTCACTATCAAATTCTAAACAGACAGAGTATCTGAAGCTAGCTTCCTTGAACCTCTGAGTCAGCCTAGCTTAACCTTTTCCTTGACTTTCCTGACCCCAGAGATAGAAAGGGGCTGAGGTTTTTTGTATATGTCAGATGTATGTCAAATGCTTGTCACAGACTTGACTGACAGTTACATTCACTCCTGTGGTTGGAAAAGGGTACTTAAAATCTGAATTTAGTTTTTTCTTGTTGTTCTGTTCAACCACCCTTCTGCTATAGATCTTTATTTATTATTTATTTATTTATTGCTTCTATTTGTATCCTGCCTTGCCGGACACGCTGGCTCAAGGCAGCTAACAAAGTTAAAATAACATAAACAATACAGAGTTGAAACAAGGGGGCGCATGTAGATGTTAAACATCGGGGATAGCACCGCCCCTTGCGGCACCCCGCACACCATCGGGTGCCTCTGGGACATCTACTCCCCTAGTGCTGCCCTCTGTTCCCAACCCTGGAGAAAGGAGACAAGCCATTGCAAGGCAAGCCCTTGGATTCCAGTGTAGGCGAGGTGGTGGATCAGTAACTGGTGGTTGACAGTGTCAAACGCTGCCGACAGATCCAACAACACCAGTACTGCCATGCTGCCTAGATCCAGATGCCTTCATGTTTGTAACTGTGGCTCTCCGATGTACATAGCTATGCTCTGTTATTGCTTTGTCTGCTGTTCCCCTTCCCGCTTGTAGTTCCCATGGTCCCGTTTAGCACCTGCTGGCATTGTATCAATCTGTCTGCAAGGTCCTCCTCTGACATTCTTGCAGGAGGGGTGATATGAGAGCAACCAGTACCGTCTCCGTCCCATGACCCAGCTGGAAGCCAGACTGGAATGGGTCCAGTACGGAAGTGTCATCCATGAAGCTCTGCAATTGAATTGCCACCACTCTCTCCAATACTTTGCCCAAATAGGGCAAATTGGAAACCGTCCGATAGTTGGCCAATTCAGCCAGATCCAGTGACGGTTTTTTCAGGAGAGGGTGGACCATCGCTTCCTTGAGTGCCCCCAGGAACAGCCCCTCATTGAAGGACTTGTTGATAATATCCCTGAGGGCACCTCGTAACCCCTCATGACCAGATTTTATAAGCCATGAAGGGCACGGATCAAGACAGCACGTGGTTGGACGTACCATTGAGAGCAATCTGTCGACTTCCTCAAGACTGAATGGACTGAAATAATCCAGAATGGAACTAGAAGACATGCAATGAGCCTCAAGTTCGCTCACTGTCTCAACTGTGGCCGGGAGATTGTGGCAGAGCAGCAAGACTTCATCTGCAAAATAGCTCGCAAAAGCCTCACAGCCAATATCCAATTCCCTATCATTTGGCCTGCCCTGTGGCAGCTCTGTTAATGACCGAATAGTTCTACATAATTGTGCCGGGCGTGAGCTAGCAGACGCAACCGTGGCTGTGTAAAATTGTCTCTTCGCGGCTTTGATTGCCATCTCATAGGATCTCATAAACGTCCTATATGATGCTCTTGTTGCTTCGTCGTGGGTGCTCCACCACCATCTCTCTAGTCGTCTGACTCTGAGCCCTCTTCTTGACAGAGCAACCAAGGATATCCTTTATAGAACTTCAAGTGCCTTATTTATGTATTGGGGTTGTGTTGAAATATTCTGTGTTGAATGCTGAGATGCTACAAGTGTTTTCTGATTTAAGAGTGTGTAATTGAATAAACAGAGTTTTGGTTTAGAATCTCTCTCTCTCTCTCTCTCTCTCTCTCTCTCTCTGTCAGACCCTTGCCCAGGTCACTGGGTCATCATGTTTGTAACTGTGGCTCTCTGATGTACATAGCTATGCTCTGTTATTGCTTTGTCTGCTGTTCCCCTTTCCGCTTGTAGTTCCCATGGTCCCGTTTAGCACCCGCTGGCATTGTATCAATCTGTCTGCAAGGTCCTCCTCTGACATTCTTGCAGGAGGGGTGATTGAGACATGTCTGTGTGACCTTAGATTAGCTGCGCCTGAAACACTGTGAAAGGAAACCTCCTCCATATAGGTCAGAGAGAACTTTTGCTGTTTCTTGTTCTCATGGCCTTCGAGAGAGACTTACAAGATAACATTCTCACTGTCTTAATCAAACGGTATTAATCTGTAGTAACCTGTCTATGCACCATGTAATCATGACGTATTAATGAGGGCTGGACCAGAGGTCTCGTAGTTCCCCACTTTGTAATATTCTTTAGTTCTGTCAAAGATTTTGACTTTACAGCAACTTTCCTGATTTTACAATAAAGTTTGTAAAAGGACTTATTGCATCTGAGAGTTCCTGCGAGGCTGACACACACTCTCTCTCTCTCTCTCTGGATGCAATTATGAAGCCAGCTTCTCTCCCTCCCAAAATGAACACAGTGGAGTTGGGAGTGCATGAAAAGGTTCCTGCACTCCTAATTTCACCAACAAAGAGACATTCAGAGGTGGTTTGCCATTGCTTTCCTCTGTGTAGCAACCCTGGTATTCCTTGGTGGTCTCCCATCCAAATACTCTGCTTAGCTTTCAAGACCTGACAAGATCAGGCTAGCCTGGCTGGGCTATCCAAGTCAGGACTGTTCTTAGCAACCCATTAATAGCCTTCAACAATTGTGACATTCTGAATAAATACTTTGTTTAAAGGTTAATTGTGCCCAAGGCAGGGACTCTAGTTGCTTAACAATACAGTTTCTTTCAGTGCAACCCTATGCAGAGTTAGTCCACTCAATAAACTTAAACAGCAGTCACTCTGCATAGGATTGCACTGTTTGGAGTTCCTCTGAGTACTACATAGGCTTGCCAATTTTCAAGGTGCGGCCTGGGGTTTTCCCAGGATTACAGCTGATTTCCAGACTACAAAAATCTTTCCCCCATGGAGGAAACAGCAGGGGGGAGTTTCTAGCCCTTTGGGGTGAAGAGTTATAAGAAGAAATGTACAGCTGATACCTTTCCCCTTATACCTCTACAACAAAACAAGCGAGAAGATTTTAAAAAATGAATGTTGGAAACTAGTAGACTTTTACAATGGATTGGTATAATGTTATAACACTTCCTTGAGGTAGCTATTACTGATTATATAAAAAAAAAGTTTGAAAACCCCCTGTGGAGGGAGTGCAGATGGCTGCAACAAGAACCGAGGCAAGGAGAATGGCACTGATGTGGGAGGGGCCTGGGGGCGGGGGAATCACATGTTACCTTCCACAGGGCATCGAAGGGTGCTTCTTATGCAATCTTTCAAAAAAGATTGTAGCAAACTAGGTTTGGGAAAGATAACAGCAAAGCAGGAGAAAATAGTGAAGCAGAACAAATAGAGAACCATCCCTATGGAAATCGTACACGACAAGGCGTCTGTCTCTGGAGATGAGGAACTCTGGCCAGCAACTAGCATTTCTGGAGCTCCCTCTCCATAAGAAACTAGAGAGTGATGGACCACAGCCCCTGTTCATGCATCACGGACAGCTGGGAAAGCCAACAAACACCATCATCACTCCTTTCATTCTCCCATGTTAGTCTAAAAGGTAGAGGTCTTGTGTTTAGAAGTGACTCCCTGTGAACCATGTCAAGTCTTATTACTATGTCTTACATTGTCTTTGTTGCATTGCCATATTTTGTAAACTGCCTTCAAGACTATAAATAAAGTAAATAAATCAAGCAGTTTTGGATGCTTTCCATACATTTCACATACCAGCCTGAGATTGCATAAATGAAGGGTTTCCAAGAAGTAACCAATTAACATCTGGATTCCATGTAGCTTAGTGTTTTCTGTTTAATTTACAGCACAACCTGATGAACAAAATGCTTCTGAATCTGTGTTTGCCAGGGACCATGTGATCACTGTCCTTTTCCCTTTACCTGAATGCACAACATAGTAACCTTAAACTGTGAACATGATGAACTTGATGCACAGTTCAGAATCTTAGACGTGGAGGTCTGTTCAGTGTTATCCTAACTGTATGGGAGCCACTTGTCTGTTAGCAGCTTCTGTGATAATGTTGCAAGGACCTAAGTGCCAGGTGGGATTGCATCAGCCTTGATCACAGAACTGGTCCTCTGCTAGGAGGGGCCACATTTAAACCACAGTCTTTTGCATAATTCAGTATTTCTTCCTACATGACTTTTGGAGGGAGTGGGATGCTAACCGTCTTACCTTAAATGAACGTCCCTGGGGAAACATTTAAAGAGATCCTTTGTCCCTATATACACAGTGGGAAAATGTAGCGTATGGGAAATGTAACGAGGTTTGCTTGCTTCTTAAATGATATTTAATTTTAATACATGTATTTAATTTAAATAAATGCTATTTAATTAAATGCTATTAATGTGAATAGTCTCCTGCCAACCTAGCAGTTCGAAAGCAAGAAATTGCTAGTAGATAAATAGGTACCACTTCGGTGGGAAGGTAACAGCGTTCCGTGTGCCTTGGTGTTTAGTCATGCCGGCCACATGACCATGGAAACGTCTTCGGACAGCGCTGGCTCTTTGGCTTTGAAACGGAGATGAGCACCGCAACCCTAGAGTTGGATTCAACTGGCTTTCGAGCAAGGGAACCTTTACCTTTAACTTTAATGTGAATAGAAGGGGAAGTCATGGAAGCAGTGACAGACTTCACGTTCCTGGGATCCGAGATCACTGTAGACAGTGACTGCAGCCATGAAATTAAAAGACACCTGCTCCTTGGGAGGAAAGCAATGGCAAACCTACATAGCATAATAAAAAGTAGAGACATCACCCTGCCAACAAAAGTTCACAGAATAGAATCATAGAATGTCAGAGTTGGAAGGGACCTTGCAGGTCATCTAGTCCAACCCCCTACACTC
>NW_015174286.1:126321-128119 GCF_001447785.1 Gekko japonicus | reverse complement strand
CCCCCCCCCCCCATGTGTAAGTAAATAATGACCAAACATTTGTTTCTTCAGAAAAGCTCCTAGGCCATCCAGTGATACCGTGAAGGAAAAGAATGTCTCTGGCGCCATCTACTGTGCATCTGACAAAGTGAACTCGAGCCTTCCAAAAATCTTAATGCTTCAATACCTTTGTTAGTCTTTATGGTGTTTGTGTGGTACCAGACCAACATGATTTGTGCCTACATGTATCTAGCATAAGGCGCAGGTCATACATAAACACTAAGCGGTAAGACAATTTTTTAAAAATACAGTATTTGTTTACAAGTACTGCCTGACTAATTGGCTGGCTCACTCTTAATTTAAAGGATTGGCTGCCAAGCTGATTTTGCCATCACATGGAGGAAGGGGTGAATAGATGACTAGGACTTCCAATGGCCTCTATGAAAGTGCACATGCATGAAATGATGCTGAATGTGCTATGCTGAATATGAAGAAAGTAGCCCACTAGACGGGCTTCAGCTACTCCTGAGCTGACAAACACAAAAATGAACCCTGCTCTTGACCAGCAAGTAAAATGTCAAGCCAACCACTGGGTGCTTGATATATGTAATATGGCATGTTCATTGGCTTTATGGTTTGTATATTTTGCAGCTAACTTTTAAAAAATGTTGTTACCATTTTTTGTATATGATTTAATTTGTTAGCTGCTTTACGCTTTGAAGAGGTAGGATAAAGATACTTAAATGAATTCCAATATGCCCTCTTCTACTTTCCTGTTCATGATATGGAATATGTTCTACAACCAAATCAAGTCCATCAGAACTTTTGCCTTCATGGATAAACTGAAACTTCTTGACTGACAATAGAATGGCTTTGCAGGCTCAGCACAAATCTGAACTGTTTGACAAGCTCCACATTTATAACTCTTCATCCTCTTCATTGGCCGCATTCAGACTGGCAGTTTGCAGCGCTAGGGAGTCGCATCAAAGAAGACCCAGAACAGACCCAGAACAGCTTGGTCGCGGTATTCCCGTTCACACTGCAGCAGATGAAGCGGGAGGATACAGTGGAGGAAGCGCAAGGGAGTGTTCACACTGTTGGCCCGCCCCTGGCAGGCTGTTAGTGGCTGTTTCTGTGCTCCACTGCATGTGCCTATGCGCATGGCCGCATGGGCGCCTGCCGAGGAAATGGCCAGTGCCTATTATCAATGACTGCGGGTTGTTCCCGCCTTACAGTGCTTGTGTTCACACATCAGGGAACCGGAATAAACCCGCTCTCCACACAGTTTGCTACCACTTCCACCAGGTACTTTTAAAACTTGGGAGGGAAGCGGTACAAGATGGCTTGAGTACGGCTGGGGGATGCCTGATAGCTGTTCCTGTGTGAACCCGCCCCTTTAATCCGCTAGTGAAACACTCCTGAAATGTTTGGCTGTCGGGCCAAACTGCGAGTCTGAACGCGGCCATTGTTTTTTCACTAGGACTGCTTTTAGATTCCGACTGTGCATTGCTGGGCTTCAATCAGCTGGCAGCCTGCGCTTATTGGCAGACGGAATCATGACACGGTACAGAAGATAACAACAACAACAAACCTTAGTAGATCATGAAAAATGGAGGTGTATTAAGGCCAGGTTTCTCATCTTAGGTGACCCTACATTAGCTGTACCCATGTAAAATGTCACAAAGGGACACAAAGATAAAATATGTCGTACAGATCTGTTAGATCACGCTAACAAAGGATCGGAGAATGATTTCAGCTCAGTGATTCAGCTTTATTTGAAGTAGCGAACAAACACTCAAACGCATTCAAAACCAGAACG
>NW_015174286.1:92242-126143 GCF_001447785.1 Gekko japonicus | reverse complement strand
GTCATCAAGAGTCAGACTCGACTGTGTGACTGAACAACAACAACAACAAATAAATGCTAAACCGTGACTGATATGGCAATATCCTATGCTTGCATGTGGAACCCCCACACACACACACCCTGTGCAGGGCAAATAATGTTCACAGATCAAGAAAATGGCACAGGAGAAGGCAGGGCATGGATTGACTAATAAGGCCACTGGGAAAAGTCCTGGAGGGGGTGATGGACCGGGTGGCCACCTTCCATGGGGCCACCCCACCCAGCCCCATGTACGAGGTGAGCAGAAACCACTGCTGTGAGCCAGCAATCCTCGCCCACTGGCTCATTCACCCTTCCCTCCTTTGGGTGGGGTGGAGTATGGGGAAGGAAGGTGACTTGCCTCGACTGCCATATACTACACATGAAGGAGAGTGCCTGCCCCAACTGCGTCTTTCTCCGTTCTAACCTCGGGGAGGAGGCTTTCCAGGGCTGTTTTTCTCCCCAGTTCACCATGGCAAGACCCCCTCCATCCTCCATGCCAAAGTCCTGACCAGAATCAGGCTCCTGCACTCTTCTATATTGAGTTGGTGTCCTCCTGCAAGTCCCCACAGCAATCAAGTGGCAGGCATAACATGCAGTGTGGCCCTCTGATACACTAGTCAGTTGAAAGAGATGATAAGAATTGTTATTGGGTGGATCAAAAAGTAGTCTTTCCATTCAGAGAAACAGTCTTCCACTAATAGAAGACTCTCATGAACAACAGATTCCTGCATGAGTGGAAGAACAGCACCTTTGGATCTAAATTATTACATCCTTAGCCCTCCATTCTCCTTTTGATTCACAGTAACTGAAATCAACCATTAGCATTCTGATTTGAAAGGGAGATGACACATGTGGCGAGATCTGTTGCTTGATGAGTAGGGTGTGGGTCAAAACAGCACTCGAATCTCTTTCCCCAAACCCTTTCCTCCCCCCCCCCCTATGTGTAAGTAATTAATGACCAAACATTTGTTTCTTCAGAAAAGCTCCTAGGCCATCCAGTGATACCTGTGAAGGAAAAGAATGTCTCTGGTGCCATCTACTGTGCATCTGACAAAGTGAACTCGAGCCTTCCAAAAATCTTAATGCTTCAATACCTTTGTTAGACTTTATGGTGTTTGTGTGGTACCAGACCAACATGATTTGTGCCTACATGTATCTAGCATAAGGCGCAGGTCATACATAAACACTAAGCGGTAAGACAATTTTTTAAAAATACAGTATTTGTTTACAAGTACTGCCTGACTAATTGGCTGGCTCACTCTTAATTTAAAGGATTGGCTGCCAAGCTGATTTTGCCATCACATGGAGGAAGGGGTGAATAGATGACTAGGACTTCCAATGGCCTCTATGAAAGTGCACATGCATGAAATGATGCTGAATGTGCTATGCTGAATATGAAGAAAGTAGCCCACTAGACGGGCTTCAGCTACTCCTGAGCTGACAAACACAAAAATGAACCCTGCTCTTGACCAGCAAGTAAAATGTCAAGCCAACCACTGGGTGCTTGATATATGTAATATGGCATGTTTATTGGCTTTATGGTTTGTATATTTTGCAGCTAACTTTTAAAAAATGTTGTTACCATTTTTTGTATATGATTTAATTTGTTAGCTGCTTTACGCTTTGAAGAGGCAGGATAAAGATACTTAAATTAATTCCAATATGCCCTGTTCTACTTTCCTGTTCATGATATGGATTATGTTCTACAACCAAATCAAGTCCATCAGAACTTTTGCCTTCATGGATAAACTGAAACTTCTTGACTGACAATAGAATGTCTTTGCAGGCTCAGCACAAATCTGAACTGTTTGACAAGCTCCACATTTATAACTCTTCATCCTCTTCATTGGCCGTGTTCAGACTGGCAGTTTACAGTGCTAGAGAGTCGCATCAAAGAAGACCCGGAACAGACCCAGAACAGCTTGGTTGCAGACAGTATTCCCATTCACACTGCAGCAAATGAAGCAGGAGGATACAGTGGAGGAAGCACAAGGGAGTGTTCACACTGTTGGCCTGCCCCTGGCAGGCTGTTAGCAGCTATTTCTGTGCTCCACTGGATGTGCCTGTTGTGTCCACTGACCGCCACCGGGAAATGGCCAGTGCCTATTATCAATGACTGCGGGTTGTTCCCGCCTTACAGTGCTTGTGTTCACACATCAGGGAACCGGAATAAACCCGCTCTCCACACAGTTTGCTACCACTTCCACCAGGTACTTTTAAAACTTGGGAGGGAAGCGGTACAAGATGGCTTGAGTACGGCTGGGGGATGCCTGATAGCTGTTCCTGTGTGAACCCGCCCCTTTAATCCGCTAGTGAAACACTCCTGAAATGTTTGGCTGTCGGGCCAAACTGCGAGTCTGAACGCGGCCATTGTTTTTTCACTAGGACTGCTTTTAGATTCCGACTGTGCATTGCTGGGCTTCAATCAGCTGGCAGCCTGCGCTTATTGGCAGACGGAATCATGACACGGTACAGAAGATAACAACAACAACAAACCTAGATCCAGACAAATTGTGCCTCCAGGACTGTTTCAGTTCAGGAAAATGACACGGAGAGGGTCTGAAGCCCTTCCATATGCATTGCAGTTGCAATCCAAATCAGGCACTGCACATATTGCAGTTAAGGAACTCACATAGGACTATAATACAGAACATGAACCCCACCTGTATACTCCGTAATTTGGAAATTGGCCAACATTCCATGTAACTTTTGCTGTCCTTGAGTGAAGAATACAGCACATGTGCCAAATACAGAACCACCCCTCCTGAACATTAGTACTGGAATCTGTACCTGCAGTGTGATGACACAGTCATTATTGTTATTGGATGGGATCCAAAGCACCAGCAGCAGAGTAGCATGGGTGGTGGAATGTCTCAAACGCCATACTGTGGCTGCAGCCCACCAAAAATGCTGTCCCTGGAGGGCCAAGGTATCCTCAGGTGAGGGTCTGCAGTGTGAGGGGAACTGGCAGTTACTAGTATCCCTGCTGCCATTGTACGGGCAGAACAGCAACTTCAGGTCCAAAGACCTAAATTGCTCTGACATGGTATTGTTGCCACAGTGGCCATCCTTCTTCTAAGTGTGCTTTCCCCAGTTTAGCCAATCCTATAATTAAAACATTACTTATGTCTTGTCTCATCTTAGAAGATATCAGAGATACTGCTTCATAGAAAAACGTGGTATATTCTCATTTCTTTGATTTTGGTCACATTAGTGTTGCCTCAAATGTATTAGCCCTGAACATCCAATGTAAAAGCATGTAGGCAACATACATATAAGATCACACTCACTGCCCCGGGCTGCCGCCCCCCCCCCCCATTCATTTATTTAACCTAATGTGATCCCAGATCCTCCGTGCAAATGACCGTTACTTGCATGCCGCTTTCCCCATTAGTTTGTGTTAATCAAGGCCCAGCTTTCAGGGCCAGAGGCTATGCATGTACAGCCTATATGCACTTAGACTATACACTACTGCTGTTGCAAATGCAAACAAAGCAGGAGACAGAGGTGCAGTCCTGCTTTCTGTGTGCATTACCTAAGCATACATAAGACATGCATCAGGCTTGTTGCATTTCAAGAGACTGGAGGTAATATGAAAATCCCTGTGGTTGTTTTAAACCCATGCTTGTCAGTTCCTGAATGCATGTCAGATATCAAGTGAGGCACATGCCTGTGTGGTCAAGTGTCGTGATCTGGATTTTGTATTTTGATCTGTGTGGGGATGTTCTTGCTTTGCAGCAGGTTACGCTAGCTGGGTTTGTGGGGTAGTTTCCAGATCTGTAGGTCTTAAAAAGGCAGATTTTATCTTTCTGTTCCTAAATAATAAGTCCCCAGTGCTTTCTCACTCAAGAAGAATTGAATTGTAATATAGACCAGTATATCAGAAAGAGGAAGAAAGAAATAGTGCCGAATATCAAATGTCAACTTTTTGAGTGTTACATTTGTGAACTGAAATGCCCCTAAACTGTTCTGAGAAATGTGGCCAGCTTTTTGCTACGGTAAGAAATCCTTCACCTTGCAAAGTTATTAGAACAGTGATGAATGAGTAGCAAATAATTGTTGGGATGGTCCTAGGCCTTTTGCGGTTGAGTAACAAACACACTCACACATGTATTGTGCCTTATTTTTATTGCCTACTGAGGCCCTGCTACACCCACAGTAGTCATGACTAAATACTATTCAAAGCAATGAGACTTTATTTAGTCATGACTAACTTAGCCCATTGGTAATTAAAGACAGAATACGGTGTTGGATCCATTTCAATCCCGCCCTGGCCACAGGACAGAGACGGTGCTGGTCGCCCTCATGAATGATCTCCACAGGCAACTGGATCGAGGCGAGTCAGCACTACTGATATTGCCTGATTTTACAGCAGTGTCTGACACAATCAGTTACGACTCACTGACTCACCACTCACTGCCTCGCCGACATTGGAATTAGTGTGGTAGCCTTGCAATGGTTCACCTCATTTCTCTACGGTCGGGGACAGAGGGTGGCGCTGGGAGGGACAGTGTCTCCAACGTATCCGCTGGAATACGGGGTCCCCCAAGGAGCACTTCTCTCCCCAATGTTATTTAACATCTACATGCACCCCCTCACCCAGCTAGCCCAGAGTTTCAGGCTGGGATGTCATCAGTATGCAGATGACACTCAGCCATTTCTGTTGATGGGCAGCCATCCAGATACCATTCCTATGAATTTAGCCACGGGATTGGAGGCCGTGGTTGGATGTTTAAAACAGAGTCGGCTGAAACTGAATCCAGGTAAGATGGAGGTTCTGTGGCTGGGTGGGTGGGAGCCATGGTTGGGTTGCCAACTCCCAACTCTTGATGGAGTGCCCTTATCACCGGCACCAATGGTCAAGAGTTTGGGTGTGACCTTGGATGCCACCCTGTCTATGGAGGTCCAAATCATGAAGGTTGCCAAGCTGGCATTCCCCAACTGTGCCACGGTAGGCAGCTGGCTCTCTACCTGTCTCACTCCAACCTAGCCACAGTAACTCATGCAATGGTCACCTCCAGGACAGACTACTGTGATTTGCTCTACACGGGCCTTCCCTTGCACCTGACCTGGAAGCTCCAACTGATCCAGAATGAGGCCGTGCTGGTCCTTACAAGGACCCCACAGATGACACAATTCAACCTGTGCTGTGCAAGCTGCACTGGCTTCCAGTGGAGCATCGGATCCAGTTCAATGTCTTGGTTCTGACCTTCCCTTAGTGGTCAAGGACCCACATACCTTTGGGACCGCCTCTCTCAGTATGCCCCAAGAAAAGTATTACACTTTGGGAATAAGAACCTCCTGGTGGTCCCCAGCCTGAGAGAGATCCAGCTGTCCTCAACTAGGGCCAGGGCGTTTTTTGGCCCTGGCCCCTACCTGGTGGAACTCTCTGTTCCGCACTGACATTTTTGTCACTAGTTTGTCCCCATTACTTCAGGGGTTTTCCCCCCAAACCCATCCTCTCTAGTAGTCCCAGAGTCCTCTCTAGTAGTCCCAGAGGGAGCAAAACACATGTGGGAAAGGGGGGGGGACCCAACACAATAGGGGAAAATGAGTGACAAAAATGTCAGTTTGGAATTGGTCTCTGCCTGAGAATAGCCAAGCTCTGCGGGATTTACTGTCTTTCTGCAGGGCATGCAAGGCAGAGATGTTCCACCAGGCATTTGGTTGAGGACAGTGATCGGACAGTATAAAATATGGCACTCTCACACATATCCCACCATCTGCAACCTTCCCTCCCCCCAGGCAGCTCATGAAATTTAAAATCTTTCTGCCATCTTGGGATCTGTATTGTTTTTATTTCCTGATATATTATAGGAATTTTAACATTGGTTTTAAACTGTATTATTTATTGTATCTGTTTTTGTTGTAAACCACCCTGAGCCCTGCTTGCAGGGAAGGGCAACCTAGCACATCTAATTTAATAAAATAAATGAATAAATAAATTAAATAAATAATCAAAGAGAGAACTGCTAGGCACATAGAAGGACAAAGCCTGGTGAGGGAAAATCAGTATGGCTTCTGCAAAGGGAAGTCCTGCCTCACCAACATTTTGGAGTTCTTTGAGGAAGTGAACAAACATGTAGACAACAGTGGGTGTTGCCTTCTGACACACATCCTGTGATGTCAGGGGGTGTGGCATATGCAAATAAGTTATGCTAATGAGTTATGCTAATGAGCTCCTGCACCTCTTTTTCTACGAAATGACCCCTGCATACAAGCATGGAGAAAAACATGCCTGGACCGGGATAGCCCAGGTTATCCCGATCGTATCAGATCTTAAAAACTAAGGCGGGCCAGCCCTGGTTAGTATTTGGATGGAATGATCTGGAACTAGGGGTGAGTAGTGTAGTGGCCAGGTTCACAGATGACACCACATTATTCAGGATGGTGAAAACCGAGGCTGACTGTGAAGAGCTCCAAAAGCTCCAATGTGGCAAATGAAGTTTAGTATTGGTAAATGTAAGGTGATGCACACTGGGATAAAAAATACCAACTTCAAGCTCTGAACTTGCTGAGACTGAAAAAGATCTTGGGGTCATAGTGGATAGCTCAATGAAAGTGTCAACTCAGTGTGCTGTAGTGGTGAAAAATGAAAACTATATTAGAGATTATTAGGAAAGGAATTGAAAATAGAATCGCCAATATTGTAATGCCCCTGTATAGATCTATGGTGCGGCCTCATTTGGAATACTGTGTACGGCTCTGGTCACTGTATCTTGAAAAGGACATTGCAGAGCTGGAAAAAGTACAGATGAGGGCAAACAAGATGATTAGGGGGTTGGAGAGCCTTCCCTATGAGGAAAGGCTAAAGAGTCTGGAACTTTTCAGTTTAGAAAAGAGAAAAGGAAGGGGGGACATGATAGAGGTTTATAAAATTATGCATGTTATGGAGAGAGTTGATAAAGAGAAATCTTTCTCCCTCTCCCAAAATATGAGAACTCAAGGGCATCCAATGAAGCTGATGAGCAGTATGTTCAGGATGGACAAAAGGAAATACTACTTTACACAGAGAGTGATTAAAATTTGAAATCCACTGCCAGAGGATGTAGTGATGGCCACAGGAACAACCATATTTAAAAGGGATCAGATAGATTCATGGAAGATAGGTCTATCAGTGGCTACTAGCCATGGTGACTGAGGGGAACCTCCACATCCAGAGGCACTAAGCCTTTGAATCCCAGAGCCAGGAGGAAGCATCAGGGGAAGGCCTCGGCCTCTATGCCCTGTTGTTGGCCGTCCAGGGGGACTGAGTGGCCACTGTGTGAGACAGGTTGCTGGACTGGATGGACTATTGGTCTGATCCAGGAGAGCTCTTCTTATGTTCTTATGTTCCAGTGAGACACACAGCACAATCTTATATGTGTTTACTTGGATGTAAGTTCCATTAATTCTATGATGCTTAGGATGAAGTAAGTGATCATAGGATTGCAGCCTTAGTTTTACCTTTAGCAGCATTCAGACCAGAATTTAAAACTTCCATGTAGTATCTTGTGACTGCTCCGCCAATGAGGGAGCCTCGTGACAGCAGAAGAGACCGATTCTGCCCATGCAAGATTCCTCATCCCAGAGGAAAGATCCAGTATTGAATGGAGTTGTAGGATTCAGCCCGCCGCATGTAAGCTACTAGGAAACAAGTGAACACATAGTAATAGCATTCTTGATTGCTTCAGCTTTAACAGAGCCGCCACCACGGTGTAGCACAGCAGAGTGGTTAGAATGTCAGACTAGGATCTAGGAGGCCCAGGTTTGTATCCCCACTCAGCCACCATGGAAGCTTGCTGGGTGACCTTGGGTTAGTCACTGTCTCTCAGCCTAACCTAAAAGGATATTGTTGAGAGGATAAAATGAAGGAGAAGAGGACAGTGTTGTAAACTGCTTTGGGTCCCCACCGAGGAGATAAGCTGGATATAAAGGTATCTAAATAAATAAGTAAACTTTATCAATATAACTTGTTCTTTGTTGGTGGGTTCAACTAGCCAGGTGCACACAGGCTCTTTAGCAGCTATAGCAAGGAATATCTTTTCCTGACTTCTGGCTAATACCCTCCCCAGAAGGCCACACACTTGTCTTGCAGCTATACTTTCCATTATCTCGGCTGCTTGCAACACTTTTAATGGAACAAGTTTTTCGAGCAAAAGAACACTGATTTTTATCTTTAATGAGCAGCCTATCATTTGGCTGCAGGAGAAAAGCTTCCTGGTTCTAAACCACTTGCGAACACTGGCTGCTCGACAACTCTGAGAGCTGACAGCAGAGCTTGCTCTCGCTAAGTCTTGGGGACGGTTTCTGAAATGCTGCGAGCTGCAGAAGATGTGAGCATGAAGCAGGAAGACTTGGCTTCCCAGGACAGAGACAGGATCAGCTGGGACATCAATGACATCAAGCTTCCTAAGGCACGTATCTGGGACGCTGAGCATACTTTTTGCAATTGCAAATATTTTCAACATATCTTTTAAAAACATTTTATTCTCTCCCCTTTCTGGGAATAGATACATTTGCTTAAGTTATTAATTCAGGTATATTACAACAGCAGCATACATGGCTTCATACAGCATAATGTCTTTCTCCTGAGGAACTATCCAATTGTCAACCCCTGTTACTTAGCACATCGTAACAAAATAAAATACGAAGCTCAACTGAAAGCTGTTGGAATCCAGTGGTGGTGGTGGGGGTTTGCCACTGATTCCATTGGGGTCATAAAATGTAGTCACCGAGTGTTTGTATCATTTCAACCTTGCAGGATTAGATTTAAAAATTAGATGAACCGATACTGTATTGGTCCTGGCTTCAACTGGACATAATGGGCTTGATTGCTTGTATGCTCATCCCAGGAATGGCGGGCCATCGTCTTAACTTCTTTGCATGTATTCTAGCAGGAATTGCTCGAAGTGGTTAAGAGCTCTCAGTAGCCTCTCACAACAGATTAAACTGAAGTTAACTGTAGAGAAGATCATTGACAATGAGGCTGGAATAAGTGTTCCACAGAAGAAAAGCAATAATATGCAAATATGCCAGGGCATGAGCTAGCCAAATCACAAATGTATCTAAACCCCATTGATTTCAGCACAGAAAGTTAAGCATATGCTTAAATCTCTCCCCACTGAAATCAATGAGATCTAAATATGTTTTATGCTGGCCGCCTTATGCCTTGTATATATGCTTTACACCTAGCTTTTGTTCATATATTACTTTGAGGGGGCTTTGGGGCATAGTACCTTTGCTGATGCTAAGCAGGTCTGGGTCTGATCAAGGCTCCCAGATGGGAGACGCCTTGGGACCCCCATGGACGTCATGTTGAGCTTCACGATGGAAGAAAACAAGGAGAAAAAATAATTAATAAATCTAATATGAAAGTGATGTGTTAGTGTTAGATACAAGGTTCCTACAAACAACACAGGTTCACCAAGAATGTTAACTGCTTTCTCCTAGCAACCACCCACCCATGTACCCACAAAGAGCTACTGGTCAGGGTTGGGGGACCCCTGAGAACAACTGTGTCATGTAGCATAGAGGGATGCCGCAAGAAGGAAAATTAACTAGGAAAAAACCTCAATACTTGTGATTTTGGCTAATTCTCCCTTCTCACTACCGACCTGTTACATGGCATAATGTTCTGGAGGGGCTCCCAACACTCAGAAGAGATGGGGGGGCACACTGGGCTCCAGAGGAAAACAAGAAAACTTTATCCCACTTTCTTGCTCCATTTGTGGAAGCTGGAAGCTTTGTATCCAATCCAATTTGTAGCCTTTGGAACTGTGATTCCATGCAAAATTTTCAGATTTATGGCATATATATTGATAATTACAGCACTTTGTAAAAACCACAGGAAAAAATGGTTTCTTCGTGTTTGTTAACTTGAATGGCTTTAATGAGAAACCTCACATTTTCACAATGCCAATTGGTGGTTAGGTAGTCTCACACAGCAGCTAACCACTAGCTGAATTATAGTGGCCAGCCACAATCCAATAGACGCATGCATGTGCACACACATTTTGGTGTTCCTTGCTCAGTAGTTGCTTCATACATAACGAGAAGCTGTTTGCTTAGACTCCAAAGCAGTTTGGAAAAGTTGTACAAAAGACTTTTTAAAAGGAAGCACTGCCTAGTTTCTTTCCTAGATATAGGGAAATACTCAGAAAATGTTGAATGCACAAGAAGATGATGTGGGAATACTCCTCTTTATTTTAGAATAATTACAATGCAGAGAGTTTCTTACTGGAACAAAACTATCCAGTTGTCCCCGGGAGACTTCTTTGACAGCTTAAACATGGGCCAGGTGTTTTGCTGCACCCTGGCTTGCAACCTGGAGCAGGTTTTTCCCCCAGAGCGTCTGTCCTCCTTCAGTCATTCTCCTTCCATGATTTCCCCTGGCTTGCTCCAGTATTTCCCAGCCCCGCTTTGCTTCAACCTTTCTGGATAAATCATAGTTCAGTTTATTCCCCATGTGGACAGGAAGGGGTGGCTTCCCAAACCTCCCCTCCCACCACCACACTATAGCAATATAATTAAAACTGACTTTTTAAAAAGCTGGGGAAAAGACCCCCGGGGAGGGGGGAGAAAGTGGCAGGCATGAGGGGATCTCATGGGAACCACAGAGAATATGGTTCAGGTGGATGCTCTGTTTCCCCAGCTCATGCCTCTGCGGTCACAGCAGCAATGAGTCCATAATATGGGACTACCCTAATATGCAGGCAGTCCTAGGTGAAGCAGAATCAAGCTATTTCTAAACCAGTGGACTCCTCAAACAAACAGTAGTGAGCAACCAACAATGCAATCCCAAATGGGATTAACGGTTTTTAAGCCCACTGACTTCAGTCCATTGACAATGGTATAATTCTGTTTAGGACTGCGCTGCAAGTCTTCCTGTCTGAAGTTAAGCAGCAAGGCCATCTTGATATGTACCTGTGTCATCCTAACGCCGCATTGTTCTTGTCTGAGGGATGCAACATAAATGGCAGCTCTTGTTATTACTTCCAACTGGTAGTTGTGGAAGGAACATACATAGCCTTCGGGAAGCTGCTAGGAGATGTATAAGGCATTAAGCAGCTTTATACATGGAAAGAACCAGGACACCTGGCAGTGGTGTGAGCAATTAATACATAACACAATAATGATGATGATGAGGAAGAGGAAGAGGAAGAGGAAGAGGAAGAGGAAGAGGAAGAGGAAGAGGAAGAGGAGGAAGAGGAAGAGGAGGAAGAGGAAGAGGAGGAAGAGGAAGAGGAGGAAGAGGAAGAGGAGGAAGAGGAAGAGGAGGAAGAGGAAGAGGAGGAAGAGGAAGAGGAGGAAGAGGAAGAGGAGGAAGAGGAAGAGGAGGAAGAGGAAGAGGAGGAAGAGGAAGAGGAGGAAGAGGAAGAGGAGGAAGAGGAAGAGGAGGAAGAGGAAGAGGAGGAAGAGGAAGAGGAGGAAGAGGAAGAGGAGGAAGAGGAAGAGGAGGAAGAGGAAGAGGAGGAAGAGGAAGAGGAGGAAGAGGAAGAGGAGGAAGAGAGAAGAAGAAGAAGAAGAAGAAGAAGAAGAAGAAGAAGAAGAAGAAGAAGAAGAAGAAGAAGAAGAAGAAGAAGAAGAAGAAGAAGAAGAAGAAACACCAGTAAATCAGGTAGCTTGAACCTCATTTTTTGGTTCTGTGTGTGCACTTCAAGAGGTCATAGCAGGACAAAGTTTCACAGGACTAGTTCATACAAAGTTACTCATGAAGCTGCCTTATACTGACTCAGACCCTCGGTCCATCGTCAGTATTGTCTACTCAGACAGGCAACACCTACTGCCTGGACTAGTTCAAGGTATGTTTTCACCCTCATCCAAGTAAGGTGCTACCCCCACTTTCCACCACCCCCCCCCAATTAATTCTCAAACAGCACAACATGATATCTTGGGGAAAAACATAGTTTCCTGGAAGATAAATTTATTTTAATGCATTAAATAAGACTTTTAAACCATTCCACGGTATTGGGGCTCGTATCCTAAGCAGAGCGAGTCCTTCCCCACATTCCCCCATTCAAATTGGGAGGAGGGGGATTTGATAGGAATCTCCTGAGGTGGCAAAGCTGTTCTGTCAGAGGAGCTGCTGCCTTTGTCTTTGTAGCTTGAGGCATCTGAATGGCTGCTGCAATAGCTCCGTCCCCTCAACAGATGACAGATTTCTTGAAACAGGCATCATAGCTGAATAAGAATGTGTCAGTAGATGTAATTGTATTGTCTAGGGCTTAAACAAAGACAGCACATTCTTTACCCACAACAGGTACTGAATTAGTATAGGATAATCAGGGATAGATCCAGTTTGGTGTAGTGGTTAGGGTGTCAGACTAGGATCACCATCATCATATCACCCTATTCCCAGCTTACGCCGGGCTCTGGACAATGTACACGAGGGCTTAATGCCATAAAAACATATAAAACATTAAAATTCTACAAACAATTTAATGAAACTAAAAGTCCAAATAGAGTCCATGATGATGGCATCCTGGAAGAGTCATTAATAATGTTCTCTTGAATAGAGAGAGGAGCAACTGTGAATGAGTCTATTGTCCTGGGCCTCTGCTCTATCAGGCACTTCCAGGGTGGAAACTAGGGTTGCCAACCTCCAGGTGGTGGCTGGACATCTCCCGCTATTACAATTGACCTCCAGGGAACATAGATCAGTTCACCTGGAGAAAATGGCCACTTTGGAAGGTGGACTCTATGGCATTATACCCCATTGAAGTCCCTTTCATCCCCAAATGTCGCCCTTCTCAGGCTCCACCCCCAAAACCTCCAGGTATTTTCCAACACAGAGCTGGCAACCCTAGTGGGAATTGGGCAAATTCCACCTCTGTAGCTCACACGTGTGGTAGTTGCTCGATCAGGGAGTTCAGTATCTGCGGGTGTAAGGAGGCAGAGCAGGAAAATGTCTTTCCAGGAATCCATCCTCTTTAATTTCAGCCCTTTGCTTGACTAGAAAGCAGAACAAATGCTGTTTTACTGGGCTAGTCAAGTGCCAGCAAACGAATGTGGCCTCATTCTAGTCAAGCAGAAGGTTAAAGTGAGAGACCCTACCCTAGATTCCTAGAGAGGCTTCTACTCGCTGCTCAGTTCCGCAGGCTGCTTGTTTGCTCTTGCATGAGTGCAAAATGCTGTGGTTTAGTGACAGAGCACCTTCTTTTGCTGCTCAGTTCTGCAGGCTGCTTGTTTGCTCTTGCATGAGAGCAAAATGCTGAGCCTTCCACTGCTCTCAGAGTCCAAAGGCTTGTGTCTTGACCAGTGTGAGCAGTGCCCCCCCCCCTTATGTCACCTGAGCAGACAGGGGAGGAGCTGTGGTTTAGTGACAGAGCACCTTCTTTGCATACAGGAGGTTCCAGATTCAATCCCTGCCGTCTTTTACTAAAAGCATCAGGTAGTAAGTGGTATAAAAGACCCAAGAGCGCAGAAAGCTGCTGCAAAGTCAAAGCAGACAATGTCCACTTCTTCTTCCACTGTCCACATCTAGACTGGTCAAACAGTTTATATTTTTTCTTATAATTTAAGGGCAGACTTCACCAACTGTCTTTGAAATGGAAAAATAACTTAGGCAGATCATGATAAGGAGGGCGGGAAGGGTTGCATCAAAGCTTAGTACTCATGGCCCTTTCTTACAAGCCAGCGAAATGCTGATTGCCACTTTGGGGTAAGGCAGCAATTTTTCTCCAGGCCAGTTTGGTCAGTGATCCTGGAGGGTTTTTTGCCATTTTCTGGGCATGGAGCAGGGGTCACTGGGTGTGGGTGGGTGTGTGGGGGGATATTTGTGAATTTCCTGCATTGTGCAGGCGGTTGGACTAGATGACCCTGGAGGTATCTTCCAAGCAGGCCCGTAGCTAACGTGGGACCCACGGGACCCGGCCCCCTTGCGTTTCTTCTGGGCCACCTCCCTCCTGGGGTGGGCCGCTTTCCCCTTCCGGCTGCTTCCCTCCCAGCTTCTCGAGGTCCTGATCAGCTCAGCTGCAGAGCAGATCAGCTTCACTCCTCCCAGCACCTTAAGCGATGCATGCACTTTGGGACTTGGCGATTTTAAAAGCGGCAGAGCGAGAGGCGCAACTGGCTGCCCCTCTCCTGGTTTAGGAAGGCCCCCCCCCCCAACAAGCCCTCTTCAAACACATACGGTGTGGCCTGACTAAGGGGACGTTGCTTGGAAATAAGACCTAGGGCAATTCTGCATCTAACATTCCCTCCTCATTTTTTCAACGGGGAGAAAAAAGTGCCGGTGAATTCAGCAGCAGTGGACCTGGCCGGGGTGAGGCATCCTGGGGGAGCCGGCTGTCTGGGGAGCCACCCCCTGTCTGTCCATGTCAGTCCACCCCGAGAGGGAGGGAGGCGGGGAAGCTCAGCAGGGCGCTCGCTGGTGGCCAGTTGCCCAGGGAGGCAGAGGGAGAGTGCCCTGGCGCGCCCGCAAGACTCAAGGGTTCATCTGCGGTGCAAGGGCTGTCCCTGCTGTTGGCAGCGGTGCTCTCCTCCCCTCTCAGTTGCAGCCAGTTCCACCAATTAAATCAAAGTTAATTGAATTAACTTTGATTTAATTGGCTGGTGGCCCCCCCGGCCCCCTCCCCCCAAACTCCTTAGCTATGGGGCTGCTTCCAACTCTATGATTCTATGAAGAAAAAACATTTACCCACATGAAGTTGCCTCAGTTAAAAATAGAACATTGTTTGGGTTCTTTTGCAGGATGTGAAGCAAGTTGACTGCTTTCAAGAGTGGCCAGATTCTTACGTAAAATGCATCTATAGCAGCGATGACAAAAATGCTCAGCGGCACCTGAGCAGCTGGGCCATGAGGAACACCAACAATCACAACTCACGCATCTTAAAGAAGTCCTGCCTTGGTGTGGTTGTCTGTAGCAATGATTGCTCAACCCCTGATGGGAGGAAGATGTATCTGAGACCAGCCATATGCGATAAAGCCAGGCAAAAACAGCAAAGTACGTATGGCTCTGGAAAGAGGACCGCATTCCTTATTTTGCCACTCGTATTCCATAGGCATGAGACCCAGGAAGCACCTAGAAGGCAAGCAAATCCCACTTGGGACCAATAGAGTTTCATTCTTTGATACTAGGTAGTCTGACTGGCCTTGGCATCATGGCTTAGTGGGTGCAATGTTGGATTAGGACAGGGGAGACTCAGGTTTGAGCCCCCACTTTGCCATGAAACTTGTTGGGTGACTGTGGAATAGTCACTTGCTTCAAGCCTAAGCTACCCGACAGGGTTGCCACATAAAGTGAAGGAGATGAGAACAACACATGCAACCCTGAGCTCCTTGGAATAAGGACAGGACAAAAATGTACTAAATAAATACATAATAGTGCCAGTCAACAGAGCACACATTGTAGTATGTCAGCCTGATCCTGTGCATGTATACCTGAAAGTATGCCCCACTAACTTCCATCATGCTAATTCCCAGGTAAGTATATATGGACTGATCCTAAGGATTGGGTAAGTCCCACAGAGTAGGGATAGGCATGAACCAGGAAAATGTGGTGTGGTTTGGTTCGTGTTTCATGGAGCATCCGGTTCCCAAACCAGGAACCATCATGAACGTTTAGCCACCAGACAAACCAGTACCATTTGTGAGGTTTGTGATGCAGTAGAATCTCCCCCCTGCATGCTAGAGATACCAAACTTGCAGGGTATCTCTGGCTGACTGTCCTCTAACTGCTTTCCAGGTTTGGTGAGGGTTGGATTTATGGGGTCTGAGATGCTCCCCCCCCCCCAGAAAGTGCTCCCAGGAAAGTGTTTTCTGGAGAAATGACAGGCATAGATTCAGGAGGTTCAGGAGTGTATAGAACGGATCCTGTGCAAGCTAGAAACATCAAAGTCACAGGGGACCTCCCCTGGATGCTCCTCTATACACTCTCCAAGTTCTGCTACCCCCTGTTGCTTTGAACTTTGGTAAACATTTCGATTGAGCGTAGATAGCCTGTCTGGAAATGTATCCATACACAAACCGCTTGAAAGTTCATGGAAAGTTTGTGCTGATTGACCTGCCACAAACTTCAGTTCACAAACCATGAATTGCCCAAAATTCATCCTGAACTCAGTTTGTGCCCATCCCTACCACTGAGATCAATGAAACTAGTATGTGGATGTCTTACACTCCAACTTGAAGCACCCTTGCTTGAAAGTAAGTCCCAGTTAAATTAATGGGATTAGTTATTATTAGTGTATAGGCTGCCTTTCAACTGAAAGTCCCCAAGGAAGTTTACAACACAATAAAAATCAATAAAAGTCCAGTAATATACAACAGAAATTTAGTTCAAATACAATTGAAATATATAAAATCAATAGAAATCAATAAAATACCATAAAAAGCAGCCTGTGCATCAACTTGCAGTAAAAATTCAGGCACAATCACTGAGATGGATACATTTCACAACTGATGCTACTCACATGAAGTCCTATGATATTACTTTTAGAGAGGCACAGCCCATATGATACCCAGCAGGATGGTATTTTCTTCTGACACTCTGTGGCTGATTTCCTCACCCTCCTAAGTGAGGTGGGAAGCTTCTGTTGGATTGTGTCCTGTCTATCTAGAATTGGTGTGTCAGTCTCACAGATGTTTGTCTGAATCCAAGCAGCTTCAGGGGATATGGAATGGATGCATTGAAATGTGCAAGTGCTGCATTTATGCCAATCAATTATGTCTAAACAATGTAGATGAGCTTAATTACATTAATTTCTACAGGGAATTCTTGCTCTGCTTATTAAGCATTTTAGCTAGACACCAATGCTACTGCAACAGCATCAAGATAACAAAACAAGCATATTCAGAGTGATATATTAGCAGCAATACAAACCAGGGTATTTGAAAACTGAAGCAAACCACCTACTCTTTAGCTTAAATACTGTAATTAAAATTAACCATCAAACAATTTCATAAAAAGTTCCCAGCCTACATTATAAATTGAAGGCTGATTGTTAATGGAATTTAAACAATATAAAATACATCATTTGCTTCATTATAAAATTCAGAAGTCCAGAAAGTTAACGTTCGATAATACGTGAAAGAAACTTTTTTAGTAGGGACAGGGCGGGGTTAAAACCAATAAAGTGTTGTATGAAATTCTGTATTTTAATAGAATTGTAACACACAGCCAGCCCTGGTTTTGATGTCAGCTCTGATTTCTTCTTAAATGCTGGCTGGATCTGAAAATCTAATGGATGACCTTATTAGAACCAATAAAACACAGTTAAAGTTTTGGATTAACAGAGATTTAGTAAATGCGGGGTTTTTTGTTTAAAAGGATTTCTTGAAAATAAAGTAAGTTGGATATTGATTGCTTTAATTGTAATTTAATTGGAAACTGTAAAATTTATGACAATAGCAAAAGAAAAATTAATTCCCTTCATGAAGCTGGGATAATATTAATCATCTGAAGCAATTTTGGGACCTTTGAAACTGAATCTTTCCCAAAGAAAACTCATTTAGCTGAAAAAAAATTCAAATTCATTGTACTCATAATAAGTTAGTGAGATCAGGTGCATTTCTGATTGTGAAATAAAGAACTGAAATCAAACAATCCTGAGCTTGAGAATTGCAATTCAAAGCACACTTGGGAGGTAAATCACAGTAAAATCAGCTCTGTCTACAGTACATTCCACTTTCTTTTTCTTTTTGCATTTTTTTTATTAAAGAACTGAGTTACAAATAAAGATTACAATTTTAGCTAATAATGCATGCATACATTCTTATATCACAATTTCTTATTTTGTTTTTCTTTTTTATAGATGTACATATACTTTCTTAATTGCTTTAATAATCTACAATAAAAGCTTCTTTCTTTCTTCTGTCTCTTCAGTTCTTCTGTCTTCTCAGTATCTACCTATGCTACATTTTAAGTATTTTAAGCAAAACTTTCAACAAAACCACAAAATTAAAACAAAATACACAGGCTCAAAACCGATCATAGTATTTCTTTCTCTATTCTTCTCTGAACCTGAGTTCAGTCCAAGGGAGGCCCGTGGGCTGAAAGGACTTAACCTTTCACCCAAGGACTGAGTTTAGTTGTAATTGGTTTCAACTCCTTATCTTGAGGAATTCTGGTGGAAGATCAGGAAACACCTGTATCTTTATATCTTGATATTCCAAACCATTTTTTCTCTCGCCTGTTTTAATATCCGTTGTCTGGTTCTGAAGTCCTTAAAAACTACAACAATGTCTTGATAATAAACTGAAGTATTAATTGCTTCCTCTCGTTGTCTGCCCACTCGATAAGCCTTTTGAATTAAAGGAGCCACTCCTTCCTCCAGATTTAAAATGCCAGCCAGCCAATTAGCAATAACATTTTTTAGTTCCGTTCCTTCTTCAACATTTGGTTTAAATCCTCTGAATTTCAGATGCAACTCACGGGAATGATAATCCAAAGAAAAAATGTGTTCTCTAGCCCATAAATCAGGGGAATTACAGGCAGTTTGTTTCTCCAACACAGATACCTTCTTTAAAGCGTCTTCAGCTGTTTGCTTAGTTTGCTTAAACTGTTCTTCTAATTCATCCATACGCTGGAATGCTAGCTTTAGCATTTCCACAATGTCCATTCTTAACTCTTGTCATTGTTTAGCCAAGGCTTCTAAAAGAAAGTTTGTTGTAAGAGTAGTCCCTTCCCTATCAATATTTCCCAAGGAGGTTCCAGCTTCATCTTCAGCTTGAGCAAAAAACTCTGTCAAAGAAGGTATGTTATCCATTTTTTGCTTTGCCTTCTGCTTCCCCTTCTTATCTTTCCTTGGAGGCATGTTTGCAGAATCTCAAATAAATTCAAAAGGGTTGAAAATAATAAATTAAGAGCGAACAGACGGCGAGCTGTGGGTAATGGCTACCAACCACCATGGGTTGTAGCCCCGCCCCCCCATTCTACTTTCTATGGACAGTTGTTTACACTGATCCAATGCCCTAATCCTGACTCGGAAGAAAATCCTTTTTTTTCTGAATACCAGGCTCTTGCTATCATTCATTGTATGGAATCCAATAGCTAAGTAAACTCTTCCATATTCACACAAATACTTCTCATGACATCATTTTATAACAGCTCCTCATACTCCTGACAAACTGCTCATACCGACCTTTAATGGCTTAATGGCTAGAAACAGGAGTCTGAAGCTTTTCATAGCATGGACGTAGATAACATCACTTGGTAAATACATCCATAAGTGCCCTCAAGTTGCAACTGGCGTGTGGTAACCAAAGCAGAGGTGGTTTTCCAGTGCTTTCCTCTGCAGAGCCTTCTGAGTAGCCTTGCATCCAAGTATCAATCCTGCTTAGGTTTCAAGATCTGATGAGATCAAACTATACCATGCCACCTTCCATCCCACCTGGTTAATAACCCATTAACCTGCAGGATGTTTTTCTCCAAGCCTCCTGGCTACCTTACCAACATAGCATGAGAGGCTGAAACCAGACTTGAAAATCAGGAAACCTTCCTTCTTCTCATTCACCAACTATACATACTTGAAAATGCTCTACATGTACACATTGGATCTCAATCAATATATTTAGGGTCACAGTAGCAGCACTGATTCAAAGCATGCTTACTTGGAAGTTTCTTTGAATTCAGTGATAATTCCAAGCATATGGAAGTCAGAATGAAAAATGGTTGATCACTGGCCATGGACATCAATGGCAGCTTTGTCTTGTGTAAATCTCTTTTATCCAGCCAGAATAAATGTGTGCATAAAACAAAAGTTGCTTGAGGGGAAATATTAAACAGTGCACTTTTAACAGGGAAATCCTGTCCTAACTGTAATGGGCCTTTGAAGCTTATTCCCTGTCGAGGCCACGGTGGTTATCCTGTAACCAACTTCTGGAGGCATGAAGAACCATTTATATTTTTTCAGGTTGGTAAAGAATTGTTTGATTTATTCAAAGGCAGACTATTGTTCTAGCTGAACTCTATCTTTATGGTGAGCACTGCAAACACGTTTCCATTGACTGCATGGGAACCTAAGAAACTGTATGTGGCACCTCAAGTAAATGACCCAGAAAACCTGTCCAATCATACAGGGTGTCCACTAGGTTTTGTTAATTCAGGACCTCTGTTTTGGCTCACACCAACTGGTCTGTAGAATTAAACACAGGAAAGCTTCAATGCTGTATGACCACTGCTAGCCATGAACAGCTTCAGAAAGCATTAAATAAGTACTAGAAAAGGAAGGAAATGTGAGCTATGGTTATAATAGCAGTTCGGTTGTCAGATAAACAGGAGGGAGAAGATACAAGCCACTGAGTGGTCTTTAATTACAGAGAATGAAATCCTCAGTACACTTTCTTGGGATTAAGGCCTATTAATTTAGATAGAATTTACTTCTGAGTAAGCATGCACAGAATCACACTTTAATTCACTTGACCTCAATATCTCTATCCTCAGGAGTGTAACTGACCACACTTTTTAAAACAATAAAGTGTATGACCAACTATATAGCCATTTACATTTAAGAATATTGCTCAGACAAATATATCCTTGGGGAAATGCAGGAAAATGTTTGCTAGAGACCATATTGCCAGAATCAGAATCCCAATCCCATGCATGTTTCCTTAGAAATAAGTATCACTACCTTCCATGGGACTTACTATCAAGAAAGTGTGCTGAGCTCCTTAAAGAAAAAGTTAAGACAAGAATGTATAGATATTTATGCTGTAATTTCTCAAGCACCCAGGACATTTTTTTAAAATGCTTATTAGGATTATATAGGCCGAGTTCAGACTGGCAGTTTGGCCCGATATAGGCACGTTTCAGAAATGTTTCACAAATGGATTAAAGGGGCCGTTCACACAGGCACATCTGTCGGTTGTTCCCCAGCCGTACTCAACCCGTCTCGTAACACTTCCTTCCCGAGTTTAAAAGATACCAGATGAAAGTGGTATCAAACCCTGGTAAGCGCGGTTATCCCATGTCCATCCTGCACCAACAAAGTGTGAATGCCAAAAGCCACAGGTTTTCCTCGTGCACGTATGCGCATATGTGCATAAGTGCATATCTTCAGATTGCCAAAAAGAAAGCCGCACCTTACAGCCATGCCTCCGTCAGGGGTGGGGCAACAGTGTGAACACTCCCTTACACCTCCTCCCCTGTATGCTCCCATATCAGTCGGTGCAGTGTTTTGCCACGACTCCCGCTCGCTTCAAACTGCCAGTCTGAACTCAGCCATAGTGAATCTGATATTGACAGCTTTTGGTTTTATATTTCTTTTCCCATTGGTTACTTTCCAAAGTCCAAGGGTACTCACAATCACCCAAGGCCAGAAACAAAGTTAGAAGCGGAAGCAAGAAGATCAATACAAAAGGCACATACAGCTGTTCTACTCGCATCCCCAAGACTTAAACGAAGCAGGGATATCGAGGTAACTGTCGTTTTTTATTGACTAGTAGGGCAGGAGGGAGAAAGGGCTTTCAAACTGCAAGGATCCCTAGAACATGCAGGGAAGAACAGAAAAATAGTCCACTTGGAGTGAATAGCAACCATGCGCCAATATGAGAAAAAGCAAAAGGGTGCACTTCAAGGACTGAAATTTTGGAGGGCTAACCCTTCTCCTGGCCCTGGTGCCCCAGCCATTAATCAAGGCTGTCTCTTTATCCAATCATCCCATTCCTTGCTTTCATTTCTGGGTCATGCAAGGGTGTTATGGAATGGTGGGAGCAGAGCAGAATGGTGGATCCTGGTTTTTATATATCTTGAATGTTCTGGATCTTAGCATTGGTATACTTACTGGACTGGGTCCAGACTAAAATTTCTTCGGGGGGGGGGGCATTTTGGCCTGTAGGAGGAAGGGTGCGACAGGAAAATTGTGCTTCTGTCTGTGGAAATGGTAGGCAGATCCAAGCAACTGATTTCATTATTGTTTCACGTTTCTTTCTTGCACAAAGCTTCACAACATGGGGACTGGAGCAAACTATGACTTTCTTCCTGGACGCTGCAGCCTCATTCTACCACTATATTGCAATTGGGCAAATCTGTGCAGAGAAACAGGAAAGCAAAACTTTTTCATAACAAAAGCATTGACAGGAGACATATAGCCTGCAGGTTTTACATTTTCTCCCACTGCTTTGCAGTGATTGAATCTGAACCTGCTTTATTTACCCTAAACCAAGTCCTGCTGTTTTCAATTGGACTTAAGCCCATCTAACTCTCTCTGATCCTTCTGACAGCAACTAGTTACAGTGAGGATTCTGATCTCAGGTGAAGAGCAGCTTTTTAAAATGCAGAAAGACACTCCACTGTAATGTACCACAAAGACCTTCTCAAATATATTTTATGGTCTAAAAATAGAATGGGCTATAATTAGATGGTCTTTCAACATTTCCCCTGGGGCATCACCTTGCTCTTTAACTGGGAGGGGCTCTAAAGAATGCACCACCAAAGGAATGTCTTCATACAAAAAGTCCCAGTGCACAGAAAGAATCCTGTGCTGTACCTTATTTCTACAAATAGTAATTTACCAACATTATAGGAGTATACAAAAAAAGAAAAAGAAAGTTAGTCTTTTAACACTGACACAATGAGAAAGCATTTGGGGGGGGTTGACCCTTTTATAATTGTAATCCAATAACTGAAGCATTTGAAGCAAACTCATGGTGACACACCCAATGAAAGATGTTTAGAAAATCTTCTGTGTTCCCTTCTCTCAGTACACAACATGGAGAACCAGTGTAAGACTGAGACCAGAATACAAGGCTCCAATTTTAGCTCCTTTCTAAAGCTCACATACTGGGTGTCCTTGGACCATTCATAACATTTCTACATCAAAAGTATCTCACAGGGTTGTTATTAGGAAGGATAGTCCCAAATATGCCAGTAAGGGACCCAAGAATTTTACCTACATCCCTCTTGTGGCACCCCAAATGTGACTACTTATTGGCAAAACAGCTAGGGTTGCCAATTCTGGGTTGGGGGATTCCTGGAGATTTGGGAATGGAGGCTGAGGAGACTGGGGTTTGGGGAGGAGAAGGATCTCAGCGGGGTATAATGCCATAGAGTCTCCCCTCCGAAGTGTCTATTTTATCCAGGGGCACTAGTCTCTGGCATCTGTAGATCAGTTGTAATTCTGGGAGATCTCCAGGCCCTACCTGAAGGTTGTATCAATATAAAGACACTCCGTGAATGAATTACAAACAAAAGCAGAAAGATTACATTGTGCAAAACAATTCAAACAGTTTTAAATATTTGTTAAAGTTCAACAAACCCTTATATATTCTTAAAGAGCTAGGATCAAAAAGTACTTGATACAAAGGGAAAACTCAAGTAAAGTCCACAAATCCTTTGTCTAAAGACAAACTTCAGGAGAGCAAAGGTTCTATGTCTTGTATGAGCAGCAGCTATACACGGCTGGCTTCACGGCCGCGTTCACGTTTTGCTTCTTCAGATAGCTGGTACTCTTTAGCTGTGAAACTGAAAATATATTTTTATGTCACATCCACCAAATTACAACATATTTACTACATCCCCAGTTTTTGCCTACTAGGACTTTTAAAAAACCAACCAATAAAAATACATTACTCAGCTTCAATTCTTTCCACCCGGCACACTTAAGACACAATATTCCCTTTTCACAACTGCAAAGAATAAATAGAAATTCTACTAGGGAAAATGATTATTTGCAGAACTCTGAACAACTCCTCTGTGCCTTTAGGAATGGGGGCTATCCTTCAAATGTGTTACTTAGAGCTAAGGAAAGGGTTGAACTATGTGAGAGAAAATCCTTGTTTGAGAAACCAATTCTTTCTGCTTTTGTTCTTAATTCATTCACGGAGTGTCTTTATATTGATACAATCTCCTCCCATGAGCTCTCATTTTGATATACAACCTACCTGGAGGTTGGCAGTCCTAAAACAAAACATAAAAGTGGTGGTCCAACTTCAAAAGTAAGCCACAGTCTCTGTTAACTGCCACCACCCTATAATCAGGAATGAAGGCAACTGTAAATTCTTTGTTTAGATTATGACCAGGATAAGTTTCAGTCACCTCCTACAGCAATACCTTTAACATGGTAAGAACATAAGAACATCCCTGCGGGATCAGACCAATAATAATCCATCTAGTCCAGCATAGTTCCACACAGTGGCCAAACAGTTGCTCTGGAGGGCCAACACACAGGGCATAGAGATCAAAGCCTTTTCTTGAAGCTGCCTCCTAGAATTGGTATGCAAACGTTTACCACATATATGGGAAAGCATGAGATTAGTTTAATATTTAATAAGAGCACTTATACATTTAAATATCTGTATACAGGTGTTGATGCAGACATATGTCTTAAAGACAGGCAGATAAAGCAATACTGACACAAGCTAAGTACTGCTTATATGTAGTCCCCGTAATGATTGTGGTGGCTACTTCAGGTACTACCATTTATAAGGAAAATAATCTTGGCTGCACAATGGAAAAATATGTTTTAGAAACAGAGAGAAAAAATCATTTGAATTAGAGTGCCTTTGGAGACTAGACATGACACAAGGAGATTTGCAAATGGATCCTGCCAGCATTTTAAAAGGCAAATAGTTACCCCACTGGACCTTTTCAGGCTATGATGGGATGAAAGGGAACAGAGGTTTTAAGTTTTTCCCCTCTTGAGGTTTTATGGATTGAGGAACCAACTTCTACCAGGACTGTTGCTAGTCCTTGAATGGAAAGAAAGGTAGAAAGTGGAACAAAGCAAATAGTGGCCTGAAATACACAGGCCTGAGGAAACAAAAGGTGACACAGGTTGTGGTCACACGAGCCAGAAAAAATGGGGCTATTTCCTCCAGAGGAATTTGACCCCAGTTGCACAATCACACAGTCTTTGGAAGCTGCGGGCATAGCCCGCCACTGCGTGATCAGACGCAACCACAGGTGAGCCAGGGTTTTTTTTTGGCATTTGCTTCCAGTGCGCTTATACGAGAAATTGATGAATCACATCTCCGCACTGAGGGCTCCCTATGGAGTTTGCGATGATGTGCATACTGAGAAGAGGGAAAAAACAATGGCACGGAGTTGGGATGGCCTGATCAGACCATCCTGACACCATGAGAGCGCGCTGGAGCGATCAGACAGGGGAAAGTTCGTCCGTGGCCCATTTTCTACCAGATTTTCCCCGGTGTCTTTTAACTCCACTTCTGCGGTGGAGCAGAACAGGTTAGTGTGGTGGGTGTAATCGTGGAAAATGCCAGAGAGAGAGAGAGAGAGAGAGAGAGAGAGAGAGAGAGAGAGAGAGAGAATTCAGAAAAACAAGACAAGAAAAGGACAAAAACAGGCCTATAGAAAGAGATAGCCCTGACCTAGATAGTCCAGGCCAGCCGGATCTCATCAGTTCGTGAAAGTTAAGCAGCATCAGCCCTGGTTAATACTTGGATGGGAGACCTCCAAGTAAGTCCAGGGTTGCGACACAGAGACAGGCAATGGCAAACCACCTCTGCAAACCATACAGGGTCACCAATAAGTCAGCTGTGACTTGACAGCAAAAAAAAGAGAAAACAGTAAGATATAAGAGGACTGCGCATTACCGGTAGTGTTTCATAGAAAAGTAAGGAAAGGAGTTAAGAGAAAAAGACACCAAGGGAGTTTAGGATTGACAGGGGAATTGTGCTAGTTGTCATGTCTCAGTAGCCTTTTGATCTGGCCATCTTACGAGGAGGCAGGGCTGCTCATCCACCAATTATGTTGCCTCAGGCTTCTGGATCAGTAGTACTGATCAGTTCTGTAGTACTGAGATAAACTGGCGTTCAATTTAGTTCCATAATTTTGTGATGTGTTGTTTTTCCCCCTTAAGTTTCTGACAGATGACATGCAGAGCCAGGACACATTACCACTGATCGTTTCTAAGCAAGAAGAATTGTTGTCACAGGACAGTTTCAGTGGACCCTTCAGAGACAAAGACTCTGAAGAGCAAGTGCTCAATAATTATTTACCACTCATTGAAGGCTACAGTTTTGGGAAATCATCTTATCTAATAGAGCATGCTCAGGTCATGGGCTGTGACAGACTCTTGAACAAATGTCAACAGATTGGAATCATGGAATATGATAGCAGAGACCCAACTGAACCCCCGGACTCTGCCTACTCCGAATGTGGGGAGCAACAAAGCTGGAACAAAAACATGGAGCTAGGCAGAAACCCACTGGCAGACAAACATCACAATGGTACAACTACATTTCTGTCAGGTCTGCACTGTGAAACATTAGGCTCACTAAATGCAGTTGATTTTGGCATTTCACATGCTCCTGAAATTCCACCTATAGTAAAGGTTGGCTGCCACCCATTAAGGTCTAATGCAAATATGTTTGGAGAAGACACGTATGAAGGAAAACCATACCTGAATTACAACAACGGCAACATCCCTTCTTCCTTCTGCCAACTTTCCCCAGAAGATCCTTACCTCATTGCAGAAACTGCCCATCACTATTACCAGAATGCCTTGCCAGTGAAAGAAAACGAATGGCACACCGAAGATGAGAGGAAATACATGAACCTGGATCACTGCAACAATGAGGTGTTTTTTAACCTCTTCCCTTTACGGTGACGCCATGTTATCATCTCCTTGTTGGTACTTCCCAGCAATGAGGCAGGTTCCCTGTCACCTGCACTTTGAATAATAATAACAGCTACCAGGGTGGTGGTGTAAATGGAGCAGCTGATGTTGCTGTACTGTAGCCCCCCTCGGGCGCCACACTATTATGTAGGTCTACTCAGGTAATGCAGCTAGACATGGATGGCAGATGATTAAGGGCAACTCACAGGTACTCGCCATTCTGCATACATTGGCAGCAGAAGGACTTCTGATCAGATATTTTATATTAACATTGAACCATTCTATTTTACTCCTGGAGACTACCTTAGTTATTTAGGGAGGAAGTGGAGGTAGGCCACACTTTTTTATTTAAACAAGCAAATAACGGTTTGCATACTGGGGAGGAGAAGCATCAATGAACTTCTCTTGGGTGTAAAAAGTTTGCTTCCTTTCAACGTGTAAGGTTAGCTACTGAAAATGCAGGCTATCATTCATACCCCAAACCATTGTAAACAGTATCATTACTGACGTGGGCAGTGATCCTATGGGAGCTCAGATTTCTCTACAACATAGTTTTCTACAGAATTTGCTTAGAAAAGCCAATGTATTGACAAATATGAAGTGTCCTTAAACTGGTTGAAGTTCAAATAGACTAATAGAAAGGGGTCATTGATCCTGCAGTCAATAGAAACCTCATTTTTAATTTTCATCACCACCAAATTTTCGAGTCATTAGAAACTGCCTTAATTAGACATAAGTTGTATTTTCCCCCACATCCCCGATTTTGTCATATCTTACCCTTGATAGGGCTGCAAGTTAGCCGCCACATAAACTGGCATTTGTACACAGCATGGTGTATTCTTATAGTCTTGAATGGCACTGGAATACACAGATAATTTACTTGGAATAGAATCCATTGTGTGTGGATTCTGAGAAAGCCAATGTTTCCTGTCTGGGGCCTGTAACCACGGGAATATGGTCTTTACCACATGTCTCCTGGTCATGAAAACCTAACCAATGAAACAATTATGTCCCAAGTTCTAATAATGAAATAAATCAGTACTTTGGAACTAAACACTGGGCTGTGGTTTGGGATATATTGCTTTGGATATATATTGTGGGATATATTGTTTCCACACATAGAACCTGAAGATTTCTCCTGCCTGGTAGCTTTCCAGACTATCCAGATAAACTGATGTGTAGTGTTGTAAATTTTTATTGTTACAACACTGGGAAGAGAGCACAAACTGAGTAACAGTAAAATATTTTATGGCACATCACACTGTACCATTATTTGGCTTCTGCCAATTGGGCTCCAGCCAATATAATTTGTCTTTTTATTTCCATGTCTTCACCTCTTTAGAGCCCCTCTGCCTTTGCCTCTCTGTTCAAGTAATTTCTGACTGGGAAAACAATGCAGTCAGCTGAAGGGTGGCATTTAAGTGATATTGGTGGGCGGTGGATAAGCTGGATTTATGGGATGTTTCAAAATATATATTGCAATTTGTGAAATGTATGAGCCTGTAGTTGTGTTTGTAACTGCACACTGCTGGTTCTGGGCTTGATTGTTGTCTTTCTAGCTACAGGCAAAAAGAAAAAGATGTAGTTAGTCTGTCAAGTGCTACTATAGCACCAGATAACCCCACATTTTCTGAATTTTACTACATTTTGTGAAATCTATAACTATCATTACCTACACAGACAGAACAAGAGAGAGACTGAACACTTCTGTAACTCTGTAGAACTGAATTTTTAGAAAAATGCAATAAAATGGCTTTAAAGTATGGTGCTCCCAGTCATAAGTAAATTCCCTAACATGGAAAGTGTTAACAACATTTGCCCTACAACTAGTTTGTCTTTATGCATAGCTTGGAAACCTCCAAAATGAGTCATTGCTGGAGATGGCATATTGGACTACAAACACTAATACATGCTAATACTTAGTTGTCTAATACTCAGCAAATGTAGCTTGTACTGTGTAATCATAGACATGTTACTGATAGAATCATAGAACGTTAGAGTTGGAAGGGACCTTGCAGGTCATCGAGTCCAACTCCCTGCACTCTGCAGGAGCATAGCCAAAAGATAGCCCTACCACATACCTGAAAGATGGTCGTCCAGCCTCCGCTTGAAAACGTCCAGTGAAGGAGCATCTACCACCTCCCGAGGCAGACTGTTCCACTGCTCAACCACTCTTACAGTTAGGAAGATTTTCCTGATATTTAGCCAGTAACGACTCCCTTGTAATTTCCACCCATTAGATCTAGTCTTGCAATCCGGAGCAAGAGAGAATAGATCTGCTCCATCTTCTACATGACAGCCCTTCAAATACTTGAAAACTGCAATCGTGTCCCCTCTAAGCCTTCTCTTTCCCAGGCTAAACATACCCAACTCTTTCAGCCTTTCCTCATAAGACTTGGATTCCAACCCTCTCACCACTTCTGAACACGCTCGAGCTTGTCAACATCCTTCCTAAAATGCGGTGCCCAAAACTGGGCCTGACCATAGCAGAATAGAGTGGACCTATCACCTCCCATGTTCTGGACACAATGCTTCTGCTAATGCATCCTAAGATTGCATTAGCTTTCTTCACAGCCACATCGCACTGCAGGCTCATGTTTAGCTTGTGATCAACCAGAACACCCAGATCCCTTTCACATGTGCTGCTGTCAAGCCAAGTCCCTCCCATTCTATATCTGCGCCTTTGATTTTTTGTACCTAAGTGTAGGACTTTGCACTTCTCTCTATTGAAATTCATTTTATTTGTCTCAGTCCACTGTTCCAGCTTATCTAGATCATTTTAAATCCTGACTCTGTCTTCTTCAGAATTAGCAATCCCACCCAGCTTCGTGTCATCTGCAAATCTGATAATCATCCCCTCTATGTCTTCCTCCTGGTTATTTATAAAAAACATTGAACAACACCGGGCCTAGGACCGAGCCCTGTGGCACTCCACTCGAGACTCCCCTCCACGTGGACGCAGAGCCATTTATGAGCACTTGTTGGGTACGATTTTACAACCAACCATGAATCCATCCAACAGTTGCACCATCCAGCCCACACTTAACCAGCTTTTCCTCAAGGATATCATGGGAAACTTTGTCAAGATAGCCCATGGAAATCTCTGCTCCCAGTCCCCAAATGCCGCGATACATTCTATTGTTTGAGAACTCTTCTATGGGTTTATACCACCTATCTCCTACTTCTCATACCCTAATGTACCCTGCCTATGACCTTCTCCAGCTTCACTCAACCATTTGAAGGTCTTTTGCTTCCTGAGACATCCTTGCTGCTTCTTATGACAGGAATGGCCTCCCAGACCCCCTTTAATGATGGCACCTTCAACTATGGTTGCCAACTACTTACCGCGAATTGGCAGGGGACACATGGTTTCTGGCCAGAACATTCCTGCGTGTAATGCACCCGTGCCCCACTATGCTATCGCCCAGACATGACGCCAACATGCTGGGCACGTAGCTGGGTGACGCTTTGGCAATAGGGCTGAAAACGCGATGGTACCATCGAGTTTTCAGCCCCATTGCCAGAGCGTCACCCGGCTACGTGCCCATTGAGTTTTCATCGAGCGTCGCCCGGCTACATGGTACCATCGAGTTTTCAGCCCCATTGCCAGAGCATTGCCCGGCTACATGCCCAGCGTGCTGGCATCACATCTGTGCGACAGCATAGTGCGGCACAGGTGTTTTCTGCACGGGAATGTTCCTGCCAAGAACTATGTGTCCCCCACCAATTCTCGGTAAGTACTTGGCAGCCCTACCTTCAACCCATCTTTTTCATGATGCACACACACTCTTCTGAAGTTAAGGAAGTGTTGAGGATATGAACACATATTCCTCCCATATTTATCCTGACCTCCTCCTTCCTCTCCTCTCTTTGTTGTCTCTCTTGCATCAGATTTTTTTAAATCATGAGGTTCCTTGCAGTAGGGACCAGTCTTCTTTGACTCTAAAGTGCCATCCACAGCATGTCCTGTCTTTTTATTACTTCACTGAAAGTATTGGTTTAATTCTCAGCAATAAGCATTACATATGATATTGTGCCAAACTTCAGCTTTACATAAGTTAAGAACATAAGAACATAAGGGAAGCCAATGTTGGATCAGACCGATGGCCCATCAAGTCCATGATAAGCTGTTCTGCATAAATGGTTCACAATGGGGTTAAAGGCATAGAATGACTTTCACAGCCTTCCTGTGTTGGCTGTAAAATAGGGAATGGCTCTAAACTGCAGAACTGCATTAACAGAGAAATGCTAATTATTACTCACCAGTACTAATGGCTGCTAATTTAGTTAAGTGGCCACCAAAAACAAGGACCAGTACTAAAATTTTCAGTACTTAAATCCTCCATCCATTTACCAGAGAGTATGAGCAACTGTGGTAACAGTCACAGATCCGGTATCTTTAGCCATCTTGTAGAAGACAACTCCCATCTCTGTTGGTTCATGGGCCAAGCTCACAAGTTGGTAGAGCAACAGCTACTGGCTTTTTTTTTTTTTTTTTTTTTTTTCTCCCCAATCCCAATTCAGGATAACTACGAGGAAAATATCCGAGGCCCCCGGAGGGGGGGGGGTGTCATCAGCTGTATTCTGCTCCATCAGCCAGGTGTAGGCCACTGAGCCAGCACCAGTATTGCTGCTACTTTATAGGAATTAAGGAAAACATGGTGACCCTATTAGACAAATAATAAACATGGCACTAAAATCGCTCGTTAGGTTTGAGTTTGTGGCTAGCTAGTAAAGAACTAAGATTATGGGCTGTGGAAAGCAAATGGTTTTATGTCATCACTAATGTCTGTTTATGATTCATTGTCCTCAGGGAAATAATACATTGTGTAAGGTAGTGTGTTGTGCAATGAAGAATATCTGCTTTATAACTACAGCAGGTAACAAGGTGGTTTGCATAACTGCTTGTGAAAATACAACCCATGCATCTTAAATAAAGGTTTTTTGATATTATGTACAGTACTCTCCTGTACTTGTTGTGGAAAAGGCAAAGGACATAAATCATAGGAGGGTTATGTATGGCTGTAACTTTTCAAGGAAGGGGAAGTGGAATATAAATCTGTGGATTTAATTCAGCCTGGAAGGAGAACCCTCAATAATCTATTACATTTTCTATCAGTGAAATATTTAGCCTGCCCTTCCTCCAAGGAACTCATAGAATTATATGTGGTTCTCTCCTCCTCAGTTTTATCCTTGCAACAGCCTTGTGAGGTAGATTAGGTTGCAACAGAGAAACTGGCTCGAGATCACCCAGCAAGCTTCACAGCAACGTGGGGATTTAAGTCTTCCCAGTCCTATTCTAACACTCTCACCAGGGTTGTATTCATTTTTTAATGTGTGAATGAAAAATACCCAGGCCTGTAGCCAAGACTGTATAATTCGGGGGGCCTTTACGTAAGTCAGGGGGCACTGACATCACAAAATAAAATAAAATAAAAAATTTAAAAACTCACTTTGCAGCGTTCGCACTCTGCCCGCCTACGCGGGGAAGCAAACCGTGCTTGGGAAAGAGGAGACAGTGGGGAATCCTCCGCTTGGCCCAGAGAGTTGGGGGGCTGAATGGAAGTCACGGGGCCTTGGCAGGAAGTGGGGGGGAAGGCCGTGAAATGCCCCACTGTAGCTACGGGCCTGAAAATATCTTTTACAATTAGAAGGGAATGGGGTGAAATGAAACAAACAAGAAATGAATTTTAAAATCTTATTTGTTTTTCATTCATTTGATAATACAAATGCCTTATGTGCTATGATCGCTTCTTAGAGACAAGAGCTATGCAGTAGGATGCAAATCAGGCACATGAAGAGCCTTCTATAAGTGTCAGCATCCATTCTGTCCTCTGAGATTCAGTAAAGGCAGTCTGATGTGAAAGACCACATCTGAAGAAGAAAAAGAGACTGGATTTATACCCAACCCTTCACTAACCGAAGGAGTCTCAAAGCGGCTTACAATCACCTTTCCCTTCCCCTCCCCACAACAGACACTCTGAGAGGTAGGTGGGGCTGAGAGAGCTCTTTTGAGAACTGCTCTTGAGAGAACTGCTCTGAGAGAACTTGTGAGTGACCCAAGGTCACACCAGCAGCTGTATGTGGAGGAGTGGGGAATCAACCCCAGTTCTCTCAAATTCGAGTCCATGCCCCTAACCACTACATCAAACTGGCTCTCATCTGGGGGGAGATGAGTAGGAATGGGGTATGGGTTACAAGCATAGAAAAACTGACAGAATCTTCTATCAAAATGAATGGGAAATGAATGGCAAAAACAAATGAAGTAACAATGAATGAAAACAAAATCCAGTTTGGGCGGGGGGGCTTTAAAAGAAAAGTGAAGATAAAAAATGAAATTATTTCTCCCCCATGCACTTCCCCTACTAGCCACTATGTTGCAGAACTCAGTAAGGAAATGTTTTGAGAACATAGCTACCACCCATGACCTGCAAGTATGGGTAATAGTAAAATAAGTAATTTGGATCTGTGATGCATGAGATGCTTCAATCAGAAAAGAATAGTGAAGGTACAGGGTCCAAACCTTGCTGTACTTTCTATAGAGACTCTCCTCTCCACTTAGAGGTGCAAGGTACAAGAGTGATGTTTTCCACTCAGAAAAGCAGGAGGCTACTGCTACCATGCAGGAAAGGAGATGATTAATATGTTAATTTGTCAACAGGAGTGAGAAAAACAGGTTGCTTACCTGTAACTGATGATCTTCAAGTGGTCATCTGTGCATTCACACCCATGGGATACAGTGCGCATGCGCTGGATCGATCAGCATTGTAGCAAGCTCTTAACGGATTTTCGTGCCCAGACCTCGGGCATGTGCAGGAACCCCACCATGCATGCCCAGAGGGGTGGGCATGGACATCCTTCCAGTTCCTTCAAACCACCGCGAATCAACCCCTATGGAAAATGTAGAAGCTGACAGCAGCAGGGAAGGAGGGCGGGTGGTGTGAATGCACAGATGAGCACTCGAAGATCATCAGTTACAGGTAAGCAACCTGTTTATCTTCGATGTGGTCTCTGTGCTTCACACCCATGGGAGATTAGCGAGCAGTGGCCTACCTGGTCATTACTGCAAAGCCAAGGATAAGATGTGACGTCCCATGTTGGTACGAGAGTTCTTTCGGACGTCTAGGGCATAGTGCCTTATGAATGTGTTAGGCGTAGCCTATGTAGCGGCTCTGCAAATGTCCATTAAGGGAACTCCCTGGAGGAAGGCAGTTGAGGCTGCAACAGCTCTGGTTGAATGAGCCCTGATAGGGCCAGGCAATGGCTGCTTGGCGATAAGGTAGCAGAGCTGGATGAGACCCGCAATCCACCTTGATAGGCCCTGAGCCGTGATGCGAGTGCCCAGGCTTGCTGGCGCATAGGAGACGAAAAGTTGAGAGTCACGTC
>NW_015174286.1:59251-91671 GCF_001447785.1 Gekko japonicus | reverse complement strand
GAGGGGACTTGGTTAGGAACAGGAGGTCTTGTGCTGGAGGAAACTGGTGGTAGTCCCCCGCTGACAGATCCAGGATGGTTGAGAACCATGGTTGCCTCGGCCACCATGGGGTTATGAGGATGCAGTCCACTCTGTCGCTGATGATTTTGCGAACCACTCTCAGAAGCAGAGGCAGTGGAGGGAAGAGGTAGAGAAATCCTCTGGACCACGGATAGAGGAGACCATCCCCTAGAGACTGTGGGTCCCTGCCACCTCGGGTGCAGAACAGAGGGCAGTTTTTGTTCGCCCTGGTGGCAAAAACATCTATCTGGGGGAACCCCCACCTGTGGAAGAGTTGAAGAAGGTACGTTGGATTCATTTCCCACTTGTGGAGACTGAGTCCTGCCCGACTTAGGTAGTCTGCCTGCACATTCATGTGCCCCGAGATGTACGTGGCGACTAGGAAGATGTTGTGGGTGATGCAGAAGTCCCATAACACAAATGAAGGGAAAGGAAGTTTCCTTAGTCTTAAACTACTATCTTAAAGAGACAGGGACTTTACCAATACTATACATGCCTAAGCTAGGGACATTAACAGGAAAAAAGATACCTTTCAAAACATAACAGTCTCCAAAAGAGAAATCAGGTTTGCCTATTAATGGCTAAGGACCTTGAGAGACAAGAGATCAACTCTTAAAACATTACAGTCTCCAGATGAGAAATGAAGGCATACTAACATTGCCTGGTTGGAGTTCATCATAAGCATTCACCATAGATTTTCAAGGTAAGTCTCAGCCAAACTACTTTCCTATAAGGGAAATATACATGCCTCCATGAAGGACTATTGCTTACATAAATAATGAGTATCAAAAGAAGATTTAAGCACTCACCAATCCTTATTGGAAAAAAGATCGATAGGGCAGCCAGTCAGTATTCATGAAGGGAGGATTCCATAGTCTTAAATTGCTGGTATGCCTCAAAGTAACAAGGATTACACTACTAATATATATACCATGACTAAGAACCTTGATAGGAAAGAACCCCGCTCTCACTAATTGATTGTAAAAGGGACCGCGTACTCATTTATAGGAAGCAACTCAACTCCAATGCCTTGTTAAGACCAAAAGGGTGATAAGTTTTAAGATGACGGATCCAATAGGCTTCATGTTGGAGTAATGTTTTTTGAATATTTATTCTAATATAATGACTAATTTTTACAGTTTCTAGAACTAAAAACCTAAAGTCCTTAAAGGCATGATTTTTATTCATAAAATGCTGTACCAATGGTGAGTCGAGGCGGTATTGTTTTGTACAAGATTTATGTTCAATTATACGTGTTCTAATGATACGTGTTGACACACCCACATAAAGGAGATCACAGTCACATTTTATTAAATAGATTACCCGTTTGGATGAACAGTTAGAAAATGTCTTCAAATCATAAGTAAAATTAATATTTGAAAATTGTATTTTCTGTGTTTTCCACACAAGAGGACAGACGAAACATCTGCCCCATGCTAATTGGCCAGTAGATGTATTGTTTCACTAATTTGGTGAGTGATGAAATCTGAGCGGACTAAGAAATCCCGTATACTTTTGTTTTTTCTGAAGCCTACAAAAGGTTTATTTTGGCATCCTGGGATCTCACTAACTACATGCTAGGAAAATGTGCTCCCTCATTGCTTCCTTTGTGGCTGCCGGGCTGCTGCCTCCTTGCACACACACCCCCTCGGATTGGTCAGCTGCAGAGCTCAGGGTTCTGAGGTAAAAACAGTTAAAGGAGACTAACGACAGTTGAGGAAATCAGGAATGGCCAACCACGTGTGAAGTGCAGCAATGTTGCTGGGCCCAGCCTCCCCAATGGGCTTCAAACATGCTTCCCCTATACCTGACAGGCAGCTGTCTGTCAGGTGCAGCAGTGGATGCAGGGTGCTTAAAGCCATCAGGGAGCCCACCCCAGTAGTAATGCCTTAGTGATCCTGCTGGCAAAGCCTCCACAATGACATGCAATACCCCTTCCCCCTACACTGGACAGGCAATTGCCTGTCAAGTGTAGGAGAGGGAGTGGGATGCTTACAGCCATCAGGGAAGCTTGCTCAGCAGGACTGCCTTAGTGCTGCTGCTGGCCTAGCCTCCCCGATGCCTTTAAACACACTCTCCCCCAACACCAGACAGGCAGGTGTCTGTCAGGTGTAGGAGCAGGGCCAGGGTACTTTAATCCATCAGGGAGGCTGCCCAAGCAGAAATGCCTCAGCAATGCTGCTGGGCCAGCCTCCCCAAAAGCTTTAGACACACTCTCACCCATTCCTCCTCCACCGGAGAGGTGGTTGTCTGTCAGGTGCAGGAGCAGGGGCAGAGCATTGAAAGCCATCAGGGAGAGTGTCCAAGCAGCATCACCTTAGTAATCCTGCTGATCCAGCCTCCCCAATGCCTTCAGACATGCTATCCCTCCTACACCTGACAGACAACCACCTGTCAAGGGTTGGAAGGGGCGCAGAGTCCTTAAAGCCATGAGGGAGGCTTGCCTCCCTGATGCCTTTAAACACAATCCCCCCCCCTTATACCAGACAGGCGGGTGTTTTTCAGGTGCAGGAGCAGGGCCACGGTACTTTAATCCCTCAGGGAGGCTGCCCTTTAGCCACACTCCCACGCACTATGGAAATATACCCCAAATTTGTAGAAAAGTTGTTTTCTGTATCAGGTTATTTAACTTCTCACAATGTGGGTTCTGGAAAATTGGTTCATATGGACTTACTTAATATCTGATTGCTCGGATGTTGTTTTGAATACGTATATGTCCCACTTCTTAAAAGTACCATAAATGAGAAGCATTTTTTAAAAAGGTATGCCCTGCACTCAAAAAACAATAAAATAATGCCCGGGCCAAACCCCTGCGCCAAGAAACCCATGATGTCAGCCCTCACTACGAACAGATTTCTGAGAAATGCAACCCCTAAGTGGGTAAAAAAGGGACAAAATGTGTTCCCCCAAAATTGTTTTCTAAGTGCCTGGCAGGCTGCTGCCACCTTGCCCACCCCTCAATTGGTCAATTGTGTATCTCAGAGTTCTGAGGTAAAACCTGCCTGTTTGCACCCACCTCCCTCTGTTCAGCTGTGGATCTCAATGTTCTGAGGTAAAAACACAGTTAAAAGAGACTGCAGACAGTTGAAGACAGTCACAAAAATCAGCAATTCAAGACTCCTGAATAGACATTTCTCAGAACAGCCAGCATAGCAATCACAGAGAGATCCTTCAGGAGAGAGGGGGGAAAACAGTACGTATGTCTCACTTCATTTTTTACACTACAATCTTCCCCATTAGAATTCCTACAAATTAAACTGATAAGAACAGTGAAAAGTATGCAGACGGAGAGTGATTTCAGCTAAGCATACCTTTATTTAGTTCAGGACAAAGACAACTAACCGGCTCGCAGGCCGGCTTATATTCCCTCTGAGAAACCCACCACCAACACACACACCCACTCCCGATAGGCTATTTACAGTAACCAAGAGACCTATTGGCCTCTTGGCCAGGACCTAGCCCTTTCATTGGGCCTGGCTAGGATCCTATTTGCCCATTGTCTTTAGGTCTGAAGCTTTGGGTATTTGTGCCTGGACAAGTCCAGGCATGCCCGGCCCTGTCAGGGCCTGATACACTACAAACAGATGACTTAGGTAGATAATGCTTTCCCAGCCAAAAGGCTAATTTGTTGTAGCATGGCTTGATAGGATAGGAAAAGAAATTATTGAAAAGCAGTACCTTACTGTGCATTTCTGCCCATTGTTTTTAATCTATTCTGTGCCCTCTGGTTTTTGAGTTCTCTCCACTGATGCATGAAAAGAGCTTTCTTCCTTGTTAGCCTCCACAGCTAATGGGGAACCAGACATCTTCTATTCAGTCTCATGCTTGATGGATGGAATGGCTAGCAAATCTCAGATTGCAGACGTTTTTGTTGTTCTTCGGGGGTAGTGTCCAGTTCATGTTTATTAAAAGGGGGGGGGAGAGAATTCCTACAACGAATGTTACATTTCAAACTTCACATCATCCGTATTATAACTGGATTTACGGAACTTAAATACCATAGCGAAGCATGGGTATCAGGCTAGTTCTCACAATACAAGAACTTGTGGGCACTCAATGAAATTGCTGAATAGTCAGGTTAGAACGGATAAAAGGAAGTACTTCTTCACTCAAAGAGTGATTAACACACGGAATTCACTGCTATAGGAGGTGGCGGCAGCTACAAGCATGGACGGCTTCAAGAGGGAATTGGATAAACATATGGAGCAGAAGTCCATCAGTGGCTATTAGCCACAAGGTATGGATGGGAACTCTTGGTCTGTGGCAAGTGATGCTCTGTATTTTTGGTGCTGGGTAGGCAGCAGTCGGAGGGCTTCTAGTGCCCTGGCCCCACTGGTGAACCTCCTGATGGCACCTGGCATGTTTGGCCAGTGTGTGACAGAGTGTTGGACTGGATGGGCCATTGGCCTGATTCAACATTGGCTTCTCTTATGTTCTTATGGGAGGAAGTTGTTAGCTTGGATTAGGGTTGCCAGGTTCCCTGGGCAGGCGGAGGTTTGCCCACTCGACGGGCCCCTTACCCACCAGCCTGGATCTGGCCACCGGGGGAAACTCCACCCCCAAAGTGTCAGCATCGCGGCGACATGCCCGGCATGATGATGTCACGCAGAGGTGATGTCATCACGCTGGGGCATGTTGCGGGGGGACGCTCTAGCATTTGAGTGAAAACTCTATGTTTTCCCCTCAAATGACAGTGCCCCCACCCCCAATGTGCCTGATGTGATGATGTCACTTCTGGCGATGTCAATGTTGTCTGTGCACTTTGTGCGCGCACTGAAGAGGTCCCGGAGAGGGACTGGGACACCCCCACCCCACCCCGCTGCAAGCCAGGTAAGACCTGGCAGCCCTGGCTTGGATCCTCATTCTTGCTCTTCCAGAGAGAGTAATTGCTGCAGGATCAGGCTCTCATTCTGCTACTCCAAGACAACAGAGATAATGAACAAAATAGCCGTATAGATAAAAAAGTGGCTGAGTGGTTTTCTTTTGTAATTAAAGTCTCTTGTTCAGTAGTTCAGAACTCACAGAGGAATATCACAAAGAAATATGCACATTCCAAAAGAGTAGCTGTGTGAGACTGTTTTGCACACACACAGAGACCCAAACCTTGTGGTACCTTAAAGAATAATAGATTTATTTATCAGTGTTCTTTAATAAATTTGGGACCTAAAGAGAGTGTCAAGAAATCTCCTTTTTGTTTTTGGCGAAATGTGTACTTTGCCATTTCTTTCACTGTTCAAACTACAAAAGGTGAAGCTGTTGGAAAAGACACTTGTTTGAGCCACGTAGAAAATATAATAGGCTTTCCTTCTACCAAATCACATTTTGGTATATGGACAAAAGGAAGAAGAAACAAAGAGGTCTGATGACACCTCCATTTACTTGTGCTGAGCCCAGGTGGTGGCCCTGCAGTGGAATGTAACAGGTTCCCACATGGGCTGATGCTCTGTTCTCTCCCCCACCACCACCCCAGGACCCTTTCCCCTGACATTCGCAGTTGATATTGTGGACCATCTCTGTGCCCTGACCTCCATGAGATGGGGTGGCCAGGTCAGTTATCTTGCAGACACTGGGCATCATGGAGTCCCTGGGGCCAGCAGCTGAGGGCAAGGCCATGCAGCAGGAAGACTCGACGTCTTTGGATGGCACCGGAGTGGGGGTAGCAGGGAATGGGGAGAGTGGAGGTAAGAGCAGGGGCCAGGTGGTGAGGTCACTGCTTCCCCCAGCAACGTGGGGTACTTTGGCCCCTTGCCTGCCTGGTTCATCCCCATCAACCACTCTTCCAAGTAGGCAGCAGCCAAGTGGGAACAGCTGGAGACCAATCATGAGTGGGGAGAAGCCTTCTCCAAGGGTCAGCACTGCATCTGTGATGGCAGCTCCTGGCACCTGGAGGGGCTGCTTGCTGTTGCAAGGGATGTTGGGGAGGGACAGGTGCACATTGAGAGGCTGCTGGGGGACCTGTCAGGGGTACCTCTCAGGATGCCCTGTCCTGGCAGTCCCCCCAGGGTACTGCAGGACCCCTCAGGATGCCCTGTCCTGGCAGTCCCCCCTCCTGCTCCACCGCCAGCAGGAGTAGCCTGGGGTTGGCCAGGGGGGCGCCTTTAGCACTGTGGGTGGCCTGCTGGGAGGCATGGGCACCAGTGTACAGAGGACAACTGCAAGTTCTCAACATCTTCCCATGCCCCTTCCAATTGCACTGTGTGGCCTGAGGGTCTGCTTGGGGTCTCCACAGGAGGGAGATTGCTGGGGCAGCCCTTTCCAACTCTGCCAGCTGCCCAGGGACTCAGTCCCTTTAAGGGAGTGGGTGCCACAGATGTGCAGCCAGCCTCCCTAGTCATGCCCACAGACCTTGGTCTGTGAGGAGCAGGTCCTTGGCCCTGCTGCCTGCTGGTCCCTGATTGGTTCTACCTGCCTTGTCTTTCCCACCCAGCTGCCGCAACATAAGATGCCACAGCAGTTGCTGGGGATGCTGATGCAGTTGTAGCCATGAAAACCCAGCAACAGCCTTTTTTCCCTGTTGACAAACCTTTTACTGAGCAGACTATCAGTACCACCAGGGGTCATTTCCTGCAGGAGCGCACAGGGGCAGAGCTCTGGCAGTAAAGAGCCCAGGGGGCGGGCACATGCAACAAGCCCCAGCAGCCTGTTCCCAGCAGCCCTCAGTCAGAGCAAGAAGCAGCCAGGTAAGTTGCAGAGCCCCCCAGTTTAAAACAGTCCAGTGGCACATTTAAGACCAAGTTTTATTCAGGTACAAGCTCTTCCTCCTCTGCGAGGACAGATCTGCACGCCCCCCCCCCAATAGCTAGCAATCCAAAACAGTCCAGTGGAGCCTTCTGACACACTTCCAGTGATGTCAGGGGGTGTGGCATATGCAAATAAGTTATGCTAATGAGCTCCTGCATCTCTTTTTCTATGAAATGACCCCTGAGTACCACAGTTACAGTGGTGGCTGGCTGCCACAGCGCAGGCAGCCCTCTAGATTGCTCTGCCCGTTATCTTCCACGTCACTGAATGAAAATTATTCCTGTTAAGACTTAGGCTGTGGTCAGTGTTTGGTCCGATAATGCTGCTTTGGACAAATATTAACTTTGTTTTGAAGGAAATATTCATCTGGGGTCACCTTAAATGAGTACTTGGACCTAGTCCTTCCAAATAAATATAGATTCAAATAATAAATTAGCAGTGTCATCCTAATCCCTTCAAAAGTCATTAACTTCAGTGCTTAGAATGCACTGTAAATAACTAAAGATGTAACTAAAGATGTTTTTTCAGACTTCTGTGGTTTTAGGTTGACATAATGTCCTTCTCCTGCCCACTCACCATAAAAGGACTAGCTATGGGCTTTAACCAATGGCCTGTTCTGATTTAGACTATAATCTCAGGTTTTATTCCCCATGAGGAGGCGTAATGCTCTAAACACATACAAACCCTTGTCCACATTCTGATACTACTTTCAACACACAGTGTGCTTCTGTTTTTGTTGGTGGGGCTGAGGTGTTCAAATCCTTCCAGCCCCTCCCCATTGGCTTCTCTTATCTTGCCTGTCTTCTTTGTCATTCCACTTCCTCTTTTATCTTGAAACTCCTTTCCAATGATTCTGTTGAGGAATTCTCTGCCTTTGGTTTCTAACGGTATATTTGCAGAGTGCGAAAATCATCAGCCACTGCTGGGTGTTACGAATTTACATTTCTTGTTTGTTCTGTGCTGTTGTGGAAACCCGTAACACAGAATCACCCAAAGACAAATACGTCTAATGGAGACCGAAAAATGAGAATGTGCTCTGGGACTGGGGCACCACATATACAAGAATGTAAGGCCAGCGGTATTTGAGAGTATCTTCCCATGAGTAGAGCCGTCGGCATTGCCTGAAAACGTAAGGAAGTAAGTGCCTTTCTGAGATTCTGAGATATAATATTCACTTTCACTAAGGAGATCTATTGTGATCTCTTTTGAAGAACTTAAACCAAGGAGAAAATTTAGACCTAGAAATTGTAAAGCTGTCCAATTTATAGATCCAGCAGTTAGATCTAAATTTCTTGATAATCTGCTAATAGGACAAAAATTTTCTTCTGACATTGACTTTCTGTTATCTGACACTGATCCACTCATCAGTTATAAAGTGTCTCTTTTTGCCTTGGTGGCCAAAAAAAATCAGGGCTAAGACTGCAGCTTCAGAAAATTAACCTTTTTATGACTGGATTTATTATTTTACAATTTTACTGTTTATAACAGGTCCATATTTATTTGTGCGAAAATTCTTTTTAATCGCTGTTTTACCTATGTACAATTAGAATTACTTTATTTTTATTATCCTGTATTGTGACGGCCTTTGGCTATATACACAATAAATATTCTGGTATTCTGGTATTCCGAAAAAGGAGAGAATCCAAAAACTTCAGAGCATACCTATGGGATATACGTACATTCAATCATTCTCCCATTCCAGGGAATACCAGGAACAGTAGTTCTCATAGACAGTGCTCAGAATCTAACAGATAATTCTCTACATCTCACCAAACTACAACTCCCAAGATCTTTCAAAGGAAATCATTATGGTTAAACTGATGGTTTAGATCCAGACCTCATTTTCCATTGACAGAATTTGCCTTTTGCCGGCAAGGGAAGGGCTGAAATTTTAGCTGATGCTCCCCGCCTTTAGCAGATTCACCTGTCACCCCCAGTGCTGTTTTGTGGGGTCCCTTGACAACCACAAGGGGCTGCTGTAGGCTGGGAAAAAATCCAGTTTGTCTCGCTGAGTGCCTTTGGGTCTGTTTTGCATCTTAGCCAATATGTCTGTAGACAGTCTAGAGCCACAGAATCTGTTTTAGAGAAGATGGCTCTGACAAGATTGTTGAGAAATAGCCATGTAAAACCAACACTGAGCTTAGGACAGTTCAGCGCAAGGTCATGTTCCTGCAGCATGCCTTTTTAAATAATAATACAAAAGTAGACAGAATTCCTCAGCTCTTCTTCATAAAACGATGTGGTTTGCTGAACAAGAAAGAAACAGGAGCTGACAGAATACCTTTCACTTGTCCACTCTAATTTTTGTTCTTTTCGTCCATACCTTCTGGTATGAACAGTAAGATCTGAAGTTTTACTGCTCCCCATTTGTCTATACTTGGTCTACAATGAAGGAAACTCTGATCTCCCACCAGCCCCTCTACACACATTCTAGCAGATACAACAAATGCATGTGCAGGGGAGAGAAGGGGAAATTGGGCAGCAGACCCTTTCCCTAGCCAATATGCATTATTGGAAGTTGTGCATAGCCCGTGTATGTACCTTTTAATGTGCTGAGATTTCCCCAAGTAGTTGGGAATGCTTAAAAAAAGCAGGGTTCCTAACAGTGGGGAGAGAACCTTATGTATGTTATATGCACATAGGCTGTACACATACCTTGCAATGAATGTGCACAGGTCATGCGCAGGTCCAGCCACTGAATTCCCTCTCTGCTTTCCCATATGCATTTATTATATGACTAGAAATAAGGCCCGTTGATGGAATCTTCCTTATAAATAAAAGCCGAATGGTGGTGGCACTTCTCTAGAACAGTCCACATGCTCCAAAATCAGTTCGCTCTCTGATCTGTCATTCAGAGGGTCTCCCTATCCACTGGCTGCTTTGCCTGAGTCCTGCCTCCAACATTCTAAACAGTTTGCTTTTCCGCTCCCCCCCATAGCCAGTCAGAACACAGAGGTTATTTGCATATGCGGCCTCATTGGCCTCTGTCTCGGAACACAGAGGTCGTTTGCATATGGGACTTGATTGGCTTTTGCCTCTAACGTTCTAAACAGTTTGCTGTTCTGAGGTAAAATGTGTCCAATCTCCAGGTGAGGGCTGGAGATCACTCAGAATTACAACTGCTTTCCAGACAGCAGAGATCAGTTCCCCAGGAGAAAATGGTGGGCTCTGTATCCTTATATGCTGCTGAGGTGGCCCCCATATGACAGCCAATGTGACTTAGCTGTCAGAGCTTCAGAGCACGGGAGAAACTGCAGGTGTGTGGGGGGTGGAAAGCTGAAGATTGAGGGGGAAATAAAGGTAGGTTGATGATTGGCTGGGAAGGATATAGGGTTGCCAACTCCAGGTGGGAAATTCCTGGAGATGTGAGGAATGGAGCCTGGAGAGGGTGAGGTTTCAGGAGGCGTGGGACCTCGGACAGGTACAAAGCCATAGACTTCACCCTCCAAACCAACTATTCCCTTCTGGGGAACCATTGTTGCCAATCTTCAGGTGAGGGCTGGAGATCAGTTCCTCTGGAGAAAATGGTGGACTCAGTGTCATTATACCCTGCTGAGGTCACCACAGCAAATTGACACTGAGTGTCCAAGGCTGGAGCACCTGCCCAGAGCCTCTTTCTAGAGGCCGTTGTATTTATTTCCACAATGGGCCTTTTTCCTAGTTCTCAATAAAGATATATGTTGCTTTTAAGTATAGGATCAGAGAATGGGAACCAACACAACCCTTGCACCAGTCTAAAATATCCAGGATTATCCAATGTATACAGCAAAAACATATCAGTAACACTAGGCAATGTGATGTAAAACATTAAGTTTGAACAGTTAAATGAAAAGGGTTTGTTCCCTGTTCATATATTTCTGTAACTGTTTAAATGGAAACCTGGCAAAGACTTACCTGTGTATTCCAGGGTCATTTGTGCCTGTGGAACATGTGTTTTCCAGTGTAAGCCTTACTCTTAATCATCTATGCACGAGGCTGACACAAGAGCATGTTAACAGGTTATCAAAAAATCAGGACCAAAGCTGGTAATATGTAAAAGCTGATACTGTGCACATAGATTATGAGCTTGTTAACATTGAAACAATATATTTTTAATTGTTTAGCTTTATTAAATGAAATTTACATCCCTACAATGTACTGAAATGTGAGTCAAGTGAATATATCTTGCCATTCTGTACCGGTAACAGTGATGCATTCCGTTGGTCCAAGGATCCTTTTAATTGACACAAGAGGGTACCCTGCCTGCCTCTTCTAGAGGTGCCTCTCCACTGAAGGAAGGATTCTTCTGCCTTGGAAATGGGCTGGGGTGGCAGGATACAATCCAAAGGAGTCCCAAATATGTTGGTTGCATCCAACACTCTACACAGCTAATGGCAACACGTTCCCTCAGCTCAAGTGAAGCAACTGGCAGGACAAGTATAGCTTTTCTATAATGTTTACTGTACTCTCACCAATTGACCTTTTCTCCTTTATGACTTTAAATGGCACTAACGCCATTGCTGTCGTTACCTTCAAGATTCTTGGGAAAACTCCAAATTACAAAAATTACAGAATACAAGGCAGACTTGTGTACCTTCTTCTAAAGGTTCCTGGAGCCTCTCACAGCTTTGTGTGACTGGCAAAAAGTCCTCAGAAGAAGGTTGTCCTATACTATATCTCTGTTGTGAGAGAAGAGTGGTTGTAGCTGATCTTCTCTGAGATGCAACTGTTAAAAGTCCAGCAGCCGTGCCAGGAAAAATAAAGAGAGAGATGGCAATTTTCAGGCTTTCACAATATAGACATATTTTCCATTTAAAAAATTCTTCACTTTAGCCCTGACCCGGATAACCCACGCAAGCCTGATCTCGTCAGAGCTCAGAAGCTAAGCAGGGTTGACTCTGGCAAGTACTTGGATGGGAGACCTCATTGAAATACCAGAGGTGGGAGTGGTTTGTACGTTGATTTGTACATTGGTTGTATCTAGAATGTCCCATGTCTAACACTGAAGACGATAGCATGCAAAGTTATGCTGATGTCGTTTAATTGGACCGGAATCATATTGAATTACTGTGCAGACAAAAAGGGCACTTCCGTGGTTGAAGATCTGCTAAATGGAGGATGGAGTACCCTCTAGTGGCAAAGAAGCAATTTGCAACTCACAGCCAAGACTTCACTGCAGGAAATGGCATAGCTATGCATTCAGTTCCTGAGCCATGCCTCCTCATGTACAAGCAGCTGGCTAGTTCTGTTGGGTAAGGGCCAGCGGTCTTCTGACCACGCAGCTTCACTGTCACATCTGCTCGACTGTTTTTGAGCCTAGCGTCTCTTTGCTTTTCCCAGAATGTTACATTGCTGCTGTAATGTTTCTCTTCACTGAAATCCCAGTGTGGACTGAGAAGTTAAAATGGCCCAAGAGTGAGCCCAGCATTGCAGGCACCATTTGCTTCAGACCTGGCCAGCATAGCCAGTGATGGCTGCTGGTTCACCCACTGCTTCTTCCTGCACCACCAACCAATGGCAGCACAGGAGGAGGCGGCAACTGAGCTGCCACTGGCCAGGCTGAATTGAGTGGTTCTTGCAACATGTGCAGAGCTGCTGTGCTTGGCTCTGCTCGCTCTTATCTGCCAATGGCCCTAGGTGAGTTTTCGCTAAAAGTTAAATGGCCAGTCCACCCTGCAGGATTCCTCTTGTTATGAAAATTAAACTTCTTCTAAGGGCCATGTGGACACCATGTGATTGTCACAGGGACTTTTTGATCAGTTGGTTCTGTGCTTGGAATTTAATTTTCAGTTAGAGGTACCAAGTAAACAGCAGTTCCTTGGGACCATTTCAGGTCGAGAGAGGCTGAAACCCCTTTTCCCTGTGCAGGGAAATTGGCCCCACATACCTGGGAATTAATTTCCAAATGGGAATCCCAGAATGTGTCTGACGAAAGTCCACGTGGGGAAACGTGGACTTATAGTGTTACACTTACCTGAAACAGTTCTTTATGAAATGGTCACCTGTGCAGACATGCGTGGGCACTGTGCATGTGCAGGCCCTGCTGCAGGAGATACAGAAAGCTCTAAAAGTGCACAAGGTGTTCCCCCTCCCCACTGCTGGATTCCCCATCCTTTTTGACATGGAAGGACGGAGGAATGTCCTCCCTTCAGTTCCTCAAGGTCATTGCTGGACAGAGTAATTGGAGAGTCCAGCAGGGCTCACAGTGGAGCTGAGGGAAGGATGGGCAACTGCACAGGCAACCATGCAGTGACCAATAGCTACAGGTAAGCGCAACCTGGTTTTCATTAGCATGGTGCCTGTGCACACTTGCACAGAAGAACAGTGAAGTGACTACTGGGTAAGGACAGTAGGGTAAGTTCTAGTTGAATAAGGTGAGTAGCACCATCTTTCCTTTGCAGCATCTGTGTTCAGGGAACAGTGTGTTGCAAAGGTGGAGGACTAAGACCATCCGATGGCTGCTAGCAAACTGCATCAACTGGCCACAGCAGAAGGCTGCAAATGTTGCCTGTGCTCTTGTGGAGTCAGTGAAGACCTGCAGAGAACAGTGAACTCAGGCCAACTTGTAGCAGAAACTAATGGCCGAAATGATCCACCAGGAAATGGATTGTGCTGTAAACTCTCCACCCTTTTAGGTCCAGTGAAGGAAATAAACAAGTCTGTGAAAATCACATTTTATCAGGACAGAGAAACAACACTTGTTGAACATCCAGGGAATAGAAAGAATATGCCTCAGGGTCCATGGATGGAGGAAAGAAGACAAGCAAAGAGAGAAGTGAAAAGGAGTGACAACTTTGGGCAAAAAATCAACAGACGGGTGAAGGACAACCCTGGAGCTGAATATTTTAAGGAATAGGGGATCATTCCTAAGGACTTGCAACATGCTAGCCCTAGGGTCAGATATTATAGCGCTAGAAAAATGACCTTCTGAATAACAGACATAAAGGGCAGGTGGCTAACGGCTCAAAGGGCTCAGACATCAACTGGGACAGAACAAGGGAGTGGCACCATTGTGGTTCTGGTTGGGAAATGGGGGGAAACCTGTTAAGTAGACCCTTAAGAAAAAGAGCAGATTTCTGCTGTGCAAAAACAAATTTGTCTGCTTTGCAGATGTGAAAAGTAGCTATGGTTGCCAGATGCACCTTGACAGATGAAGAAGAAGAGATTGGATTTATACCCCACTACCCAAGGGAGTCCTTTCCCTTCCCCTCCCCACAACAGACACCCTGTGAGGTAGGTGGGGCTGAGAGAGCTCTGACAGAAACTGCACTTTTCCAAGGACAGGTGTTATCAGAACTATGGCTTGCCCAAGGCCATCCAGCAGGTGCAAGTGGAGGAGTGGGGAATCAAACCCGGTTCTCCCAGATTAGAGTCCGTGCACTTAACCACTACACCAAACTGGCTCTCCAAGTGGAGAACCACCTTGAGCCAGGGACAAGAGGTAATAAGATGTCACAGGAAACAGGATTTAGTGGTTTCTTGTCAGCCCTTAGAGGAAATCTCTTCCATCTAAAGAATAAGAGTGCCATGCAGAAGGCTTCTTGGGGCTCAGGATAACCTGTTGGATCTGGGCCAAAATGGGAAGGTTTAGAAATGAATGAGCCATGCTGAAAGCCAGGGGGATAATAGGGGCCCTGAAAGAGGAGGTTCTTGCCTGGGGGAAGGAAGATACTAGTTGTGTGGCAAATCATGCTTGTCTGGGCAAAAACAGTGCAATTCATATGGCAGAGTACCCTGAGGATTAGGGGAGCAGTGTGAAGGCATAGAAAAGAGTCCTTATCTACCATGTCTGAAAGACATCCCCCAATGTTTGAGGGTCCCTCCCTGCCAGGGAGCAAAAGGACTTGCACATTTTAATCACCCTTGTTGCAAATAGGTCTAAAATTGGAAATCTCCATTGAGGAAAAAGGGGTAAGAAATGACTTAAACGTACTTTCCACTTGTGTGATGCTATCAGAGCATGACTAAGCGGGAGGAGGAGGAGGAGGAGAAAGAAGAAGAGGAGGAGATTGGATTTATACCCTGCCCTTCACTACCTGAAGGAGTCTCAGAGCGACTTACAATCTCCTTCTCTTCCTCTCCCCAAAACAGACACCCTGTGAGGTAGTTGGGGCTGAGAGAGCTCTGAAAGAACTGCTCTTTCCAGAACAGCTCTGAAAGAACTTATGACTGATCCAAGGTCACTCAGCTGGCTTCATGTGGGGGAGTGGGGGGTCAAACTGGGTTCTCCGGATTAGAATCCACCGCTCTTAACCACTACAACAAACTGTCTCTTGTCCTTGCAGTGGTTCTTGCAAAAGTTCTTGCAACCAGCTATGTGGACAGCCTGGCTAGTGGGGTGGTTGTTGATGCATTGGTCTCAAATTTGTACTGTCTCCTGACAAAGGGTCAAGGAAGCTGTATTTCCTTGCTTGTTCAGATAAAACCTAACAGTGACACTGTTGGTCATGCCACCAGGTGAAGTTGAAAAAACGAGAGTGTATTTTGCACTACTTGAAGCTCCAAACTGTTTATAGGGAGACAGACCTCATTTGGGGGCCATATGCCACTAGCTATCAGGGGGACAGAACATGCTCTCCAAAAACTGAGGGAAGCATCAGTAATCCAGATTCATAGTGGGAAGAATATCAAAAGGGGCAGCTGTGAGGAATCATATCGTAGAATCACAGAATTAGAAGGGGCCATACAGGCCATCTAGTCCAACCCCTTGCTCAGTGAAGGATCAGCCTAGAGCATCCCTGACAAGTGTTTGTCCAGCCGCTGCTTAACTGCCTGTGAGGAGGAGCTTACCACCTCTCTAGGCAGCTGATTCCATGTTGCAGAACTCTTACTGTAAAAAGTTTTTCTTAATATCCAGCCCTTTATTTAAGTTTTTCTTAATATCCAGCCCTTCCTGCCCTTTATTTAAACCCATTATTGCGAGTCCTATCCTCTGCTGCCAACAGGAACAGCTCCCTGCCCTTCTCTGACAGTCCTTCCCCCCTCAACCTCCTCTTCTCCAGCCTAAACATTCCCAAGTCACTCAGCCTTTCCTCCTAAGGCTTGATCTCCAGGCTTCCGATCATCCTCATTGCTCTCCTCTCCATTCTGTCCACATCCTTTTTGAAGTGAGGCCTCCTCCAGAACTGCACACAATACCCCAGGTGTGGCCTGACCAATGCAGTGTACAGTAGGACTATGACATTTTGCAATTCAGATGTTCTGCCTCTGTTGATACACCCCAAGATTGCATTAGCCTTTTTTGTTGCTGCATCACACTGGCTGCTCATATTTAACTTATGGTCCACCCATACCCCAAGATCTTGTTCACACATACTGCTATCCAGAAGTGTATCCCCCATCCAGTATGCATGTTCCTCATTTTTGTTACTCAGATGTAGAACTCAGCACTTATCCTTGTTAAATCGCATCTTGTTCATATCCACCTACTTTTCCAGTGTGTTCAGATCTTGCTGAATTCTATCTCTATTTTCTGGTGTGTTTGCTGCTCCTCCCAATTTGGTGTCATCTGCAAATTTAATGAGTAGCCCCTCCTCACCTTCATCCAGATCATTTATAAAAATATTGAAAGGTGGATTTCCGGTTTTTGGCAGCACGATGGTGGACACGACCCTGGTGAGCTCCTGGGGTCACGATCCGAATGCCAGCAGATAGGAGGGGGTGCGATTGTCCACTACCCCTAGGGCACCTAGCCATGGGGCTTTTGAGGGAGAAAGCCCTTGTGTCTGGGCACCTAGCCATGGGGCTTTTGAGGGATTGCCTCTTTTCCAGTTCAATGCTGGGGAATCGAGGCTTCCCTCCGCCCTGAAGGTCCTGCCGCTGTGCGACCGTATGGCTCTAGAGTCACTGACCGGGAGAAGCGCATGAAGATTGGGCATTTTACACGTACCTGAGGCGGGTCCTAGAACCAATGATGAACTGTGAGTCATGGTGAAAGCAAAACACCGAGTTTCAGCTAGAAAGCCCCTCTGATTTAAGCGAGCAGGGGAGGGAACTCCTAGACACGATATCCAAGCAGATAATTTTTAAAAGAGGGCGCTGGACATAAAAGCCATAGAACTGATTTAAGAAGCACACAAGAGTGCAGCAAAGCGTTCTGGTGGGAAACAGAGACTTTAGCAAACTTTTCTAAAAGTAAACAATCCTCAAAAATGGTGGGGCGGAGAGGCGAGAAAGAGAAACCATCCCAGCTTAAGCCTCCTTTGGGAAGTAGAAGCCCAAGACCAGAAGCTACCAATGAGCTTTCACAGCTATTAGCTGAATCATTGTGCCCTCTGCTGGACCAGATGATAAACATCAATCAGCAATTGACTACTTTGAACCAGAATTTTGCTGCACAACAACTGGAACTGAATGAAACTAAGAAACTAACAGAGCAAACAGCAGAAACACTGAAGGAAGTTAATGCCAAATCTAAAAAGGTGAAAAAGCATGTACAGGAGATGGAAAAGAGAAGAACTACTGAGCTTTTGCAACTACAAATGCAAAAAGCAAGCTTTATCCTGAGATTCCAAGGGGTTCCTAAGACAAAAGGAGAGAATCTAAAACAAGTATTGGGTGATCTACTTGCACCAGTGGCAGATTTGAAAATGGAATATCTTCAAAGCGAAATGGATGTGGTCTATAGATCACATTGGGAATATATTAAGAAAAATAGTCTGCATGGAGAAATAGTGGTTAAATTCTCAAAAAGACATGTGAGGGACCAAATCTTGAAAACAACATCAGGAATATCCCTGAAAATCAACGGTAATACCATACGGATACTAAAAGACATTCCATTTGAAATTAGAAAGAAGAGGAAGAAATTCAAAGACTTGGCATTGTTTCTACAAACAAACAACATACAGTACAAATGGTTGGTTCCTGAATGCCTATTCTTCAGAATAAATGGGAAAAAATTGAAGAATTGACTCTGTTAAGAAAGCGAATGAGTTCTTGAAGCAGCAACTGGGAAGGTCCGGAGAAGACGACAAAGATGAAGACCAAGATAAACAAAGCGGTGAAAACTCTTCTTCAACTACCGAGGACTCTGATTCGGAGTTGGGGGCGGCGGCCCCCCAAAGAGACTATGATTTGAGGAAAAGAAATGCTAAGAAATGAGATGCTGATGAACTCTGAATTACACCTTTCAGAAGCTACATTTATCTTTGACACTTTTGTGATTGCCTTAAACAGTAATATCAGTTTTTGGGAAATATTGGCTAGACTTAAACATTCAAGTTCATTGTATTATTAATAGCTTAGATCAATCATTTTATAAGCTTATGTAATGATCTTCACTACTTGGGTTTTTAGTGGTTAACTTTCCTTTCTCCCATAGATATTAGATTCCCTTCCCTATTTTCTTTATAGTTTATAGAAAAGCAATTAAAAATCCCCTTTGGGGGCCCCCAAAAAATAAAATAAAAATATTGAAAGGTACCAGGCCCAGAACCGAGCCCTGTGGCACCTCACTGGACACCTCCCTCCACTCAACTGAAATGCCATTGACAACTAATCTTTAAGTGTGGTTCTCCAACCAGTTCCCTATCCACCTAACTATCCTAGAGTCCAGTCCACACTCCTCTAGTTTACCTATCAGAATATCATGAGGAACCCTGTTGAAAGCTTTACTGAAATCCAGGTAAATAACATCAACAGCATTCCATCCAGATTGGTTCCATCCATCCACCACTGAAGAGAGTGAATCACAGACCTAGGGATATCGAGATTCTTGCTTTTGGGGTGTAGGAGGGCACTGAACATCTACATGAAAGACAGGTTGCTTACCTGTAACTGGTGATCTTCGAGTGGTCATCTGTGCATTCACACCCTTGGGATACACTGCGCCTGCGCTGAACCTTCTCGGTACCGATAGCTAGCAAAAAGGGATTTTCGCGCCTCTCCCAGGTCACGCGCCGGCTCCACTGCGCATGACCAAGGAGGGGCACGCAGATCCCGCCAGTTCCTTCTGACCGCCGCCCAACAGCCTTCAAAGAACAAGATGAAGGGCCGAGAGCAGAGGGGAAGGAGGGCGGGTGGTGTGAATGCACAGATGACCACTCGAAGATCACCAGTTACAGGTAAGCAACCTGTCTATCTTCTTCGTGGTCTCTGTGCATCACACCCTTGGGAGAATAGCAAGCAATAACTCTTACCTGGAGGAGGGGCCGAGGCCCTACACCTGCGCCGTCTGCAAGATAGACCGACCCAACGCCACACGACGAGTAGACCGGACATCAAGGGCATAATGCTTCACGAAGGTGAGCGGAGTAGCCCAAGTCGCAGCGTTGCAGATGTCCTCCAATGGCATCCCTCTCAGGAAAGCTGTGGAAGCTGCTACCGCCCTTGTAGAATGGGCGCGAAGCTGACCTGGAAGGGGTCTCTTAGCCAAAGCGTAACATAGCTTGATTACTTCCACAATCCACCTGGACAGCGTCTGGGAAGAGATCTTCTTCCCTTGGGAGGGCATACTGTGAGCAACAAACAAGGCTGGAGACTGACGAAAAGACTTGGTCCTGCCCAAATAGAACAGCAACGCCCTCTTAACATCCAGAGAGTGCAATTTCCGTTCCTCTTCATTGGCAGGAGACGGGAAAAATGACGGCAAAACTATATCTGAACGTAGATGAAACTCCGAAACGACTTTCGGTAAGAAGGAGATGTCCAAAGACAACGACACCCCATGAGGGGAAAAAATCAAGTATGGTGGATCACACCTTAAAGCAGACAACTCACTGACTCGACGAGCAGAAGTAATGGCCACCAGAAACGCAGTCTTGAGCGATAACAACTTTAGAGAGCAAGTGGCCAGTGGTTCGAAGGGTTTTCCCATCAAAAACCGCAAAACTAAAGCCAAATCCCAGGCCGGAGTCGGAGAACGACGGGGAGGGTACAGGCGAATAAGACCTTTACAAAACTGTTTCGTCTGAGGATGCGAGAAAACTGAAAACCCATCAATAGATGGATGAAAAGCTGACACCGCAGCTAAATACACCTTAACTGAAGAAAAACTGAGTCCCAAGTCCATTCTGGACAAAATAAACGCAAAAATAGACCTCAAATCCACTGGCGGAGGAGGTAAATTGGAAGAACTCAAGTACTGTAGGAATAAATCCCACTTCTTTGCGTAAGACGTCCTAGTAGACAGTTTACGACAATTCAACAGGACCTCATTGATACGGTCATCCATCACTGAAAGCGTATTTCCCATAGAGTCAACTTGAGACTCAGAGGATCGTAGTGAAGGACCTGGCCTTCCTGAGCTTGGAGGAGATCCAACTCCTGCGGGAAGTGTACGAAGGATCCCTTGGCTAACCGCAGCAGTGTCGGAAACCACACCTGCCGAGGCCACCAGGGGGCTACCAGGAGACAATGGGGCTTGTCCTGTTGTATTTTCACAAGCACCCTGTGGAGCAGCGGAATCGGAGGAAATAGGTATAGAAAGTCGTGAGCCCACGACATCAACAGACCGTCCCCCATTGACAGAGGGTCCAACCCCGCTCTGGAGCAAAACCTGGGACACTTCTTGTTCAATCGAGTTGCAAAAACATCGATGTGGGGATGTCCCAGATGTTGAAAAAGAGGAAGGAGATACTTTGAGTTCAACTCCCATTCGTGGTCCGATGCTCCCCCTCTGCTCAGGAAATCCGCTTGTTGGTTCAAAGTTCCTGGCAGATGGGCAGCTTGGAGAGTGATGTTCCAATGAAGGCACTCTTCCCATATGTCCATAGCTAGCCTGCAAAGGGACCTGGACACGGTCCCGCCCTGGCGATTGATATAAGCCATCGCAGTTGTGTTGTCCGTAAAAATCAACACAGCTTTTCCTACAACCTGTCTGAGTAAGGATCTGAGGGCAAATTTTACGGCCAGCAGTTCCAGATAGTTGATATGATGACTCTTCCAAAGGGGTTGCCATGGAGCACCCACACAAGTGTCGTCTGTATGAGCACCCCAACCCCACAGGGAGGCATCTGTGGTGATGGACATTACGGGAACGATCGGTTGGAACGGTGCACCCGCCAACAGATTGGTGTCCACGAGCCACCACTGCAGGGAGACGAGGACCTGCGGAGGCACTACCAGTTGAAGGCTCGGAGGATGGATGGAAGGGCGAAATTTCTTTAGAAACCACAGCTGCAACGGGCGCATGCGAAGGCGTGCATATTCGATCACGGAAGTGGTGGCTGCCATGAGACCCAAGATCCGCTGAATGTGGACCGCTGATGTCACGTTGGACTGGAACAAACGTTGAATTTCCAGACGAATGGTATCTGCCCGTTGGCGAGGAAGGTACGCCCGAGTGGCTAGGGAGTCTATGACAGCTCCTATGAACTGCACGCGAGTTGCAGGTTGCAGCATGGATTTCTGTAAATTCACCAGAATTCCAAGGGAGGATAGGACCGACAATGTGATGGTGATGTGCTGAAGGAGACATTCTCTTGAATCTGCCACCATCAACCAGTCGTCTATATACGGAAAGATCTGAATGCCCTGAAGGCGAAGATGAGCGACGACAACCACCATTACCTTCGTAAAAACCCTGGGGGCGGTAGAGAGCCCGAATGGAAGGGCTTTGAATTGGTAATGGTCCTCCCCGACTGCGAATCTGAGGAACTTTCTGTGACGAGGATGGATGGAGACGTGAAAATAAGCGTCTTTGAGATCTAAAGTGACCATCCAAGTCCCTGGAGACAGGAGTGGTAAAATGCTTTGCAACGTGGTCATGCGAAACTTTCTGTAAATGATGAACCGATTGAGAAAACGAAGGTCCATGATTGGACGAAGTCCTCCGTCCTTCTTGGGGACCGTGAAATATTTGGAATAAATCCCGCGGCAACAATCCGCCATCGGGACTTTCTCTATAGCGTTTTTTTGTGTCAGCGATTGTACCTCCTGTAGCAGGGCAGGAGACGCCGGGGTTCTGATAAAACGGGAGATTTTGGGAGTCAGAGAAAACTCTATGAGATAGCCATCTCTTATTATAGAGTGCACCCATTTGTCCGTAGAAATGGCGAGCCATGCGTGCAGGAAGGGTGCAAGGCGAGTCTGAGCAGTAAGGTTGAAGTCAAAGTCCCTGTTTGGGATTCTTAGGGAATTTCGACTTATAGGCACCGGACGATTGTCCCTTATTTTTCGGGGGAAAAGACCGTGACTGAGAGGGAGGTCTTTGCCATTGATCCGTAGGTGATTTGTTGTACGGTTGCCTGGTCGACCAAGGTTGCCTAGGCCACTGCTTGGATTTCGAGTATTTGGTCGTGGGGGAGATCCCCAAACTCTTGGACGTCTTGATACTCTTATCCATTTCCTGCAGAACCGTGTCAGTGGTGGAGACGACCAAAGAATTGGGCTTTGGGTGTGTGTATAAAAACTCAGCCCCTGATTCCTGGACCTTGTACATGTGATCCAGACGCTTATTAGAGACATTAATGGAGGCTGGACGAGTCCAAAAGTCCTTGGTAGTTTGCAAGAGAACTTTTGTCATTGGTAGAGCCACGGAGGGCGAAGTGTTAGAGTGCATAATGTCAAAAACGTTATCATCCACAAAACTGGCAACGAGAGTAGGAGTCATAGATAGATCTAATGCCATGCGTTGAATAAAATCTCCATAAGACTTAACATCCTCTGATGGAGAAATAGGTAAATCCGCTTCCACATCTTGCGAGGTGGGCTGTGCATCTACATCCTCGATATGTTCAGAAAAGCCATCTGAATCGGAGGATACATTGGATGGTTCTGGAGATGATTCGAGTAATTCAGGTTGAGACGGTGCCGGTGTGTTAATCGGGGGCACAACCGGGTCTGGTGGATGCGTCGGTATCGACTGCTTCGATACCGATGGTCGATCTTGAAAGCGCGAAATGCGGGATGACACCGACTGACGATCCCATTCAGGTGGGGGTGGTATCGGGAGTGCCCAAGGGTATGGGTATCGATTCCCGTACAAATAATGCCATTGCCTCTCATCCCAAGTCAGGGGAGGAGATGTTGGTCGGTGCCGATCCTCGACTCCACGTTCTGGGGAGGCATGAGAGGATTGACGGCTCGACATATCAGATTGCGACTGATTTGTTTGTTGAGTAAGGTCGATGTCGAGATCCGAACCGATCGGGTGAGGTTCTTGCGTGGGATCTCGACCCTGACTAGCCGAAACCTTATGGACTTTGGGTTTGTCCGTTTTAGGTTTCTTCGACTGCTGTGAGTCTTTGCCCTGCTTCCGGATCTTGGAAGGTACGGGGTGGTCCTTTATCGGCGTCGATCGTTTCGGTGCCGAAGCATCGATTGCGACCGTCGACGTCGATGATCCCGGAACGGGAGGACAAGTGTCCGCAGCCAAGGTGGACATCGAGGCGTGCCCGGACGTGTCCAACGGTGAAGAGGACTGTGGAGATAGTGCCTTCTTCATCAGGGCCAAGTGTAGACGAGCTGCCCTGTTTTTTCTCGTCTGATTCGAAAACTTTTGGCAATGTCTGCACTTAGAGACACAGTGCGACTCCCCTAAGCAAACGAGGCAAAGTGAGTGCCCGTCGGTGGGGGATATTTCAAGGCCGCAAGTTTTGCACCGTTTGAAACAACCCCACCGCGGGGCCATAGGCCAGCGGAGGGGAAAACGAGAAAACAAGAAACAAACACCCGGAGAAAAATGCTAACTACAAAAATAAAGAAAAAGAAAGTAACTAAACGCAAGTTTAGCAAAAAAAAAATTGTACTTAACAGACCGAAGCAGAAGGCGTCCTACCAGCGCGGCGGTCAGAAGAGAACTGGCGGGATCTGCGTGCCCTTCCTTGGTCATGCGCAGTGGAGCCGGCGCGTGACCTGGGAGAGGCGCGAAAATCCCTTTTTGCTAGCTATCGGTACCGAGAAGGTTCAGCGCAGGCGCAGTGTATCCCAAGGGTGTGATGCACAGAGACCACGAAGAAGATCCACAGTTCAAGGGGTCTCATCTGCAGCCTCACAAAGAGGACTGTAATTGTAGTCAAGGCAGAAAGACCCAGAAGCCTTTGAACAAAAAATCTCCAGTTGCAGTCTGAATTATCAAGATTTGTGGACCAGTCCCTTAATGGCAAGGATCCTGTCATGGGGGTGGGATGCTCTAGCAAGGGAGGAGCCCAAAACTGTCTGTTTAAAGGTGGGTTCTAGCATTGATTTTTTAAAAAGTTGACCTGAAGGTGAAGGTCTTTGAAAGTGCAAATGATTACTTGAATGCAAGGAAGGAGATTGTCTTGTTACTGGGTGGCTACTAACCAGTCCTGAAGATATGGGGAAATGTTGCCACACATTTCAGGTGTGCCACAACCATGGCAATGACCTTTGTAAAGACACTGGGTGCAGTAGCCAATCTGAGGGGGGGGGGGTTCCTGTGTACTGAAGGAAGGCTGCTCCCCACTGGAAGGGGAAGTAGTTTCTGAACTTATGTCTTTTGGTGATGTGGAAATTGGCTTTGAGGAGATCTACCCAGACTCCCGGGGGTAAAGACTGAGGACAATAACAATAGGCAGAGTGTAAGTAGAGCAGTCTGTGACATGTTTAGCAGAGTAAATCTACTGACTAGAAAGTTTACTTGCCTTGAGCTGCAGTAGCTTAGCAAGCTTACAGCTTTCATCAGGTATCAGATCTAAAAAAGGAGCCAGTGTGGTAGAATACTGACTAGGGATGGCAGCCTCTTGGTGGGACCTGAAGGTACCCTGGAATTACAGCTCATCTCCAGACTACAGAGATCAGTTCCCCTGGAGAAAATGGATGCATCGGAGGGTGGACTCTATGGCAGTGTACCCCACTGAGGTCCCTGTCCTCCCCAGGCTCCGTCCCCAGATCTCCAGGAGTTTCCCAACCTGGAGCTGGCAACCTTACCTCCAATCCCTTGCCAGGTGCCGGGGGGGGACCTGACAACCTTAGTGTTGGCCTAGGATCTGAGAGACCCAAGTTCATATTCCCACTCTGCCATGAAGCCTACAACCAGGGGATTAGCCATAGGGTGATTAAAGAAAAAAGGAGAACCCTCTTGCTTCATTCTTCAGAGGTTTCTGATCTTTCCGACAGAAGGCAGAACTGAAGCAGGTTTAGGCCATGTACCTGTGGTGACTTCTGAAGGGCCATCCCTAATAGAAAAGGTTCCTGGATCCATTGACCCAGTGTGCATTATCCAAAATACCAGGTCTGTGGTAGGTGGAGGGACACCTCAATTTTAAGGGATCGAAACATTGTACTTACCTGAAGGTTTCTTCTCTTCAGTGGGGCGAAGGCATCCACACTGGTTAGGCCATGCCTCCTCTCGCTCCAGGCAGGGCTATGCAAATTTTTGAGCATGCCCAGTAGGACAGAGCGTGGGTGTCCTTCCAGACATGAAATAGCCTAGACTGCAACTAACTGCACACCACTCTCATGAATATTAAACTGGAAAACAAACTTCTTTAATGTTAACAGCAAGCACCCAAGTAAAAACTCGATTGTAACACGAAAGACATATCACATACAACAAAACAATTTGCTTTAACGTTACCCCCAAAAAACCACCAGAAAAACATTTGGTTGCCAACATGAAAAAACATAACTTTCCCAAACAAAAAACAGCAGTGGGCAAATTGGATGCCTTCGCCCCACTGAAGAGAAGAAACCTTCAGGTAAGTACAATGTTTCATTCTCCTTCAGTGGGGGAAGGCATCCACACTGGTTATGCAGAAAAGATCAGTCAGGGTGGGTACTGTTTTTTCAGTTACTCGTCCAGTACCCGTTGTAGGACCCTCCTACCAAAGGCTGCCTCAATGGAGGACTGCTGATCAAATCTATAAAACAAAGACAAAGGTAGAAAAAGTAGACCAGGTCACTTGCCCGGCGTATCTCCTCAATGGGGGCCCTTGTGGAAAAAAACAGTGGACATTGCAGCAGCTCTAGTAGAGTGTGCCATCACACCTGGTGGTGCCCTGAGTCCCTGCACCTCATAAGCCTCTCTTATGCATCTCTTAATCATGATCTTAGTTACTCTTTTTCCTTAGGTCTGATTCCCATAAGACACAAACAGAGCATCAGATATTCTGAAAGTCTCTGTTCTCTGTATGTACCACCAAAGGTCCCTCCTAACATCTAATTTGTGCCGTTGTTTCTCCTTAGTATGTACCAAGCACAGACAAAAGGACAGTAATATCAACTCTTGGTTTAAATGGAAAGATGAATTTACCTTTGGCACAAAAGAGGGATCTGTCCTAAGGACCACAGATTCCTCCTGGAAAATGCACAATTCTTTTCTGACTGAAAGGACCCCTAATGCCGAGATACCTTCTAACAGAAGTGATAACAACTAAGAAAGCTACCTTCCAAAATAGGTGCCTTAGGTCAATGACAGAAAGCGGCTCAAAGGGGGTTCTAGTCAGTGCTTGTAATACCCTTGACAAGCTCCAAACCGGGAATCTGTGCTGAATTAGTGGAGCCAACTGCGTGGTTCCTCTTAAATACTTTTAATGAGCTTATGTGTTGCCAACAGCCCGTTACTGAGGACCGCAGCTATGGCCGCCACTTGTCTCTTTAATGTGTTGGGTCATAACCCCCTTTTCCAACCCTCATGTAGAAAGGTAATGACATCACCAATATCTGGCTTCATAGGATCCACCCCCTGAACAACCGCCCAACTGTTAAAGGCTGCCCAGGTGTAATTATATATACGTCCTGTGGCTGGACATTGTGCTTGGAACATGATGTCTGCAATGTCCTCAGACAAGCCTGATAGTTCTAAGTCCTGCCTTTCAGTCTCCATGCCGTTAACTGAAACCATTCTGGATCTGGGTGGAGGATGGGTCCCTGACGCAGTAAATGCCTCACACTTGGCAATCTCCACGGATCTTCTACTGACAGTTGAACCAGTTCCAAGAACCACATCCTCCTCGGCCAATATGGAACTATCAGAATTACATCTGCTGCCTCCTCCTTGATCTTTCTCAACACCCTGATGATATGGATCGGCGGAAAAGCGTACAAAACACCCTTCGGCCATCTTACATGGAGAGCGTCCAATCCCTCTGTTTCCCTCTCTGTAAACCTTGAGAAATATCTTGGTACCTTTCGATTCCTTGCTGAAGTGAAAAGGTCCATCTGAGGCGACCCAGAGGAATCAGAAGAGACTGATATACTGAAGGAGCCTGGGCTGCCTCTCCTGGAAAGTTGAGATCCACAGGGGCTTGCACTGGGAGAACATCCTCACTGACTGGACCTGACCTCAGTTTCTTTTTTTCCCCCAACCGACCCCTCTGCTGCACTTCTGATTCAAAAGCTTTCTAATAGACTAGGAGTGCCCCTCCTCCCTCTGGCGCTTTTCTGTCAAAATACTCACATGACCAGGAGGGGAGGGGCACTACTCCCTCAGTTCTCTCCATGCCGCCACCGGAGACCCCTAAAAAACTAAAGTTCCAGAGAGATCACAGCGGGGCAGGAGGGAGGGATGCACAGAAGACCACTTGATGAACAACAGTTACAGGTAAGTGCAACCTTGTTTTCATCGTCGTTGCTTCTGTGCAGTCCCACATGGGAAGATCACTGAGTGAAGGAGGTGGGTGTGAAGCTCTCAGAAGGAGACCACCGAGGACTGCTTTTATCAACAGTTGTTTAGCAGCACAAATTGACCTTCACCCAGAACTCTCCTGTAGCAGAGCAGTATGTTCTGTGCAAGTGCCCCCACCAACATACATGTGGGAATGTGGTAAAGATAAAAGAGCACTCTTTTGAAAAGAGCCATCATACAGAGAGTGGTAATGAAAGGCTGTGCACTCAAACACAGTGTGATAGCATCAACCGACCCACAAAAGGATGGATTCTGTGAGGACGCTGACCATGCATTACATGAGGAGTGAGAGACCACATGCTGGGATTCCAGCAGGACATCACCTTTTTAGATTTCATGCATGGAGAGGGTATAAGTTAGAACCCTGTCATAAATGAAGCACCATGTAAGTGCCAAACCCCCCCCCAAGGGGTTATACCCGTCTTTTGTAGCATGCTTAGTAATCCAACAAGGAAAACATCAGAGAGGTGTTTTTTTTAATCCAGTTCCAAAAGCATTCAACAGCACAAGAAGCAGGGTCCAAACCTTGCTGCAGTTTCTATAGAGGCAGTGACGGTGGGTTGGGTACGGATGACGGTGGCTAAGGAAATGATATCTGCAGCCCTGTCGTGGGGCAGGTAAGCCATGCATGTCTTGGAATCAAGTATAGTGCCTATGTACTGTATTCTCTGGACCGGATACAATTGAGACTTTTGTCGATTGACTTGGAGGCCCAGGTTCTCCAATAGTGCTAGAGTCTCTGTGACGTTTGAGACTAGGGCGTTCTTGGAAGGCGCTACCAGAAGCCAATCATCGATATATGGGTAGATGGAGACACCCCGGAGATGGAGGAAAGCTGCAACCACAATCATAGTCTTTGTGAAGACTCTTGGGGCGCTAGACAGGCTGAATCTCCTGGAATTACAGCTCATCTCCAGACTACTGAGATCAGTTCCCCTGGAGAAAGTGGATGCTTTGGAGGGAGGACTCTATGGCACCGTACCCCAGTGACTGAGGCCCCTGTCCTCCCCAGGCTCCATCCCCAAATCTCCAGGAGCTCCCCAACATGGATCTGTCAGCCGTAGGCTGGAGCCCGACAGCCAACAACGGAGTACGCACTTTCAAGAAAGGTTATACTTTTATTGAAGAGCTATAGATGCATTAACATAGTCACTGTTAAGAATGGCAGTTGTCCCTTGGACATAATAAGATATAGGGCATTCGTATGCAACCCCCCCCCCCGCGCTGGCCAATTAGGCACCCTCCCACGTGTGGGCTAAAGCCAGCAAGTGTTTCTAGGCAAAGCTGGGAACTGTTCGGCTCCCACGGCTGTCTGGAAAGGCAGACAACACCCACTCCCACCTGCACATCGTTATAGATAAGTATTTTGGCGCAAAGCAGAGACAGGAATGTGAAAGCAATTTACAGACTCTGACCATCCCAACCCCCATGGCAGCATAGCTGACATACTGCCCTCTCGAAAATCAACTTCTCCCGCCCATTCCGGGAGATCTCCCGCCCATTCAGGGAGGTCTTGAGGTCATTCCGGGAGATTCCCTGGCTTGTTCGGGAAGCCCTGATGGAACTGACGCAACAGTCGAGGGGCCTGAATATCCCCTACTTCCACCCATTCCAGGTGCTGGGGTCCGAAATCAACCCATTCCACCAGATATAACAATTTTCCACGTTTGATCCTAGAGGCCAGTATTTTAGAGATCTCATAATGTTCCTCGCCCTCAATCATGATAGGAGGGGGCACCGGTGCCACAGGACGCCACTCGCTGGAACCAGAATCCCTTTTGAGGAGGCTGAAATGAAATACAGAATGCAATTTCCTCAAGTTTTCAGGCAGATCCAGCTCTACTGCTACATCATTGATAACCCTTTTAACCTTAAATGGCCCAATGTATTTCCAACCCAATTTTCTACTTGGCCGTAGCATCTGAATATTTTGTGTGGATACATACTCTGAATCACCAGGCTGGAGAGCCCAACCCTCCACCCTTCTCTTATCAGCCTGTGCTTTATAAGCCTCCTTAGCAGCGTTCAACGTCTTACACAGAAGTGGCCAAGAGTCACGTAAATGTTTGCACCACTGAGCAGCATCTCCTGACCCCATGTCCATGTCTCCTTCCAGGAATGGAACAGGTGGGTTGTCATAACCATGCAATGCCTTGAATGGGGACATCTCCGTGGAAGAGTAGCATGTATTATTATATCAGAATTCAGCCACAGGCAATAAGTCATTCCAATCATCTTGTTGGTAGTTGGTAAAACAACTAAGATATTGTTCCAAAGTTTGATTCACACATTCCGTTTGTCCGTCAGTTTCTGGGTGGTAAGCACTGCTAAGGCCCCGTTCCACCATCAGTTTCATTAGCTCCCCCCAGAACCGGGAAACAAACTGGGTTCCCCTATCGGAGACCACTTTGTTGGGGAGCATGTGCAAGCACACCACATGCACCAGAAACGCTTTGCCAGTGCTTTAGCCGTAGGCAAGTGAGGGAAATGGGATGAAATGTGCTTGCTTAGAAAATAAACCAACCACCACCATATCACAGTCATCGATTTACTCGGTGGTAGATCAGTTATAAAATCCATGGATATAACCTCCTAGGGTCGGCTTGGAGTAGGAAGCGGGTGTAACAGTCCCGGGGGTTTCCCCGGCCTGGCTTTACTCATGGCACATATTTGGCAGGATTGGACAAAAGAAGATAAATCCTTCCGCATTTTTTGCCACTAAAATTGTCGTTGCAAAAGTTGAAGTGACTTAACAATTCCCGGGTGTCCCGACAATTTGGAGTCATGCAACACTTGTAATACCTCCCCCCTGAGTGCAAGGGGAACGAACAGTTTATGTTCCCAGTACCAACAGCCATTGTCCCGCAGTTCAAAATCACCCTCTGCATCTAGAACTGCTTTGTTGCCCTCCGAGAACGCGGAGGTGAACTTACTATACCAAGTGTCCCCCCCCCTTGACTTGAAGGAGTCGGTTGCATCGGCACAGGGGGTGGAGTAGTGAGGCGTGCCTGTTTGCATGTTGTCACTGCCCCGCCCAGCTGGGAAGGCGTGAACACCGAGTTCAGGATCACCTTCCATTGGCTATCGTGTTGGGGTAGGCGGGACAGGACATCCGCCAATGAATTCGCCAAGCCCGGGAAGTGATGAAGGGTGAATTGGAATTTGGAAAAGAAATCTGCCCATCGAAGCTGCTTGGCATTGAGACAACGAGGCGTTTTGAGTGTTTCTAAGTTCTTATGGTCAGTCCACACCTCCAACGGGACTCTCGCTCCCTCTAACCAATGCCTCCAAGTGGACAGGGCGAGTTTTATTGCCCCGCCTCCTTCTCCCACACAGACCAGTTCCTTTCAGTATCATTAAATTTCCTTGACACGTATGCCAATGGGTGAAGCAACCCATCCCCTCCCTCCTGGAGGATGCCCCCCCATGGCCACATCTGACACATCTGTTTGCACAATGAACTTTTTAGTCTCATCCGGGTGAGCAAGAATGGGTTCCAAAGTGAACAAGGCTTTAAGGCGTTCAAAAGCCTCCTGACATTCTTTATTCCAAGGCAACGCTGCTCCCGGCTTTGTAGCCTCTGGGCCCTTTTCCTTAGTTTTTAGCAGATCCGTCAGTGGTAAACTGACCATGGCAAAATTGGCTAAAAGGTTTCTGTAAAAATTCACGAATGCTAAGGAGGATTGGAGCTGGCGTCGGGTGCGGGATACCCCCCACCCCAATATGTCTTGCACCTTTCCTGGATCCATTTCCAGACCCTTATCTGAGATTCGATAGCCCAAAAAGTCAATGTGTGTTTTATAAAACTCGCACTTACATAGTTTTGCAAACAGTTTGTGCTTGTGCAACATGGTTAATACCTCTCTCACCAATTTCACATGGAAGAGGAGTTTAGGGGAGTACAGCAAGATGTCATCTAGGTAAACAAGGGCCCCCTTGAACAAGTGCTTGTGCAACACCTTGTTGATCAAGTTCATGAAGACCCCTGGGCCCCCCTGAAGTCCGAACGGCATCACTCGATATTCGAATTGCCCGAGAGGGGTACTGAATGCCTCTAACAGAATGTCAGAACCCACAGCCAACAATGGAGTACACGCTTTCAAAAAAGGTTAAACTTTTATTGAAGAGCTATAGATGCACTAACATAGTCACTGTTAAGAATGGCAGTTGTCCCTTGGACATAATAAGATATAGGGCATTCGTATGCACACACCCCCGCGCTGGCCAATTAGGCACTCTCCTGCGCACAGGCTAAAGCCAGCAACTGTTTCTAGGTGAAGCTGGGAACTGTCCGGCTCCCACGGCTGCCTGGAAAGACAGACAACACACACTCTTACCTGCATATCGTTATAGATAAGCATTTCAGCGCAAAGCAGAGACAGGAATGTGAAAGCAATTTACACAGACTCTGACTGACCATCCCAACCCCCATGGCAGCATAGCTGACAGGTAGGTCACAAAACGGTTTAGTTCCCTTAGATCTAATATGGGTCAAACGCCTCCATCTCGCTTCGGGACTGGTACATGTTCGATGGCTCCCTTCTGCAGAAGGAGAGGTGGGGAAGGGGGCGTGGAGATGACAACCGGAGTATTGGCGTTCTGGTGGAACTGGATTTTGTAGCCTCGGGTCAAGATGGAGAGAACCCACTTGTCCAAGGTGATGTGACGCCAAGTTTGAAGAAAAGGTGACAGACGGGTTTGAGCTGACTTGGTGACTGGGAAGTCAAAAACCCTGCTTGGAGGGTTTGGTCTGTTTGGTGCGGGAAGATGGTTGCCCGGAACCGAATCCTGGCTTCTGGAAGGCGAATTTTTGGCCTCCCGAAGATGTTCGCGGTCTCCATTGTGCGTCTGGAGACTGTCGACTTGGGGTATGCCTCTGCCAGGATCTCAACCAGGTGCGAGGACGGTATTGTTGCCTCGCAGACGATGACACTCCTAGAGCTCTAGAAGCTTTTATGCTCTTATCTAATTCTTGTAAAGTAGAATCAGTAGTGGCATTGAAAAATCCCTGGCCATCAAATGGAAGGTCTTCCACATAAGATCTAGTATCCATGGGCAGATTAGTACTGCAGAGCCAGGAATGTCTCCTAAGAGCTATTGCAGATGCCAT
>NW_015174286.1:43730-58059 GCF_001447785.1 Gekko japonicus | reverse complement strand
ACCCATTTGGTGACTTAGGAGCTCCACCGTGTCGATGTCGGAGTACGGACACTCCACTTGTTGGATGGGGGAATCAAGTAATTGGATGGTCGGTATCGGTGGAGGGAGTTGGGCCTCCGATATCGATACTGCCGTTGGAGTGGGAGGCACTGTAGGGGCATCACCCAGTGCATACACCGCTACCTTCCCCTTCTTCGCCGCCTTAAGGGACTTTGAGGTGCCCTTCTTCACGGACATGATCTTGGCTTTCTTCTTGATTGGCGTGGAAGCGTAAGATTGTGCCTTTGATGCCGGGAGCTTCAGTGTCGGGCGGTCAGCATCAGAGGCAGGTCTCGATGCCGGAGCTATCAATGTTGATGGTCTGTCCTCCATTGCTGAGGCAGGAGTAAGGGCCGATTCAAGCAGCGCTACTTTAAGGCGCGCAGCTCGGTTTTTCCGTGTTTGATTAGAAAAATGAGCACAGTGACAACAGGACTTTGGCCGGTGAGACTCTCAGAGACAAAAAATGCACAGGATATGATGGCCGGGTGGATCAAGTTTGCTGCCGCAACCCTTGCACCAATTGAAAAAGCCCCACTTCTCCATAAAAGAAAGCGAAGAAGAGGGAACGTTTGAGGGGGAGGTAGCCCGAAGGCCTGAGGTAATCAGTAGACTCCCCCTCAACAGAACATAAAGGGTTTTTTTTAAAGTTTTTTTAGAAAAACAAACAAATAAAAAGAGGAGAGGAAAATCAAAATAAGAAAATAACTCCTAAGAGCTGTGAGGCGAATAGCCAAAAGTGAACTGATCTGACCGACGAAAAAGAGGTCTACTCAACGCGGCGGTAAGAAAGGAACTGGCGGGATGTCTGTGCCCACCCCTCTGGGCATGCGTGGTGGGGTTCCTGCGCATGCCAGAGGGACTGGGCGCGAAAATCCGTTAAAAGAGCTTGCTACAGCACCGATCAATCCAGCACATGCACACTAGATCCCATGGGTGTGAAGCACAGAGACCACGTTGAAGATCATCTTCCTCCCCAAGACAGAATAAGCAGAGGGAATGGCTATCCATCTTTGGAGCTGTTGCTATGCAGCCTGTGTATGGACTTTTGGGACACTGTTCCTTAAATCCAAAGCAAAATGTAAGGCTGCTGAATAGCTAAACTATCGTTGCAGCATCCAAGCAGCTTGAAGGGGAGGTGGGGAAGCCTCTGGTGGTGGAAAGTGTCATCCAGTCACAGTGACTTATGGTGACCCCGTAGAGTTTTCAGGACAAGAAAAAAAAGCCTTTACTGACTTAAATTATACTTTGCTTCTTTCTTGACAATGCTGTATTATGATTCCCTTGGCTATATTTTTCTTAGATTAATTGTGGTATGGGTCTTTACAAAATGTTTCTTTTAAAAGTACTTTACGGTTTGGTCAGTCATTGACACTGCTACACTTTCTTGATATGCAAAAAAAGAAAAGAAAATGCTAAGGAAAACCCATCAACAATATGAATGTATTCTATACTAAAATAAAAAAAATTATTAAGCAATAATCTGTTGCATATTATTTCTACTTCATGCTAATGCATTAATTCTGTATTGAGGTTAGTGGTGTTAGTATGCTCCCAGGCAGTACTTTACAACAGTAATAGCTCTTGAACATGACACAATACCTCTGTATGTATATTACACTATGCCCTCAGACGACATACAAAAAGTGTCCATAGACCTTTCTTGATTTGCAGCTATTAAAGTACTATGAGGGTCAATGGCACTGAGGATAATGAAATGTCCCAGACAACAAAAATTCTGGTTATACAGTTAGAAAGTTCTGCCCATGCCAGTGATTGGCAGAAAGTGGAAATGTTGAGCACAAAAATCCCAGTCAGGATGATGCTGTCAATGGGAACTCTTCTGATTGGTCAGCCCTTACCACATGTATCTGGCTGTCCTTCCCCCTCCTGCTACCTAGGAATTTGAAGCCAGACAGCAAGGTACCATAATGACCATCTGTCAAGAGAAAAGTCACCTTCAGAGGAAAGTTCCATTTAACTTTTTTCCCCTCTCTTCTCTGGTCTTGAGCAGGTGTTGGTCACCGCCCCAGATATAAGTTACTAACCAAGGTCATTTCTCAAGCTTGTTAATTAGCCCACCTTTTCCAGCTGTGGATCTGGTCGGGGAAGGTCAGGAGGCTATGGCCTGCTTTTCATATATGATGGGATGGTACATCTTTCCTTTTGCATTTCTTGTTTTCTTTCCTTTACCCCCATCTGTGTTGCCTATGGAGTTTTGCTGTATGCTTTGAAACACCTTTGCTTTTAGGTATGAGAAGCCAACATCTACGTTGCAAGGTTAAGTAAGTGTATGTAGAGAGCTAGTTTTTATTATTATCTGTGTATTTGAACTGCCACTGGAACTATACATATTGCTTTTAAAACCTTTTTAAAAATTTCTTCAATAAAGATTTCTTTTGCTTTATGGTGTGTGTTACTGAAAAGTTTTCTGAACAAAACCCAATTTAAGCTTGGTTATGTTATCAAAGAGAGTCTTGTTCCAGTTTCTTGGTTCGAGAAGGGAGCAACATTCTCAGGCCAAGGCTGGCAGCCTTGACACCATCAACTTGGAAGACTTCCACAATGTCAGAAATAATCCTGGTTAGACGAAGATCCTTTACAGTATTTTAGAATGAGGTATGGTTCAGGTTGGAGTCTCATTAGTAAATTTCTGGCTGCATATCCTTTGTCAAAACTAGTTGCTGACCAAAGGCCTAGCATTTTCTGTTAAGACAAATATATATTCCAATTTTTGTGCAACTGTCAAGGTCTTTCTTAAATCACAATTTGTAGCTTTTCTTACCAAGTTGCATCAGTGAAACAGAATTATAACTTTCCAGGGTAGTTATTTGGCTCAAAAAAACCTTAAATAGGGCATCATTAATGGCTCCAGGCTACATTCTTAAGGCAACAGTAAGTTCCACAGTACAGAAGTAATTGGTTTATTTTTCCAGATCAACTATTGTACAACGTGTTATTTTATTGTCAACAAGAGCCAGCCTTATCATGAAGAAATTATGCTGCAATATAGAATTAAATGACTTGTTAAATTTTAACATGACAAACATTTTCAAAGTTTAGTCTACCCACTTTTTTCAGATTCTCGTTTAAGCAATTAAGCTAGCCTATTACTAATAAATCTAAATTAAAGTGCAATATTGCTGAAATTAGACCATTTTTGTTAAATGTTTCATGAATACATTTCTATCACTCAGGTGTTTGACTGCAATGAAATATTCCATTAAGTGAAGAAGGCAATTTGCAATTTCATGGCTTATTTGACACGCTCTCTAAGTCACATCCTACTTTTTCATTGCATCATGGGGTCATCTGATACTAACAGCAAGAGCAAGGACCTTTGGTCCCCTAGCCCTACAAGTGTCAGGGTCACACAATCATTTACAAGCAGGCACTTCTAGTCCTACCACTCTCTCCAGCTCTTCTGTTCTCTCCTCTCGAGCTACACAGCCTAACTTCACTTACCGATTTTTGGCATGCCTGTTGGCTTATCTGACAGGAAGCATGAAACAATACAGAAGTACTCATCACAGGGGCATAGGGTTATTGTTGCCAATTAGCCAGAATGTTACACAAGGGGAGGACATGCTGCATCACATAATACATGAAGATTTTGTTCTGCTGAATGCAAAATATATATGTAGTGCTGATCCATTGTGTCGCTGCTTAATAAAAAGTCCATAAAGATGTGTGCCTTTTCTAAAAAGCAGGATGTATTTATTAAGAGGGTATGGGCATGTCTTGGTGCCCCAGATATTACAGACTTGCCAGTCAGCTAAATTAACCTCCCCTAAATCCAATATCACTCTGCAGTCTTACCTCAGCCACTCTGAGTGTCGTGCAGCATCTTAGATATGGAGAAGGTGGTGAAGGATATTAGATACCAGACTTTTCCACAGGGAAGACATCAAAGAGCACTTGCCCTTTGCTCTTTTTAAAAGACTTCCATAGAAAAGAAACTCTGCACAATCTTAGAAGCACTTAGTGAAACACACCAACCCTATGCTGATCACAAACAGCCGAGCATCAGGACAACCACTGCATTTGCTGTGTGGAATAGAGGCTTGCATTTGAACTGGCAACAGTTTTTGAGAACTGGTCTCTTATTAACACAATTCTTTTTAAAATAAATGTTTTGAATACTGAAATATAATTTGATAAATGCCAACACTACTTAAGGTGGATCCAGTTTCTTGTTCTAACAATGCACTTAATTCTGCAATTGTGTAACTGCAGCATAGAATAAGGTACTGGATGGACTATCATCTTTATTTGGATAGTACCCTTCGCTATCAAAAAAGTGAAAGATAAAAAAGGCAGCAACATCCTACATAAGAAATAAACAGAGGAGGAAAGTCAAGTGGAATTTAGCATTTGAAAGAGTAGTACTGATTATGGAAATATGCAAGCAACCATCAGTGCTCATCCTTTACTACTTGTGCTTATGGGATCTGACATTTGATCAGACTAAATTTTTAAACAACCTTCAACCATATTTTAAGAATAAGTAATATTTTACTTTCTGGTATTCAGTTTTATGATAGTGACAGATGTTGCTCTTTGTAGTTGCACTGCTTTAATCCAAATAAAATTAAATTACTTTCAACTATGTTTTGAGAAAAATGCCAGAAATAATGGAGATTTAATTTAAGCAATAACATTAAAATGTAAATGTATGCCATTTGTATGGTTTTCCTACATAAAAGCATGCCAGTAAATCTTGGCTGACCTACATTTGCTGTTGTTTGGATTTGACAATTCTAGCAACTAAGTTCAGAATAGCACTGAATTCCAGGTATAGGCAGACTTCTTATTGCATAACAATCAGAAAATGTTGTATGTATCCAAAGGGACTGTCGTGTTTCTCAAAAAGCAGTATCACATAACACACAGAAAATTGTTACAAAACTGAGGCAAGTTTCAAAAGGTGTTTATGACCCACTCACTGCTCAGGTTTAAAAAATCCTACCTACTGCTCAAGGTTGTTATAAAACAGATCCCAGCCATTGTTTTCAAATGCAGACCATGACAGTCAAATTTTAGGCATTGTACATCTAGGACTGTTACTGACGTGCTCGGCAGTGTTTGAGGTATTAAAAACGGTCACCAGCACTTTATTGCCTAGGTTAAAGTCTCAAGTGTTTTAAGATTCCTTCTACGTAGTGTGCCATAAACACAAGTATTTTGCTTTAAAAAGCCAAAGTGGCAGAGAAGATCACTGGCTGAACCTGCCCAAGTCATTTGCTCTGTCTAACATGGACCAGGCAGCTAAAATGGGATAACCAATCTGGATACGTTACCCTGAAATGCTTAAAAGAAGCATGCAATAAAGTAATAACACAATTCATAATTTTGTGTTCCATTATAAAGAAAGAAAGCTTACACAACTTGGCAGAAGAAAAACATTTAGAAATTTTTAGTTTTATGACTGAAAATACATATTTATGATAAGCATCATACAGCACTTGCATCCAACTCCCAAAGTACATATGCAGGAGCAGCAGCACACACGGTACCTGAACATCTGTAGGAGTCCCCGAAAGCAAAAGTTAGTTTAGTGTGACAAAACACCCAAGGGGTTTGCAGCATTCTTAGTTAGGTGAAATTAAATGAACAAAAGACGAACATACTTGAGTACAGCCCTATTCTCATTTGCATAACTCAATTCAAACAACACACATTCAAGTTCAGTGGTCTGTAGTGTTGCAGCATGAAATATTCCTTTTGACACCACCCCTGGAGAGTTGCTCTCTCAATGCAGAAGTCCTTTCCTAGATTCAACAAGCAGAGAAAGGCGGCCACTTCCCCAATGTAGCTAGGCTTCTCTTGGCACTCTTATCTTCCACTCTTTTTGATGATCATTTGAAACAATTCCCAAATGAAGGATGGTATCTGAGGCTGAACTTCCAACATCTTTAAGTTTGTTTGCCTTTGCTTAATTTTTTCATAAGGCTGCAGATTACACCAAAGTCTTTCACTTCTTGAAAGGCAACCCAAATACAAGAATTTCAAAGTAAACATTTATTTTCGGTTCCTGTAGGCCACACACAGATGTAGGACAAATTCTTCACATTTTGAGCCTTCCCTCACAAAGCACGCAATCTATGTCTTATATACAGCAGTAGGTTTATAATGTTTCCTGAACTTAAGGTGCATAGGCAGATGAAGCCTTACGCTGGAGAGAGAACAGCTTATAAATCTTCTCATAAACCGACAGAGTAAAAATGCCTCTTTATGTTATCAAAGTCTTTTCACAACATAAACAAGTTTAAAATAAAATGTAAACTTGACTTCAGACCAATAAAATAACCCAGCACCCTAAATCAAATGTATTTCCAGTATATATTCTTCCAAAAACATCCCCCCATTTTAAAATAAAATTCAAATATATATACACATTTATAACTTAAGTGATGTTTGCTGTAATTTCTTCATGCAAGAGTAAGAGAAGAGATGTTAACTCCTTAGAGAGGCTTTTCTGAAAATGCAGTAAAGCTCTTCACCCGTGCAAAGAACAAAGGGGTGTACATCTTGTCAATGTCAAAAGAAGAGACTGCGGTCTCACCAGTAGATCTATAGGAAAGTATTACAAAAATGTATTAGATCTGCCCAGTATCTTAAGTGCAAAGTAATGAACTACATGATGTTCTCATCTCTCGCTATCTTTGTCAAGCCAACCTGTTATTTGTACTTATGGTCTAAGTCAGGATCGACCCTTGGCACTTACCGTGAGGGGTCCTTCTACTCTGAGGAAAGGAAGACATCTTGGGTGATTCCCACCATCCTATCAGGGAGAGGCAGGAACCAAATCTTTCTTCCTCTTCCTGTGTGGTGTGGGAATGCCCCCTTCTCAGTTCGGGAGACTCCCAGCAGCAATACTGAATACAATTTACTCCTACTAATGAACAGAGAAAAAACTCCAAACATGAAGGTAAACTTTGAATGGAATGATAGGAAGTAACGTGGATATGACATGAAACCCAGTGAGAATAACAATGGAAAAGAAAGTGGAAGAAGAGATAGATTAAATCACATATCAGAGAAGAGAAAGAGGCGAGAGAGCGATGCATTGGGTGGGGCAAGATGTCCTCCTTTCCTCAGTGTAGAAGGACCCCTCATGGTAAGTGCCAAGGGTCGTTCTCCCGCTGAGGCGGAGGACATCTTGGGTACTTCCAAAGCAGTACCTTAAACCCTGGGCGGGAGATCGCTCTCCTCTTCTACGACGTGTTGAAGGACTCTTCTTCTGAAGGAAGCGTCAGCCAAGTCATATACATTCAGCTTTTAATGCCTAACGAAGGTGGAAATGGATGACCAAGTTGTGGCCCTACAGACTTCCTCAACCGAAGCGTGTTTCGCCAATGCTGCATTGGTGGATGCACTCCTGACTGAGTGAGCTGTGATCCCGGAGGGGACTTCAAGATTGAGGGTTTTGTAAGCTTCCACTATACATGATTTGATTGTGAAGCTAACTGCAGACTTGGACATCTTATTCCCCAAGTTTGGAGGTGAGATGTTAATGAACATGGACTCAGTTTTTCTAATGTGGGCAGTACGAATTAGGTAAGCTTTGAGGGCTCTGCGAACGTCCAATATGTGCCAGGCCCTTTCTCGAGGATATTTTGGGTCTGGACAGAAGGAGGGGAGGTAAATTTCTTGAGAGTTATGAAACCTAGAAACTACCTTCGGTATGAATGTCCGGTCTGTACGAAACACTACCTTGTGGAAAACACACAGGCCAGGCTTCGTAGAGAGTGCCCCGATTTCAGAGATATGTCTGGCTGAGGTCATGGCCACCAGGAATATCGCTTTCATGTGTAACCATTTCTGAAGAATGTCCTCAATGGGTTCAAATGGTGCCTTGGTAAGGGCGGACAGGACCGTATGCAGTCTCCATGTTGGAAGTCTGTGTACTTGAGGAGGGCTGTGTAGTGTTGCTCCTCTCAGAAACCTACGTATGTGTGGATATGCAAACAAGGAATGACCCCTCGCATGGGGAAGCACAGAAGCCAAAGCTGTGACTTGTTTCTTAAGTGTTGCTGGTTTCAGACCGGATTTGAGGCCATCATTCAGGAAATCCAAGATGGAACAAATAGGAGATTTCATGGCGTCCACGGATTTTCTTCTACACCACCTGTAAAAGGCTTTCCAAGTGGCATTATATATTTTAATAGCAGAATACTTTCTAGAAGAAAGGATTGCATCTGTCACATCTGAAGAATATCCAAGCCTCAAGTAAGAGAACCGTCCAAGTTCCAAACGATCAAAAGTAGACATTCTGGGTATGGATGCCACACTGGACCTTGGATGAGCATGTCTGGAAATATGGGTAGACGCAGAGGCGGAGACATGGACATTTGTTGCAGAGTCAAGAACCACAGCTGAAGAGGCCACCACGGGGTTACCAGGAGAACTGTAGCCTTCTGTTGTTTTATCCTCCACAGTACTTTGGGTAATATCAGAATGGAAGGAAACACATACATTAGACCCTTTGACAAGGCATCCGATGCCTCCTCTCTGTCATGGACGAACCTGGTGAAGAACGGGCCTCTGTCAGCTGGCAGGCCTCACTCTGCTCACCCCTCCTTTGCCTGACCTGGCACCTGAAGGGGCAGTTCTTCTCCACTGCCTCTGGGTATTGTTGATACCACTGTCCCTGTCTTGGGCTCTGGTTAGGCAGGACAGCCTCCTAACCTCCCTCCGGTCTTACTAGGAACCCGCCTTGGGGCTTCCTGGCAATCTTTAGGGCTCCCCTAGAGAGTTGGCAACTGACCGTTCTGCCCCTATTCTCCTCCTCAGGGAGTCCCTGACCCACCCCTAGCGTACCCAAGCGGCTGGGGGAACTAGGTGGTACAGAGAGATCTCACTCCTTTATCATTTAAAGGATTTATTTGAAAACAATTAACTATTTACAGGCATACAGTGAACTGAAGAATCAAAAATAAAGGTGACAAAACTGCTCCATCTCTCCCTTCTCTGCACTCATACCCTGTCTAAATGGACTGCAGATTGCTTCATTTCATTGGAGAAGGTTAGATCAGCATGTCTCCCAACATGGCCTCTGCCTCCTGCAGACTCCAACCAAAAGTCTGACTGGCTTCAGACTTCTCACAGACTGACTTCTGATAGACTGACTTCCCGCCCAAAACTCCACTATATAAAACAGCAGATTCCCGCCCAGGAAGTGGCTCTCCCTCCTGCAGCATTCTGGGGCAGATCTCCTCACAACCTTGATGGATTTCCTGTCCTCTCTAGGGAGCTGCCCTCAGATTGCTGGATGACAGAGAGACCTAAAGAGTGGGCCATTCTCTTGACTAAATCAGTGTAGGAGGTAAGCTTGTCCAGTGGAGATACAGGTAAGTCCTCCGCAACGTCTTGGTTGGGAGATGCAAGGTCTGGAGAGGTATGAGCCTCAGAAGCCTCCGTATCTGAGTCCTCTTCCATGAAATCAGAGGAGTCTTGTTGTGGCATGTGGACCGAAATGTCCTGTTGAGAAGGTACTGGTTTCCGTTGGACGACAAGGAACGACAGGGTTTGGAGTGACCGGAGGATTGAGAGGACGACTTGGTTCCAGAGTATGGTGGGACGGATCGACTATAAGAGGACGCGACAGAGATGCTGAAGGTCTCAACTTGTGTGGGGATCTCGACCTATGGAGTGGGTTGAGGACCGATCCCAATCAGAATAGCCCGCTGGAGTCAACCACAGCATGGACGGTGGGTAAGCCCCGTAGAGGTACCTCAACTGTCGTTGATCCCACGGTATTGGCGATGGGGGAGGCAGGAAGACTCTGGGGGAGCGGCTTCTGGACCGTGGACGTCTGGGAGACAAGGCAATAGCTTGTTTGTGTGTATTGTCCCTGTAATGTCGGTCGTCGATATCGACAGATTGAGTGAGCAGACGAGGAGGGTGACGCTGCGTGTCACATGAGGCATATCAGTGCCAACGTGGATCAACGTCGGGAGCTTCTGATACCGTCGATGTCGACGACGGAGGAGGAGACGGAGAATGCTCTGCATCCATCTGATGACTTAGGAGCTCTACCGTTTCGATGTCGGAGTAAGGAGGCTCCATCTGGTGGACAGGGGAGTCCAATACATGGATGGTCGGTATCGGTGGAGGGACTTGGGCCTCCAATATCGATACTGCCGTTTTTTCATGTCTAAAAGCTAGTAATTCTCCAACTCGTCTTGCTGAAGTGACAGCAACAAGAAAGGCCGTTTTCCATGACAGGAGTTTTAGGTCGCAGGTTGTGAGTGGCTCAAAAGGTTTCCTGGTGAGTTGGCGAAGGACCAGGGGAAGGTCCCAGGGGACGACAGGAGTTTTGATGGGAGGGTAGAGGTGCAACAGTCCCTTCAAAAAACGTTTGGAAAGTGGGTGCGAGAACAGTGTGCATCTCTCAACTTGAACATGATAGGCCGAAAGTGCGGCCAAATAAACCTTTAACAAGGAGTGAGAAAGTCCCGAGTCAGCGAGAGACAGAAGGAATTGAAAAACTTTCTCGAGATCTGCGGAGGTGGCTCGAGGGGCATTGTCACCCAAGGTGGAACAAAATTCTTGCCACTTGTAGTGATACGAACTTTGTGTATTGGGCTTTCTGGAGTTTAGCAAAACGTTTGCTATGCGGGCGGAAAAGCTGTTGACGCTACTCTCCAGGCTGTCAACTTAATTTGTGGCACGTCGTGGTATAGGAGAGGGGACTCAGATAGGAAGAGGAGGTCCTGTGCTGGAGGAAACTGGTGGTAGATTCCCGCTGACAGGTTGAGGATGGTTGAGAACCATGGTTGCCTTGGCCACCACGGAGTTATGAGGACACAGTCCGCTCTGTTGCTGATGATTTTGCGGACCACTCTCAGGAGCAGAGGCAGTGGAGGGAAGAGGTAGAGAAATCCTCTGGACCACGGAAAGAGGAGACCGTCCCCTAGAGACTGTGGGTCCCTGCCACCTCGGCTGAGGAACAGAGGACACTTTTTGTTCGCTCTGGTGGCAAAAACATCTATTTGGGGAACTCCCACCTGCGGAAGAGTGGGAGAAGGTAAGTTGGGTTCATTTCCCACTCGTGCAGACTGAGTTCAGCCCAACTCAGGTGGTCTGCCTTCACATTCATGTGACCCAGGATGTGAGTGGCGACTAAGAAGATGTTGTGGGCGATGCAGAAGTGCCATACATGGAGGGTAAAGTCGCAGAGATGTTGGGAGACTGTGCCCCCTTGCCTGTTCACATAGCTGAGGGCAGTAGTATTGTCTGTGAGGACTGTGACACACTTCCCCTTGATTAGGGGCAGGAAGCAGGTAATGACGAATTGTATTGCCAGAAGCTCTAGGAAATTTATGTGCCGACGTCAGTTTTGTGCGTCCCATCTGCCTCTGACACGAAGTCCCATCATGTGGGCAACCCAGCCCGAAAGGGAGGCATCTGTTGTTATGGTGATCCTGGGTGCAGGTGCATGGAACGGAGCTTCTTGTAAAAGATTGGAGGGGGCGGTCCACCAAAGTAAGGAGTCCCGTACTTTGAGCGGCGGGGACAGGTGGGTGGAATGTGTGTCTCGCTGTGGGTTGAAATTGCGAATAAACCAAAGCTGTAGGATACGCATTTTTAGCTTGGCGAAGACCAGGACGGATGTGGTAGCAGCCATCAGACCAAGGAGCCTCTGTATTTGGAAAGCCGTTACCGAGGGTCGAGTACAGATGACAGTGGCAAGAGTCATGATGTCCGCGGCCCTGTTTTGTGGCAGGTAGGCTCTGCAAGCTGTGGAGTCCAGTAACGCACCAATGTACTGTATTTTCTGGACCGGTCGAAGTTGAGATTTTTCCAGGTTTACTTGTAGACCTAGGTTTTCCAGGAGGACTAGCGTCTCGTTGATTTTTGAGACTAGATCATCCCTGGAAGTTGCTACCAAGAGCCAATCGTCGATGTACGGGTAGATGGCGATACCCTTGAGACGGAGGAAGGCTGAGACCACCACCACTGTCTTTGTGAAGACTCTCGGCACGCTTGAGAGGCCGAATGGCAGGGCTGTATATTGGTAATGATGTTGACCAATAGCAAAGCGTAGGTATTGGCGATGGGACGGGTGGATAGTGAGGTGGAAGTATGCGTCTTGGAGGTCTAGAGTGGCCATCCAGACGTTCCTCTGGAGAAGTGGCAGGATTTGCTGCAGGGACACCATGCGGAAGTGGTGGTATTTGACGAAGCAGTTTAGCGCCCGTAGGTCTAAGATTGGTCGAACACCTCCATCCCGCTTTGGGACGGTGAAAAAGTGGAAATAGAATCCCTTGCCCCTTAGATGTAGCGGCACTTGCTCTATGGCTCCCTTCTGCAGAAGGACAGACACTTCTTTGAGGAGGGCCGAAGAAGGGGGCGTGGAGGCAAAGACAGGGGTAATGGGGTTCTGATGAAATTCTGTGCAATAGCCCTGGGTCAGGATGGACAGCACCCATTTGTCTGTGGTGATGTGACGCCAGGTTTGGAGAAAAGGGGTTAGACGGGTTGGATTTGACTTGGAAAAAGAAAGAAAGCTGAGGAAAAAATCAGAAGAGCCTGTGAGGCAAAAATAGTACCGATCAGACTGTCGAATAGAGGTGCTTCCAGCGCGGCGGAAAGAAAGGAACTGGCGGGATGTCCGTGCCCACCCCTCTGGGCATGCGTGGTGTGGTTCCTGCGCATGCCCGAGGTCGGTGCGAAAATCCGTTAAGAGTGTGCTACAATGCCGATCGATCCAGCGCATGCACACTGAATCCCATGGGTGTGAAGCACAGAGACCATGTTGAAGATTTATTTTTACACACATTCAACCTCAATCCACTGAAGGACATATGGGAAAAGGTTTCACAAAAGGCAGCTGCTGAGGGAATGGGCTGGGTAGTTTCTTCATTTAGCATCCAGGGACTCATGAGATCCCCCCCCCTCTCCCCCTCACACACACACACAAAACAGCCTTATACTAACTCAGACCATTGGTCCATCAAGGTCAGTATTGTCTACTCAGATTGGCAGCAGGGCCTCAGATCAAGGTCTTTCACATCACCCACTCCCTGATCATTGTACCTGGAAATGTGGGGGACTGAACCAGGGACCTTCTGCATGCTAAACAGATGCTCTACCACTGAGTCAAATCACTAAATACAGCCCCTTCCCTTAATATGTTTGTCTAGAAAGCTGAGAGTGATGGGAGTATAATGTCATCTAACACAGTCTGGGGGACTGCAACAGGCTCAGATCAAAGTAGACCTAGATATCCTATTTATCCAACCAAACAGTACCCTGTGTCATCTTTCTTAGGTTTCGCCCCTCCCTTTAAACTTACTTGTAAGTAATATGACAAGAGTGATGAATCCAGACAAGTTTGTTGAATCTCTGGCGTCCACTGGAACACAGCTGTAGCCCTACATGAAAACTGTGATCGGTTTCTTGCACAGGGACGCGGCAGAAATATCTGTACTTGTGGTAGTCAATTGGTTTCTATATGACAAGCAAGGGGGGGGGGGAATCTATCAAGAATATGCAGCTGTAGAGATGATTTCCAAATTGGTATATGAGTCAGAATTGATAATGAATTACACAATCCACATATTTTCATTTGTACAAAACATTATAAGTTCTAAATCATTTACCATGTAATGGCTAGACTTGAGAAATTAGAACATCAATGGGCTATCAAGATAAAAAAATCAGCACCCACTCAGTGTGGACAAAGAACTCATTTTACAGGAAACTGGATATGCTATTCATTTGTAGCATATATTAAAAAGCATACAAGCATCCTAAGTATAAAAAAACAGGTTGCTTACCAGTAACTGGTGATCTTCGAGTGGTCATCTGTGCTTCACACCAATGGGATCTAGTGCGCCTGCGCTGGATCTGCCGGTGCCTAGCAAGCTCTCTTACAAGGATTTTCGTGCCTGGCCCAACTGAGCATGCTCAGGAGCCCCAGTGAGCATGCCCAGAAGGGCAGGCACGGACATCCCGCCAGTTCCTACCAACCGCTGCACATCAATCTCCTAACAAAACAAGTAGAAGAAGACAGCAGCGGGGCAGGAGGGCGGGTGGTGTGAATGCACAGATGACCACTCGAAGATCACCAGTTACTGGTAAGCAACCTGTTTATCTTCTTCGTGGTCTCTGTGCTTCACACCAATGGGAGATTAGCGAGCAGTAGCCTACCTGGAGGCGGGTGCTGTCAGGTGTTTACTGCTTAGCCGATGATAAAACCTGACGTCCCAGACTGTCACAGGTGGACTGGCGGACGTCTAGGGCGTAGTGCCTGATAAAGGTAGTAGGCGTGGCCCAGGTT
>NW_015174286.1:36241-39719 GCF_001447785.1 Gekko japonicus | reverse complement strand
GATCTGTGGGAAGATCGACAGGAGTATCTGTCCCAGTCAGTGTATCCCGTATGGCCCAGCCACGGCATCGGAGGGTGGTACGGACCGTATAGGTAACGGTACTGCCTTTCATCCCAAGTCATCGGTGGCGGCATGCACGATCTTGGGGAACGACTCCTCGACCGAGGACGACGCGGAGAATACGTTGACGGAAGAGCATACGTGCCCCTTCTGCAGTCAAAGGCGTCGATATCAATAGAGTCAGGCGACAGACGGGGAGGCGAACGCTCTGCATTGGATGTTGAGCGTCGATGCCAATGGTCGTCGATGTCGGGAGGCTCTGAGGCGACCGATGCCGATGAGCTGGATGGACCGGGGGAACACTCCGCACCCAACTGGTGACTTACGAGTCCCATTTGGTCAACATCGTACAAGGCTGTCTCCACCTCATGGTCTGGAGAGTCTAGCACAAGTACCGTCGTTTCAGACGCGACCTGGTTCACCGGTATCGATGCCATCGGTGTCGAACCAGTCGGTATCGATGGTGGCGGAAGGGCCGGTGCTGCTGGCACAGAGTCCTTCTTAGCAGGCTTCACCACCTTGGCCACCTTCTGCGTCGCCACTGAGGAGTCCGACTTCCTGGCCTTCTTAGCAGGGGTGGAAGCTGCGGAAGGAACGTTTGGTACATTAGGTTTCGACCTCTCGGTATCGGACACGGACTTAACCTTCGATGTCGACGGCTTCGATGTCGATGCGTCGGCAGCGGAAGACATGACGACGGAGGAAATAACCGGCGGGTCAGCCATCGGTTGAAGCGCCTTCTCCAAAAGAAAAACTTTCAAACGTGCCGCTCTGTTTTTCCGAGTTTGGTTGGAAAACTGCGCACAATGTTCACAAGAGTCCGGCTTGTGGGTCTCTCCAAGACAGAAGATACAGTACTTATGGCCGTCTGGAGGAGCCAATTTACTTCCACAAGTACGACAATGGTTGAAAAATCCCCACTTTTTTGACTTTTTTGTCTTCTTCTTCTCCATAGATTGAGGAGAAAAAGCCAGCGACAAGGGGGGGGGTGGGCCAGCGGCCCGAAGGCCTGAGGCAATTTTACCTCAGACGACAAAAAACAAAAAGTCTCTCTTTTTTTTGTCAAAACACAGAAAGAAAAAGAAACTGAAGAAAAACTGAGGCGAAAAACGAGAGCTAATCACTAAAAAGTTATCAAAAAGCAGCGATCCGGCCAGACCTCTCGAAGAAAGGTCTGCTCAGCGCGGCGGAAAGGAAAGAACTGGCGGGATGTCCGTGCCTGCCCTTCTGGGCATGCTCACTGGGGCTCCTGAGCATGCTCAGTTGGGCCAGGCACGAAAATCCTTGTAAGAGAGCTTGCTAGGCACCGGCAGATCCAGCGCAGGCGCACTAGATCCCATTGGTGTGAAGCACAGAGACCACGAAGAAGATCCATATTTATAATACGAAGTTGGTACTAAGAACCTAAAAGTGAGACCTGAAAAGATTATATTGGGAGGGTGAAGACAGGGCAAGACTGCCTATTGCCTCTACTTGTCTTCTACTCCTTAACCTCAACCCCTCACCCACTCCCAATTACTGACTTTCTAGTTCCAGGTGTCATTCTGGAAGCAGAAAGGTAAACGTGTAAGTTCTGATTCACAGGCATGTGCAGAAGCCATCATCTTCTGTTCACCTGAATTTATATGGTGAAATCTTTTTCATGTAACTTCTCCAATAAGTCTTCAAATGCCTCATTAACCTCCTTATATGTTTTTTTTAAAAAAATAAATTTTATTAAACCACCTCCTTATATGTTTGAAAGCCAAGTAAGATGACTGGTGAAGTCAACTAGTTCAAATGGCAGGTTCCCTGTAAGCAGCTGTCATACCAAAACCTTTTTTTAAATTCAGAGAATTTTTTTTTAAAAAATGTTGTCTGCTGTTTTTTTTAAAGAAAAAAGGTGCTTTAAGAAAATGGGCCAACTGTGAGGGACAGAAGACACATTTCGTACAAATAATTTATTGTCTCCTTGCTGTATTAAGTTTACTTTTGTACATACCTCTTCCTTCTTCTTTGTCATTACAGCAAATACTTTGGTTTGATTGTCTGTATCCTGGGAAAGGCGATAATGGCCAAGCAGGATTGCATCAGTTCTAGAGTTTAGAAGGAAGACAGTTTAAAAGTATTTCTCCCAGACCCAGAATCACATATTATAGCTGCAACACAGAGACAGCTTGATTAATATGTCTCTTAGTTTATTCCTGGTAACCATGACTGTTGATGGTAGAGTGTATATACAATGTTTTGGGCCCAGTTGTTACAACATGCACAATACACACCTTGTATTTTTAGTTCGTAAACGAGGAACAATAGACTGAGGTTCTTCCGGCGTTGTTAACATCATTACTTGGCCATCCGGGAAGAATCTCAGGTACCTACAAAGTTAAACAGTGTTAAACCTTGGAAAAAGGGTTTTTGATTTTCCCCTTGTTCATCCAGAGATTGCTCCCTTAATCACCTACAGAAAGATGCATAAAGATAACATAAACCATAGAGATTCTTTACATTTTCCTATTTAGAAACTGGTATTTTGTTTACTTTATACATAGATGCATGTGTTCTAAGAAGAAAAAAAGGGGCAGGAATCCAACAAGCCCTGTGCTTGGGGCCTATTGGATCTGTATAAGCACTGCAGTGGTGGGCAAACTCATTAGTCAAGAGAGCCAAATATCAACAGTACAACAATTGAAATTTATTTTGAGAGCCAAATTTTTAAAACTTAAACTATATAGGTAGGTACATTGTTATTAACTTAATTAGGGTACTCCTAAACTGGCCTTTGCTAAAAATGTCCTCAATCTGATTGAGGTACGTTCGCTGAGGTCGACCCCTTCCAACTCTCCCATCCACACTCGTCTTGTATACTTGTTTCGTCTCCTTTCGTTCATCCTCTCTATATGTCCAAAGTATCCATAAAATTAAATCATGACAAAATAAATCATGACATACACTAATGTGAACAATGGCCTTGCATCTCCTTGGAAAGTTTGGGTAAGTCAGGTTTGTATGTTGTTGTTTTTAATTTTAGGCACGCACTAGAGAGCATCAATATGTATGGCCTCGCTGGACCAGATTCAAGGTTCTTAGCTAGCAGCTAGCATTCTATTCCCAACTGCAGCCTTCCAGAGGCCTCTGGAAGCTCAAAGAGCTGTTTGCCCTCCCCCATTCTCTCAACAGCATTTATTTTTAAGAGGTTCAGTGTCCCTGAATGCAAGCTTGATTGTTCACAATATATTTCATCTCTACGGGTCCCCCCCCCAAACTTCCCACCCACATCTTGTGGCAGTGGCTTTCACAAGTTAATTGGGCGGGGGGGGCAGGTTTCAGAGGCCCGCAACAGTCATCCTTCCTACCCAGCTCAGCTATTTCAAGCACGCAACACCGAAAGCAGAGTCGACAAAAAGTGGCCACTCAAAGTTCCCTCTAAGCTGAGTTA
>NW_015174286.1:21247-35841 GCF_001447785.1 Gekko japonicus | reverse complement strand
TCCCCTTCTCTACCTAACCTACCCCACAGGGTTGTTGTGAGGATGAAATGGAGACTCATGGGCAGGGTCCCCAGCTTCCCTGGCAGGAACACCATGTTAAGAAATCTCTCACAATTATGCAGCCATAGCAGGCAGGAGGGAAGAAGGCGAATACCTCCAGCACCAGTGACTTATATGGGAAGAGTCAAACTTTGGGGACTCACCCCTGCACCAGAGGGCCAAGGCAGCAGGAGGCAAGAAGCCTGGGTGAGCTGGGCTCCTCCATGCCTGGCAGAAGATGAAGTGCAGAGGTGAGAGGTGGGCAAGCAGAAGAGGCACTCAGCCAGCTGCACAAGCTGCGTGCAAAGAAACTCCCGCCGCCCCAAGCTTCAGGGCTGCCTCGTTAAAGGAGTGCGGAGGCCAGACTCGCAAATGAGAAAAAGCAAACTCAGGGTTCGTGGGTCGCATTTTGGGCTGTGGAAGAGGAACTGGCTCCATTCCTGGAGTTCTCTCGAGTTCCTGTGCTTTTGGTTTTGCTTTTTGCCAATCCGCTTCCCAAGACTGCTCCAGGTGCTCCTGCCTGAGGGCTGCTGGGGCTTCCCGCAGTTCGGCCCCATTATATCCTATGGACCATTGAAGTCAATGGCGAAAACATAGGGTATATTCTGGGAGCTGGAGGGGAGGGGGTTTGAGGGAGAGGCTCCAGAATCGCAGGGTAGCTGCTGGAGCCTCTCCCCAAGATACCCGCCATGTTTCAGGAACATTGAACCAGGGGGTCCAATTCTGCAGGCCCCCAAACAGGTTGCCCCATCCCCTCCATTGTTCTCTATGGTGGGAAAAAAGTTTTTTCCCCCCACCAGAGAACAATGGAGGGAATAGGCCGTCAGCGCCTATGGCGGAAGAGCCACACTCAAGGGGACAAAGAGCCGCATGTGGCTCTAGAGCCGCAGTTTGCCTACCACCGCACTAGGGGATGCCCAATTTCTTCTTTTACTCGTAGCTTCTTCTGCTGTATTAGAACTTGCTGCTAAAGACACAATTTTCATCAGTGGCTTCGGGGAGACAGGAGAGCTGAGGTCAGAAAAGGGATTCTGAGGCATCCTTACATAAAGAAAGTTCCCATGAAGCATTTGGATCTTGGCCACAGAATCTGCCAAAACAGCAGCAGAGGACTTTCAAGTGCTGCTGGAACTCTCACTGTAATGCCATATTTAGAACTGGGATGTCAGGATAATCCAAAAGGCAACAGCTCTACATAGCCACAATTTAAGAATTACAGAAGGTGAATAAAACTCTGTGATTTTAATTTTGTTTGCTGAACTTAACAGTATCATTATGAACCCATTTTACGTTTGCACATAAGCAATTCAGGTCAATTTGCAGTCCTTCAGATATACTCATCCTTATGGTATTTGGGCCTACACTGGAAGAAGGACGGAGAAATAATTAACTTACTAATTTTACAACGGTTGTACCTGTAATATTCCACTTGATGCCACGCTCTATAGAAGCCATCTAGAGACTGTTCTCCTTGACGTATGTATGTTGTCTTGCTGATATACACACCTATTAAATGCAGTGGACAAGAAGATTCAATCATCTATAAATTCATGTTCTGTGATCCTTTGCATTTCAAGATTAGATTTATCAAGGGAGAATTTTTTCACTGGTAATGTACATTAATTCATCTAAAACTTACAAACCAATAGGATTTTAAAACAGAAGTTACACAATGATCTCCATCTTTTACTACAGAATTACTCTACATGGTAGTTATGCTTATTGGCAGGGCTTTTTTTGTGGTGATACTCACTAGTACTAAAAACCAACACCTTGTTTGGGGGCTCTCTCAAGTCCTGAGGGAGGAAATGGTGAAAATTGGTGCAACCTTATACATGAATACCAGCATGTTCTTTGTTTACAAAAAAAACCCCACTGCTCATTGTAATAATAATTATCCTAGCACACTGGTCTTCAAATGGCAAGATGACCCAGTAGCAATATAATTTTCTTGTCTGTTTCTTTGTTTGTTCCTTTATAAAGAACTGGAGAGAAGCAGACAGAGAAAATGGGGACCAGGTGCAAAAGACTTCAATTCGTTTTCATAGTAGCATGAAGAAACTATTTTAGTTAGAAGATGTGACTTTTTCACTCCCACATGACAAAGTGCACTTTCTTCTTTAAAATACGATCCCTGCCCGCCTTTGCATCAGGTCATCCTAAACAAAGAAAGAACAGCATATTCTGTAAAAACTTTAGAAGTGGTACCCACAGGGGTCGTTTCGTAGAAAAAGAGCTAGGGGAACTCATTAGCATAACTCATTAGCATATGCCACACCCCCTGACATCACCGCCCCCAACGGTCCCGGCTGCCACCGCCGGCCTTGCAGCTCCACTGCTGAGCCCCATGAGGGGCCCGACGGTGGACCTGCAAGGCTGGCGGGAGTGCAAGGAAGCCCCGCGAAGGCCCTCCCTGGCCCCAGGCAGGCAGGGGTGGGGAGAGGCAGGGAGGAAGCAACTTACCCTCCCTCTTCTCCTGCCTCCTCCTGGCTGAATGAGGGCCGGAAGGGGGGCGGCCAGAAGCAGGGGGTGGGGCTTCGTCATGTGCCCCGCCCCCGTACCTCACCCGGGGGAACTGCGATCCCCCGCGAAATGACCTCTGGGTACCCATATTGCAGTTTGTGATTAATAGTGAGGCTGGGAAAAAACAGAAGAGAACTAGTGATATGGAATCAAAATGTCAGACATTCGCCATATACCTATGAGCATAACCATTTCATGTTTTTGGTTTTGACATTTTTTTTTGCCAAAGTGGACCCAAAGTGGCTTACATTATTCTCCTCTCCTCCATTTCCCCCTCACAACAAGGTAGGTTAGGCTGAGAGTGTGTGACTGGCCCAAGGTTACCCAGCGAGCTTCCATGGCACAAGTGGTGATTGGAACCTGGGTCTCCCAGATACCAGTCTGACACTCTAAACCCACTACACCCACTACACCACACTGAGCATATTCAAGACTAAAAAATTCCTGATATTTTGAACTGTTACAATAACCCCAGGTTCTATGGGTTCTATGGCTAATTTAAGCAGTCCAATTTCAACACAGTTTACCTTACCATCAAATCGAACTCTGGGCCTTTCCAAAAACATTTCTCTCCATGAGGTATAAGGAACCAATTTGTTACAACTTCTGCCCCAAACCTTCAAACAGGCCTGACGCCAGATTTCAGGGTCCCTAATTGAAAGGGAAAAAAAACATAACCGGAAAGCTCAGACCTCAACTTTAACACCAAGGCACATAAGAATATTAACAAAATATTCAATAAATGGGTATAGACAGAGAAGATGCCACTCATGAATGATATGCCACTTGTTGAAATAAGAGTTGTATTTCCCCCACAGCTACAAAACATTAGCCTCAATTACTACAGTGTCCCAGATTTTCTCTCAACCTATTATCTTCATAGGCTAGCCAAGAGGGTGCTGAACACTTATCACCAGTGTCAACAAGAATTACATTCCACATATTATACTTTTTTATGTCAGCCAATTCGGATTCATGTCTGGCCTTCACGTGTAGCAGAATGAGGTGGCAGAAAGTTCACTGAGGGTGCGGTCAGACAGCGTGCTGAGAGCGGGTGAAACTGCTCCAGTTCTGACCGGATTATATTTGATCTGGATAATCACGATCACACTTACCTCCCTTATCCCGCCTCACCGCGCAGTCACGTCGCTCCCCGGCGTCTACACTACCGACACGCGGGAGCGTGTGTCGGCAGGTTTAAAAAATTTTTTCCTCGATTTGCACATGCGCATAAGGCACTCATCCATAGAAGCTACCATGGCGCATGCACAGAACCACCAGGGCGAATCAATCCAACCTCTCCAACAAAAGACTTTCCTTTAAACATTTGACCTGAAAATGGCCTCCATGAGATCCCGAACTCATCTAAACGCTGAAACAAGTGACCATTTAAATGTCGGTTTTCAAAACATGGTGGCGGAGGTCTGCCTATAGGCACACAGCCAACACTAAAAAAAAATGGCGGTCGAAAAGCGGAAGCCTTGGGCAGCTTTTGAGCGGGGAGGGGGTTTAAACCGGAAGTGGCTTGACACCGGAGAAGCGATCATACAGGGGGAAAATGCGGCTTTAAACGGGAGAGCTGAGAAAACACCATTTTGGGACCTGGTAACAAAATACTCTGGGTTAAAGCGGTTTTGAGCCGGAAACCAAGGGCTGGGGACAGGAGGCAGATGATGACTGTGTGATCGTGCAGATAAAATCCATTGCTGAACCGTCAGAACACCAGATCAAACGGCGCGTCTGAACGCACCCTGTAAGTGGGGAATGTAGTTTTTGAATGCTCAGTGTTGAACATAGCAAGTTCAATCACTTGTGTCATGAAAGAGTTAACTATTTACATATGCTAATCGATGGTTATTTAGCATGTAGCGAATCAGTCTTGCTGCACATAGTCACTATCAGCATAACTGGATGAAACCTAAGTATTCTTACAAGGAACAACACTAATGCAGAAAAATAAAGTCACAATAATACAGAGAAGTCAAGTCCCAAAAATTTCAATGTGTCTCACTCCTGGTTGTATTATAATTTCATAGTACAACTTGACATGCATTCATCATGGAGTGGACTCATATAGTTCCAGGAGGATCCAAATAATCTTGAAGTCCCAGCAAGGACGAAGATGTCCTATTCCAAATTAGATGTGTTGTAAAATGATTATTGGTTGATCAAAGTATTGGTGGGAGGGAGTCCAGGGGCTTCCTTTCCTGCCTATGTTCTAAGACCAGAATGAAGAATTCTTCTTGAACTATCCAGTAGCCAGATAAGACGCAGGTTAGAGTATTTTTCTTGTTTTTCCTATCCAAATGTTTCCCTTCCCTGTTTTATAGTAAAGTCTTTTACAAAAGCTAAGCACATAAACTTGCACCTCTTTTGTTAATCTGCTTAAGAATCCCAACACTCATTCATGTTAAAAAAAAAAAACTTCTAAATTCTAGTGCTCAGCTCCACCACAATCTTCTGCATATGTAGAATTAGCCTCTGAATCTAACAGAATTACAGTGTTATAAAGGAACCAAGACTGTCCAAGACCAGTGATACAAAGAAAGACCAAGTATAAAGGAATGAAAGGATCATGAATCTGCTTTCCCTGTACACTAATGTAGACATGTCCAGCATCATGCAGATTCATTTTACCTGGCGCAAATGTAAAAACCTCTGCAGACCAAAGATAGCTGCTCTAAAGATCGCAGGTCCAGATCACTGGAAACCACCCATCGAAAAATATACATCAACAGCTCCATAGGCAGCACTACCAAAAATAAAATAAAAAGGTTGTGATTATCAACTATACCTTAAGTAATTGTTTCTAAAATTAATTATCCTTTGGAATGTATCTGAATCATTCAACTGATTGACTTAGTGTACTGTAGTTCAACAGCATTCTTCAGCTTCATGGCAACCTCTAGAGCTCACAAAAGGCTAAACGGCAATTTGTTATGGTGAGAATTCTTTAAAGAAAAAGGCTTTCAGTTTTATTAAATTATGTAAGTACAAGTGTCTTAGTACCATCTAAACAACTAGTTGAATCCTATGCACCATCAGCATAGGGCACTGAAGGATAACAATTTTTCCCTGCTTTTTCCTTTCTTGCAATAAGAATGTTGACTAGAATGAGAGTAGAAGACAAATTTAAAAATCTGTAAGGAAATTGGATGTTACAAGTACATCTATTAGGGCATGCAGGGTATGTTTGACACTCCATTTGGGAATTGCCTTCCCGATGCAACTGCCGAAATATTTTTTATCAACTGACAGTCCCAAAACTCAGAAAAGCTTTTACTTTGGCAAGACTGAACATTCTTCCTTCGGCAGTTTTGGAGGGCAGAAGTATCATACTCTAATAGAACATGCAAATGCTCATATCATACAATTGAAACCAATAAAACATATGATTATGGTGCCCTATATTCAATGTGAGGGCTAATTTAGTCACCCCTTTACTTAAAGATATGGAACTGCCAAATGTGCGAGCCCAGGTGTCATGGCTACTTTCGGACACCTGGAAGCTGATTGGACTTCACTGCATTCCACGCCTCAAACTCACCCCTCCCCCCGCAAGGCAGTTGGAATGTCAGTTGCATATGGAACCTTCAAGGTCTTTTGCATATGGAAGCTGATTGGACTTCACTGCATTCCACGCCTCAAACTCACCCCTCCCCCCGCAAGGCAGTTGGAATGTCAGTTGCATATGGAACCTTCAAGGTCTTTTGCATATGGAAGCTGATTGGACTTCACTGCATTCCACGCCTCAAACTCACCCCTCCCCCCGCAAGGCAGTTGGAATGTCAGTTGCATATGGAACCTTCAAGGTCTTTTGCATATGGAAGCTGATTGGACTTCACTGCATTCCACGCCTCAAACTCACCCCTCCCCCCGCAAGGCAGTTGGAATGTCAGTTGCATATGGAACCTTCAAGGTCTTTTGCATATGGAAGCTGATTGGACTTCACTGCATTCCACGCCTCAAACTCACCCCTCCCCCCGCAAGGCAGTTGGAATGTCAGTTGCATATGGAACCTTCAAGGTCTTTTGCATATGGAAGCTGATTGGACTTCACTGCATTCCACGCCTCAAACTCACCCCTCCCCCCGCAAGGCAGTTGGAATGTCAGTTGCATATGGAACCTTCAAGGTCTTTTGCATATGGAAGCTGATTGGACTTCACTGCATTCCACGCCTCAAACTCACCCCTCCCCCCGCAAGGCAGTTGGAATGTCAGTTGCATATGGAACCTTCAAGGTCTTTTGCATATGGAAGCTGATTGGACTTCACTGCATTCCACGCCTCAAACTCACCCCTCCCCCCGCAAGGCAGTTGGAATGTCAGTTGCATATGGAACCTTCAAGGTCTTTTGCATATGGAAGCTGATTGGACTTCACTGCATTCCACGCCTCAAACTCACCCCTCCCCCCGCAAGGCAGTTGGAATGTCAGTTGCATATGGAACCTTCAAGGTCTTTTGCATATGGAAGCTGATTGGACTTCACTGCATTCCACGCCTCAAACTCACCCCTCCCCCCGCAAGGCAGTTGGAATGTCTGGTGGTGTGTAGGTCCCAGGATCATGTTTTAAAAGCTGCCTGGGGGCTTATGGACCATTCACACACTTTCACCCTTAACATACCTCATAGGGGGAGAGGAGAATGATGACAGCTGCTTTGGTTCCCACTGCAGGGACCTCAGACAGGTAGAATGCCATAGACTCCCCCCTCCACCCCAGCTAATTGCTCCTGGGGAACTATTGTTGCCAATCTTGGCCCAGCACCCATCAAACCATTCTCTTCAACCCCCTGCTGTGCAGCAGACTTCCCCTCGGGTTGCCAATCTCCAGGTGAGGGCTACAGATCACTCAAAATTACAACTGCTCTTCAGGGAGCAGAGATCAGTTCCTCTGGAGAAAACAGTGGACTCTGTCATTATACCCTGCTGAGGTCACCACAGCAAAATGACACTGTTTGCCCAAAGCCAGAGCACTCCCCCAGAGCCTCTTTCTAGATCTCGTTGTATTTATTTCCACAATGGGCTTTACTGCTAGTCGAATATAAGAGAAAAAAATACTAAGATCCTTTAAAATATTTTCTTTGGTTCTGATTTCTGCTTAAGGTGATAGCTGTATGAGCAGTACTAGATAGACAGACAGACAGACTAAAATGAGTAACAGGGGCCATATTACTCCAATTTTGTTCCTTCTATACTGTCTTCCAATTTCCTTATGAACCCAATTCAAGGTGCTGGTATTGACCTTTAAAGCTCTATACAAATTGAGGCCAAATTGAGGCCAGCATACCTCAAGGACTGCCTACTCCCATATGAATGTAGACAACCATTATGGTCATTTTCAGGGGCTTTGCTTTAGGTGACCCATCATCTGAGCCAAGATGAGTGCCAAACCAAAAAGCAGCCTTCTCGATGGTGGCAGAAAGCTGTCAAATTACCTGTTCTGCCAGTGGGTGAAGACCTATTTCTTTGGCATTCCCTTTGTTTAGGTTTTAATTTTTGTTCTCTTTCACTCTCTTTATGAATATATGCGTTGTTTTTAAAGTTGAATTTTTTCTTACAGTTTGCTACCTTGAAGGCCCAAATTAGGAGAAAATGGAAAATATTTTTTTTTAAATAAAGGCATAACATTTATTTGGAATATTTTAATGCTGCCTCTCCAGGAACCTGCCTGAGGTACCTTACAAAATAAAAATAACGCAAACAAAACATTAAAAGATATTAATTAAAAGCCAGCATTAAAACATATGGCATAAAAATAGACAACAGGAAGATTAAAACAAGTTTCCAGACTTAACAGCAGTAAAAAATTAACTCCTTAATTAAAAGCCTGGGTGAACAGAAATCTTTTAGCCTGGAGCCTAAAAGAAAGAGGTGAGCCTCCAAGGAAGGGCATCCCACAAGCAAGGTGGAAAAAGCCCTGCCTCTGGTCTCTACCCACCTCACTTCCAAAGTGAGAGAGCAGGGCTTCTGAGGCAGATCTTTTTTTTTTAATATGGTTTTTATTGACACCGTTACATACAAACAAATACACATAAACTCATCGTTAACCAACCAAACACAACACAACATACGCCTCCTACACGTAACACAGTTTCATCACTACAACTGCTTATGGTAACATATAACACAAAACAGATCCTTCACCATCCCTTCTATGACTGGAATTACAACTCTCAAAGCCTAATTATAGGTTTATCCTAGATTCCATCCATTTATATACATGTGACCAGACTTTTTGAAATGTTGAATTCATACTTCCATGTATCTTTTGCGTTAAATTGTTCCATTTCAACCACCACAATTACTTTATTAATAAAATCCCATCTGCTCGGTACCTGTTCGTTTTTCCAAAATTTTGCAAGCACTATTCTTGCTGAAGTTAATAAATGTAACACTACATAGATTTCGTCTTTTTTCCAATTAACGGGAAATATATTTAGTAAGAATATTTCAGGATCTAACGGGATTTGTATGTTAGTTATTTGTACTAACATCATCTGGACCACCTTCCAATACTGTTTTACTTCATTGCACGTCCACCAAACATGATAGTAAGAGCCCACCTGAACCTTACATTTCCAACATTTAATATTTAATCCCAGGTACATGCGTGCTAATCTTCCCGGTGCCATATGCCAACAATGAACCATTTTAAAGACATTTTCTTTTAACGGCACAGCTTTCAGCCATCTTACATTCTTCCATATCTTCTCCCATTTAATTAATTCAATATCATGCCCAATGTTTCTGATCCAAGGCACCATGGCTGTTTTGAGAACCTCATCCTGCATCTTATGGCTTAACAGAAAAGAGTAAATGTTACGAATCAACCTGGTGTCTTCCCCAAAAAGTATTTTATCTAATCCTGACATCTCTGAAAGAAAGCCTGTTTGTCTTTCATATACTTAGAGCTTAACTGGTTCCTTTCCCATCATGATAGTTGTATTTGTTGAGCTTGTAATGTTTCCTGCGATTTAAGCATATTATTCCTATTAAGAAGGACATCGTCACTCAGAGCCCGTGTGTCCGACATCAAACTAGGCAAAGTAATAGCCTCAAGTGGGGCTAACCATCTTGGTGTTTTGGTATAAAATAAAATTTTAATCTCATTCTATACTTTTAATAAACTAGCTCTTATCAAGTGTTGCCTGAAATACGAATGTGACTCATGTTTCTTATCCCATAAAAAGGCATGCCATCCTGCCATTAGATTATGTCCCTCCAGATTTAGAATCCTAGCATTTTTAAGGAGAATCCACTCTCGTAGCCAAGTAAGTGCCGCTGCTTGGTAATAAAGCCGCCAATCAGGTAATGCCAGACCACCTATTTGGTTTTTTTCCTGTAAAAATTTTAATTTTATTCTCGGTTTTTTCTTTTGCCAGATAAAATCACGAACTAATTTATCTAGCTTTCGAAAATACGTAAAATTTTTAAGTACTGGGATGGTTTGGGGAAAAAATAACACTTTGGGAAGAAGATTCATTTTGACCACAGTTGCCCTTCCCATAAAAGAGAGTTGCAAAGCTGACCATTTATCAAAATCTTTTTTGGTGGAAACTATTAATTGTTCATAATTATCTTGAACTAAAGTACTGGTTCTATTTGTTATATATATTCCCAAATATTTTATTTTCTTTTTCACTTCAAACTTTGAGATTTCCTTTAAGCTTTGGTTTATGTTCTCTCTGCAATTTTTTGTCAGCACTTTAGTTTTTTCCGTGTTAACTCTAAAACCCGCTAACTGGCCAAACTTACGTAAAGTCTCTAATAGAGGTGCCATGGAATTTACAGGATCTAGTAGTACAATTGCTATGGCATAGGCCTGTATTTTATATTCCTGCCCTTTTGCTTTAACTCCTTTAATATTGCTATTGTTTCTTATGGCCTCACATAGTCCTTCAATAGTAAGAATAAATAATAGAGGTGAAAGAGGACAACCTTGGCGGGTACCTTTACATATGTCTATTTTTTCAGTCATGTCTGCATTTATCACGATTTTAGCCTCTTGTTTTTTGTAAATTGCTTCTATTCTGTTGATGAAATCTTTTCCGCAATCCATTGCTTTTAAATTTTGGATCATATAATCCCAATTTATATTGTTGAATGCCTTTTCGGCGTCTAAAAAAACTACGGCCAACTGTTTGTCTGCATTTGCCTCGCAATACTCCAGACCGTTCATTATTACTCTTACATTTTGCTTCATTTGTCTGTTGGGCAAAAATCCCACCTGATCTTGATGTATCAATTGAGTGAGTACCTGTCTCATTCGGTAAGCAATAATAGGAGCATAAATCAACATTCAGGAGCGAAATTGGCCGATAATTCCGAATCTCTTTTTCATCTGAATCTTTCTTATGGATCAGGGAAATCAAAGCTGAGTTCCACGAATCCGGTATTATTTCCCCCCCTGATGTATCTGAAACAACCATTTTAAATATTAGGCTAATTTCATCCTCGAATGCTAAGTAAAACTCTGATGGGAGACCATCCGGCCCAGGGAATTTATTTTTCTTTTGTTTTTTAATCGCTTGCGATACTTCCGCCATAGTAATGGCCTGATTCAGAGTCTTTTTTTTGTTGTTCATTTAATTTTTTAATATTTTGATTGTTGCTTAAATAATTCTTAATTGTGTCTGGCTCAACCATTTGTCTGCTGTATAATTTGGCATTAAACCTTTTGGCAATTCCTTTTAGATCTTCTAAAACGCTCTTTCCAACTCCTTGCTCGTTCTTCAACGTCCTGATAAATCTTCGCTTTTTTCCGGTTTCAGCTTATAAGCAAGCCATCGAGTCAGCTTATTCGCATTCTCAAAGAAATTATGTTTGGTATATAGGATCTTTTTCGCTATCTCTTCATTAAGCAAACAGTTAATATCATGCTGTAATTTTGTAATTTTTAATCTTGCTTGCCGCAAACCGGGATCTGCCTTCAATTTATCCTCCTGTTCTTGAATTTTAATTTTCAAATTATTCATTTTCTGATTTAACCCTCTTTCGATTCACGAATAAATATTCCTCATGCAAATGCTTTGAAAGTATCCCAAACAGTTGTCAGCTGAGTCTCTGGGTGCATGTTAATTTGAAAAAAATCTTTTATCTCTTCTTTGGCCTTTTTAAGGAAACTATCATTTTTCATATCTTAACTGGCAGACTGAGTGATATGGAAGGAGGCAGTCCTTCAAGTATCACCAAGTACATTCCCCCCAGACGTTCCCTCTATAAATACTTAATACTGAAAAGCTGATGCGGGGGAGGCACTGGGGACCTACGTGAACAAAAAACCATGTAAAATGAGAAGCTACAGAAAGGAGGAGGAAACAGATGAAACTGTCCTTCCTGCTTCTTTTACTACTGGCGCTTTTGCTTGCAAAGGGGATCTGGCTAACACCAGAAGCAAGGAAGGAGGAATATTCTTCCATAATAAATTTCATTTATATGTTCATTTTCATTTTTTATGGAAAATTGATGTCATTAAAATTTAATGCTGCCTAGGCTTACCATTCCCCAGGTGGGGGGAGGGGAATCCTCGCTTTCGCAGGTGGAAATTTCCGCACTCCCAACAGTGATGTCGTGAGTGACATACTGACATCACCTAGAAGTGACATAGGTGCATCGCTGACTGGGGGGGGGGTGATGCTCTGGTCTTTGGGCAAAACTCTATGGTTTGAGGGTGATTTTACCATAGTTTTACCATAGTTTTGCTCAAAAACTAGAGCATCACCCCCAATGCCACCTACGTACCTACATAACTTCTGGGTGACGTATGCACATTGCATATTGTCCTCACCCGCTGCTGGAACAGCCCCCAATCCCCCAGCCGGTGCAATGACTGGACCTGGCAACCCTAATTCTGCCTAGCATTCTTCCCATCATGCTAATTATCTACATACAGGGATTTTTTTAAAAAAATCTGAGGACCAGTAAAAAAGGAAGGCTAAACATAAAATAAAATAAAATATTTTATTAGGTGAACTCTACTTAAAGATGTTAAAATTTCTACAAATTCTGAAGCCATGGGAAAAACTGGCTATGCTCACTTTCCTATCAAGCCTAAACTTATTTTATTGATTAACAACATAAAACACATCATTTATAAATTAGCATATAAAATTATACTATTCAGAATTTTATTACAAATGTCTGAGTTTTCTATAAGAAAAACTGAAAGTATACCCAGTACTTGAGAAACAGTTGTAAATTGCTGCACCCAATGCTACCATAGCAAATGTATTTAAATTTCTGTCATCATCTGTGAGGTAGGAAAAATAAAATTCGAAGGTAGAAAACAAATTCTGTAGTTAACAAAAGAAAGTATATTCTTTTGAGAGAAACACTCTTATGTAGTCACAATAAGTAGGACTACCAGCATATTTAGATATCAAATTAAACTTTAAGTGAAAACAGTAAACTTTTAAATAATATATAACATATTATATAACATATATATAGCATATAATATAACATATAATATATCATATTACAATATATTAATTGTTGCTAATATTTGCGTTTAAAAATAAATGTTATTGAAAATGTTGTCTACGTCTACATTATACATAGGAATTGTTATATAATGCTGTAGATTGTTTCACATGAAAACATTCATACTACACATTTTCAGTAAAACTGTCTTTAAAAAGCATTTTACTGATTTTTTAAAGGGAAAAATGTAACAGGAAAAGTTGTCCGGAAAAGTTGAAAAAAGTCTTTCATACTATATATTCTGAGTGAGAAAAACCTTGTCTTTAAAAATGTCACTCACTATGAAAGAAAAAATATTTCATAGGAACAAGTTTTTTAGTACTCCCCTAAATTTTCCAGTAGAAAAACTGGTCATACTTTTTCATGCTATACATTTGTAATGCATGAAATGGTTTTTAAGACAAGTTTTTTTCTCAGTCAAAAGAGAAAACATTTCAAAGGAGTTTTTTCTTTTTTATTTCAAAGGTTCCCCCAAATTTCCCAATTTTTCAATCAGAAAAACTTAGAAGGGGGGAATCCTCAGAAGAAACAGGCTTTTCCTGTTTTCTCATTTTTTTTCCCTGGCCTTCACATTTCATAAGGTGGAAAAACCCAGACACAGGTTTACCACCTCAATGGTAACGAAACTATTGTCATATACATAGGGTTAAAATGTCATTATTATAAATATTTTGCATTTTAAAAATTCTCTTGCCTGAGATATGGGTCTGATTCACATCAAGCTCAGGCTGACACAATTTGATGGAAGATTCCTGAAGAGTGAACTGCTGCTGAAAGTAGGACAGAAGGTCAGCCATCTTGCTATCATCCTCATTATCGTCAATGCTAGAGAAATAAAATGTCACTTGAGATTGGAATAGCATAAAACAACAGAAGACCAACTTCAATGAAATCCTAACCATATTTATTCTGACATAAATCCCATTAATTTCAATTAGGTTTACTTTTAAGTAAATACATGTCTAATTTGGCCATTTAAAATTTTAGGTTGCGGAAGTGTCCAATATCTCAAAGATTGTTCAATACTGCTTTAAACCTAAAATCCTAAACACACACTTATGAGGGAGTAACACCCAGTGAATGGTGGGGCTTCCAACTCTGACTTAAGAAATTCCTAGACATTTTGTGAATCCTTGGGAGGGGTTTAGGGAAAGGACAGAGTTCAGCAGTCCACTATCCAAAGCAGCCATTTTCTCCAGAGGAACAGTTCTCTACCATCTGGAGATCACTTAGAACCCTGGGAGACCCCCAGGCCCCACCTGGATGCTGGCAACACTATTTGGACTTGCTTTTCAATAGAGATGCTTACAACTGTGCCGCATGTGTCGAGGAATGTATTAAAATGTAACTGGCTTTAATTATGCTTGTAAGTACAATTTTCCATACCCCAGGTTCAATCTATTTACTTTCTTTTAACTGAAAAACAACAAGCCATATCTAAACAGCTTTGAGATATCAAATATTCAGGCAAGCATAGATTAGAAGGTGGGGAAGCTAACTGAAAGATGCAATTAGAAGTGAGAAAATGAGAAAACACAGGTGTGGAAAGGA
>NW_015174286.1:2648-21189 GCF_001447785.1 Gekko japonicus | reverse complement strand
GGTTAAAAAGTATGTGTAGAATCTAGTTCATTATTAAGAGAAACCATATAAGCATACTAAACAATAAGCAAGTGAGATTCTCACAGTGTTCTAATTTTATTCATTTTGCTGTTAAAGTTAACTTCGGTTTAATAAAGGAGAAGGTAGGGAAATGAAGGCTTTAATTACAGCTGGTGGGCCCAGAAGAAGGCAAGAAAATTATTATAAGAACCTGCTGAGTTTAGAAAAGTAGCCCAAGATGACAACACAATGACTATTTACTTGAAAGTAAGTTCTATTTTGTTTCACAAGATTTACTCCCAGATAAATATGCACAGAACTGCAGCTGTTGAAGCACTGTATTACAGAAAAGCAATATATAATGAAATCTGAGTTTTTATTTTTTAGTTTTCACTCAATACTGAATATTTAAAAATGCAGATTTTCACCATCACACAACATATGTCTACACAAGAAACAGTAGTACTGAATGGTAATTCTTCCAGCAAGACAGACCCATACAGTGCAATTATTTGAAAAGTTGACTGAAAATGTTACCTGACTCTAGGAATGATTTTGCATTTATTTCAGAAGCCTATGGTTGCTTTCTACACTGAACTGAGTAAATAAGAGAGAAATGGTAACATTTACAGCACAACTCTAAGCATGTTTGCTTGGAAATCATTCCCATTTATTAAGTTCAACTGGACCTGCACAGCAGCAAGTGTGATTCTATTTATGGAAAGCAATGTTTTTATTTATTGATAATGCCAAATGTTTATTCTTTGCAACACTATTTTATTTTATAAAACTAAATGCATGGTACATTTTGATGTCAGAAATGAAACAAGTATTATTGCTTAGCCTTTGATCTGTAAGTTTATTTAAAGATGTAAGTTTCATTTGTATCTAATTTTTAAAAATAACAGATCAAGCACTGGAATGAGAGTTTCCGCTCCAGCATCCTCAAAATAACAAATACTATACTTACTAGTTTTTCCCAACACCATCGCCATCTGGAGATCGAGTATAGGCAATCTTAAACTCAATGTCTGGTACCAGTTGCATGGCCAGGCGGTAGAATTTAATAGCTAAAAACAAAGGTAGTTTCTTTTCAAATGGGTATCTATTCAAACTGTGCTTCTAAAATTACCAGAAATCTTATGCAATTCTGGTCATCTTATAATATTTTAGTGGCATAGCAAAAAGCAACTTATTCAAAACCTGCACTTAAAAAGAATGAAGCATGTGTTTTACTAAAATAATATAAAAGCTACTTTTTATAGTTTCAACCTAGTAAATATTTTACTGTTTTGATACCATTTTACATATTCCAAGATAGTGAATGCATCAATTCATTTGAATGATTACAAGTTGTTCCTATGGAGTAAGTAGTTGACATGTGTTTGAAACCAGTCCAGAAACAGCCTACCTGCTTAAACAGGAGTGAAATAAATCCTAAGCAATTACATCATTCTATATCCATTGACTTCAATGAACATAGCTGTAACTTTGTTCAGGATTGCATCGTTACATTCTTAGTCAGGCAAGGGGTTTCAGCTCATGCAACTGAATCCCACTAAGTCATTTAATCACTAGTCCAAGCATTCTTATAGTTCAGATGAGCTATCCATGGTTATTCAGCTGAAAAGGGGGAACATGCTAAAGACCTTATATAACACAATAGATTGGATCCAGAAAACTATTTCAGTCTTACTTAATTTCCCTCCTTACTGCAGCCCCTGTCTTATACACAGGTCCTGGTATCTCCAACTCTTTTTGGTAGTCAAAATACCCTTTTTCACCAGTGGGAAAGATAGCTGCATCAACTCTATAGCATGAGGCTCACTTGAAAGACTGTCTCACTGATCCCTTAGTATTGATCAGGTTAAGAGGCAGAGACTTGTTCCTTGTGTTGGTTAGAAACAGGACATCTGGCGTTTTCTTTTCCAGCCCAGAAAAGATTTCTAAATGGGACTTGGGAGAAACTCAGTTCCCCTATCTGTATGATCTCCGTGGGGAAGCAAACCTCATGGTTCATCACTACTCTCATATTCAGCAGTTAAGTGTTACACTGGCAATCAATGTAACGATTCAAAACAACCATACACCAGGTCCTACAGGTATAACAGATACCTTTGGATTTATATGGCTTGAACCACAGTAACTGATGCTATATTGTAATTTATTTTTGAAGCTCAGGTGGAGTTTTAAAAGCAATTTGTGAAATGGCACAGCTGGTTTACTGTTCAAAACAGCAGAGAACCAAAAGCACAACAGTAGTGGCTTTATGAGAACTAACAGTTATTTGAAATGCATGGGCAAATGAAAGTATATTATCAATACAGAGAAATATATTACAATGCAGACATGCAAATAGGCCTCCCCATTGAAATGTGCTCATGACCACAATATGTTAGGGCCACTACTTTTTGAATGAGAGCCCCAGACTGGTACACTATATTCAACTCCATTAAACTTCTGCATGGCCAAACTACAATAAAATAAAAATGCATTCAATGTTGATAAAATGTCTTTCATCTTAACTTTTTGCTCATGATAATTTGATTTACTGGATATGAGATTTAATAAATTATACACTTTGATATCAAAAGTTAACAAAACTTGGTCAAGATATGCAACGAGCTGAGATAAAAAGAAAAAAGGGGGCGATGTGACTCTGGTGACTACTGTTGTCAGATTAATTCACAAACCAATGGAAATGGGAAGGTACTGGAATTTTTCAGATAAAAAGCAAAAAGAACAGCATACTAGGACAAACCTGACTTTTCTAAGTGCTTTTGGACTGTTATCAATACCTGCAAAAAAATTATACAGTGCTGGTGTCCCCAAATGAGGCTTAAATAAAGCATTCCAAATAAAACATTTATTTCTCTCTCCAATTTTTGTCTTTTGGCATGAGGCCTATTTTCTCTCTTAAAAAGGTGAAATTTTCCTTCAAGTCTGAAAAATTCCTACAAATACTAATTACATTTAGAAACCATCTGTAAAATGCCGTAAAATGGCAAGAAAATATGCTGAATATTTTGGGATGCCAACAGACTTCAAGAAAAAATGTCCTGTCCCTTCAATAAAAGACCAATGTGCAGAAATGGGCTGCTGAAAGTAATCATGGCAATTGCAATGCCATGAATGTTCCAGTTTGTCAGTGATACTTCAGGAAGATCCAGAGAACAAATGCTCATGGCCTCACAGGTCTGCTACAAAAAACCTTGGAGCGGATACAGACAACCAATTCTGAAACACACCTAACTTAACATGATTACTAATTTGAATGGGATTTATTTCTTGGTTAGTGTGGTTAACTTTGCAGCCTTGGAACTAGCATGGCCAGATACTTGAAGAAATGTCCCTTTAAGAAGTGCAATGAGATGTTATTTACTACCATGTAATAAAAACTTAACTTGTCCATTTCCACATATTAAGTCTCTATTGAAGGGGCAGCATGTTTTTGTCTCCAAGCCTCCTGGCAACCATACTTGGAATTAGTGAACTTTGGAACTGGGCAGGTTAACAATGAACTCTTCACGTTTGGGCACTCCTGATTTCTTCTTGTCTTTCCCCAGGGGGAACATAACGGAGTCTCTCCTAAATCTGACCCCCTCCCAAAAAAAACCTCACACTAACTATGAAAGGGGCTCAAACTCCCCACCTTCTTTCCTTTTTGTAATCTTACCCAGAAAGAAAAAAGATGCAATGGAAATGGCTTCCAGAAACACAAGTCTCAGGTTTAAGGCCTGAGCACTCCTCCATTATTGCTGGAACACATAGGAAGTGTTTGCTCATGCTTCCACCTCAAGGGGAACTTCATTTCCCACTATTCTCACTGCCAACAGACTAAAATTGAAGGGTGGAGAGAGCTCATAACTCCACCATCCAGAACATGACAGACCCTTAGCTCAGTGAAGCAAAATATAAAGCATGCCAATTTGGACTCAAGTGATGTATCGGTTAGAGCACCAGAGTAGGAACTGGCTTCAAATCCCAAAATGGCCATGAAATTCACTGGGTGATCTCAGGTCAATTATTTCCTCTCAGCTTAACCTTTGGCACAGGGTTGCTATGAACATCAAATGGGGAGGGAGAACCATGTATGCTAGCCTGAAGAAGGGTAGACTAAAAATTCAAATGGGGAGGGAGAACCATGTATGCTATTGTGGCCTGCCTGAAGAAGGGTAGACTAAAAAGGTACCAGAAATATCAACTCTGAGATGGGCCTGTCGTCAATGAAGTTGTATGAGGAGATAGGAGCAACTACTGAAAGACAATTTCTTTGGAAGTTGCTGAAAATCTTTAAGCTGGCAACACTCAGTACAAAAACTGTAACTGCACAGTCCTGACTACAAATGTTATCCCACTACTGACAAGGTACACGTATGGAGACACTCAAGCGATTGGGATAATGTACGTGTGGCTTAGAAATGATGTTGGCCCTACAGGGTTGCCATGATGTAAGATATATAAGGCATGAATTAGCACTCAGCAACATATACAAACTTTTATATTACCATCAGTAAATCAGCACCAGTTACCTCAAGTCCTATAGAGACAGTGTTCCAAAGGATTTTCCACTCCTAAATATATTTTCCAAACTTTCACACCTTGCAGCAATACCAAGTTATTTACACACAAGATTTTGAAAAGTTTCTTTATTTACAGACACATACAGTAAACATTACAAAATTAACAAGACTTTAGTGGGTATCTCCAATACCAAATGTTGTGAAAAACCTTTTTTTTTATTTTCTTTTTTGCCTGAATGTGCTGCTGGACAAAGTAGATAATACTGAGCTAGATGGACCAATAAACAGTTCTTCTGAAAGTGTAGAAGGGACATTTTGATCAGCACTGAGACTGTGATAAGCATCAAGGTGACTGACAAGTTATACTGCTGCACAAAGGCCTTCCAATATGTAGGCATAAAGTCTAACAATGCACCACATTGTCTGTAAACCTATCCCAGAAAGAAGTTTGGTAAATCCTATAAGTTCTGATAATGGCCTTCTCCTTGACAGCAACTCTGCTTCTTGACTTATGAAGCTGGTAAATGTATGTTGGACATTATGTGTTAAGAGAAAAATGAATGTTTGGACAAGTCTCATTCAAGCCAAACTTGTCTTTCCTTCCCTACATAAGTGAGAGACCTGCTGACAAAATAGCCTACATTTCGTAAGTATTAGATATAATAAAATGTCTTACGAAGTGTTTTTTCAACTAGTTTAAGGTAAAGTATGCTTTTCTTAAATGGTAATATTTTCTTGGTAAGTATTAGCTTGGTTGATTTTACTGAAACATCTAAGCCAAGGGTCCCCCAAACAGTTCCTGTGGGTACCAAGGTGCATGCCGACACCTTTCCTGGCACTCACCAAGTGGGTAGGGCCAGGCTTCTGATTGGTCATTGAAGATTTGATTGGTTGTGCAGATTTTAACAGGCAGTGTTTAAAAAAAAATTGCCAAGTCATACTTTGTGAACTGTGAAATCTATTCATGTCACACCATATCATTGGTAAAATTAAAAAGTTGTGCAGCCTTTCCTACGGAAATACTAATCCTGAGGATAAACTCGTCTGCAATGTGCCCATATAAAACAAGTCAGATATGGAATAAGATAACTATGAAACCTACTTCACCAGTGCCAATGAACTTTATCTGACACAACACAGATGCTGGATTTCTAGATATAACCAAAAGCTTTATGTTACAGCAGTGTGTGTGCAGATAAGAAATCTTTCAATTTGAGATCCTTTCCTAACTGTTACAGCAGTGTGTGTGCAGATAAGAAATCTTTCAATTTGAGATCCTTTCCTAACTAAAGGAAAAGCTATTTACTATAATTCACCTAGTTTGTTTTCATTCCACCCGTTCTCCAAGAAGCTGTTGTCACAACCACCCTGTAAGATTCTTCTCTCTAACCTACAACTTACCAAAAGATAACCCATATCATTTATGACTGAGCAGGGATTTCAATTAGCCTGGCAGTTAACTGGGACACCATGCTGACTCTGTATTGTCAGAAGCTACTCACCAATTCAAGCTAAATTAAACCAATTCATACTGGTGTAGCCCCAATGAAAGGCTGCAGCAAACTACCCGAAGTTCCATATAGGCTAATATTCCATGGAAGGGTGCTAATATATTATTCTGCTCTTGATATTTTTCAATATACAGAGTGCTTTGCAATAAATTTATTCATCCTCACAACAACCCTGTGAGGTAGGTTAGTCTAATAAGTCAATTATCCCAATGCATTGGTTTCTTGTCTATGCTTTGAAGGTAGTTATCCATTTCAAAACCAACACCAACCCAACTAATATCACAGGAGCTCTGAATGATCAACAGTCTTCAGTTTTATCTTTTTTCAAACAGTTTATTCAATAATAGGTAGAGGCAACAACATTGCCTAGCTCTCAATCACATTTACAATTTACTTGCCCTTAGCAATTATTTCACCAGCTATGGTGTAAAAACTTCTGTAACTGAATTAAAATACAAATGTTAGATTACCTTCATAAAGAGCCCCATTTTGTTCTTGTTCCACTGCCTTCAGGAACAGCTCTCTTGCCTGCATAAAAATTAGTCAGCTGTTTAAGAGTACATTATAAACTAGAAAAATAAATTACTAGTTGTCATTTATGAAATTACAGTAAAATGTAAGTCTTATTAGCAAGGATCTTTAAATATATTTAGGTATAACTCTTAACATTGTTCTTAGGGTTGCCAACACCCTGCAGAAAAAACATCCTGCCTCTTTAATGGAGGCATCATGTGTGGAAGTGGGCACTTCGAACTTTCCATGGCATTTCTGATATTTGTTTTGTGGACCATGCTATCTATCCAGTTTTACTTTTACTTCAACTTCTTGCATGACAGTGAACAACCTCAATATTAGGACACTATGTTGAAGCTATAGTGGATTTTTACAGCAGCCTTTTCTGCTGGAATAAGGAAGTCAAAAGTACAACTATTATGTCAATATCTAATAAAAACACGAAGTCCTTGGAAATTATATTCTTCACCTAGAGCAAAGTCTGTGAAAGTGATAACAAGCAAGAAAGCAAGCATCTGGTAGATGATTTCCAAACCTGAAGTCTTAAGGTAGCTGCTAGAGAAACCCCATATTCCAGCTGTAATATTTCTGTCAACCCTTAAAATTAAGACCTGAACATACAAGCTAGAACAACAGCACTAAGTTCTTTTAACATCATCAGCATTCTGGATAGATGAAAGTCTACTCTGGCAAAGACTCTTACGACACTGAATGAAAAGGCCCACAGGAAGGGACGAAAGAGTGAATTCAGGAGTAATAATGAAGTGCCATTTCCTCTTTTAAGCGCAAACTATTAAAAAAGAAAGTGACTAAAGTTAATTGAGTTCTTCTATATACTTATACTGAAATGCAATTTATTTCTACAATAATTATATCTATTTGAACATATAAATGGCACAAGCATGACTCATCACTTCTACTTTAGTATCAAATCTTGCATCTCTATTCTAAACATGTTTGTCACCTTTACCTTAGTGGTTAGATCCAAGAGATTTAAGAATGTAGCTTAATTGCTTCCAAATACTTATCTCCCACTTTCCTTTGCATACTCCCTAGTGTTGATATCTACCTACATGGTTTCTTCAATTCAGGAGACAAATAAGAGAAAGCAATAAAAGATGACACACTGGTAAGGACAGAAGTAGAAAAATTAGTCCATGCCTTACATGCTTTGCCTACAAAGACAGCATTCCATTAGCTCACTGCAGAGGAATGTTATCATTTAAGAAGATCAAGTTCTTTACCTTTTCCTCTTTTGCTAGTTCTTGCTTTTCTTTGGCATCTATAGCCTTTACAGAAGGCCCTCTTGCTGATGCTCTCCAGGGTCGAGTTTCCAAACCAGCAGAACCCACCCCTGGGGTAAGTTCAAACATCCACTTTGCTCTGAACATCTGGAGCTCTGCCTAGAAATCCAGAAACTAAGTCCAATATTTGGGTAGACACATCTACATACAGGAAGTTAAACGATGTGCATGTCAGAAGTGAAAAGTGCTTACCATAATGTCTTCCTTGTTACATAAATAATAAAATATCCTGAGTCATTTGCTTTTGTTATTTACCCCAGGGTATATTTATTTTAGATAGGAACTGACATGTGGCTGCTCCATCTTTGAATTCACATGCATTATCCAAAGCTAACACTGTAGATGCGAGTGACTGAGAAATTCCCATGTTAACAATATCACGAACCACCACAGGTCAAATTTACAAGTTTGGAAACAAGCAAAATGGGATCTTGTCCTTCTCAGCAATCCTAGTGCTACTGGAACCAGAGTGTCACAAAAGCAGATGCAACAATACTTTGATTCCAACAATATAATACCTTCCATGCTAACTATTCAACGTAGTCAACCTAGGATACTACATGCACTCTCTGAACAAGATTGTAAAGACTCGGTTACCCAGGAATCCCCAATATTTCCCCATCCCTTCTCCTACAGGAACACTACAAGAAGAAATGTTGGAGAGATAGCATGCATTCTTTAAGTAACATTGTCATCTAGTGCAAGTGGTGCTGTTGGATCATCACTGCTTGACGCTGCAAAATGAACATAGAATAAATTATGTAATTGCAGTTATTGCTAAACTACATGCTGTCCACTTCATGTTTACTGAAAGAAAACTGTGTAATTGTTAGAACAGATGCCATATCCTGCAGATATAAGTATAGCAGTTTTCACTTTAAGATGCTGTTTTATAAGATCCCTAAGCCTAAACAGTAAGACCCTAAAGAGAAAGAAAATGATACTTGCAGATGGAGCTTACTATAGCTTATTCTTTGAAGAATGACCAATAAACATCATAGAACAGTGTTTTACAGCTCTGAGAAAGAGGAGATTCCTTAAAGAATTAAAATGTAAGTTTTCTTCAAGTCGCCTTAATAGTGACAAACAGTAAACCACTAAAAATACAAAAATAATAGAAAAGTTAAGTAAATATTCCAGTCAAGAATGTTTAGGAATGTCTACCAGATCATGAAAGATCATGTTTTCAAACCTAAAAATTTGTCTCCTTCCACAGTTTTTGAGAATTTGATCCTGCATGTATTTTGTAGAAATGAATGTACTCCCTTAGATTCAAAGATAAAGATAATAGAAGGAAATACAAGCACCTACTCTACTGTCTCAGTGGACCTGTAATGTTACTTACTAACACCTATCTTTACACTATTTTAGCTCAGGAAATTAGGCACATGATGAAACAGTTCAACTATTTAAGTATTTCTACACACTGGCTTTACTGTGCTAAACTGGGACAAGAGTACCAACAATAGAAGAAAATATGAACCAAACAACAAAACTGTGAGATCCTGCTATGTCCCAACACAAGGTAGCAGACATACCTGAAGATTTGCCTCTCCAGACCTTTCATTGCCATCTGTTCTTACCACATCAGAGTGACAATCTTCTTCACCTTCTGCCTGATAGAGAATAAATCACATAAATGAGAAGATTCATAAGATGTATAAGAATTCTAAAGCCATACAGAAAATCTAGAAAACTGGTTGCTACAGGTGTGCAGTTCAAATCTGTTTACAATAAGCACAACATTTTGCTAAATTAGCACAACATTTTGCTAAATAATTTCAGTGTAGGAAGATATACAAATCTCAATGTATAATATGTGCAACCACACCAGAAAACCACACCTTCATCTGATCATGTGTTCAGTTTGATCTTTCTACAGAAAACTAGATTCTGGACTTGTTCAGCCATTCCCCAACCTCATGTGCCAAAAACCTTACTATATGTTAGTGGAAAAGGTGGAAGGCATGGGGGGGGGGCAATCAAAACTGACTGTTCCAATAAAAACTCATTTGTTTACACAGCTCTGAAACAGTCAGACAGATGCTCAAGGATATCTAAATGTGTTTGTTAGTAAGTGGAGGTAAACTCTTTTTCAGAGACGTTTACTATAAGAGATAAATGACAGAAATATGGAAGCCTTTGGTATCATATTTCGCTAAATTAAAATTCAAGGATGTAGTACTAAGAAAAATAAAATATAGGGCATATACAAAATTATAAAGCAGTATGAAAAATATACCAGATTAGGAAACCATGAGCCAAAGAAATCTGCCAGGGATGGGCAGAAGTGGTAACAAACAACTCTCATTTCCTCTTTTTTTGAGCCACTTAACTTTGTGATTCAGTTTGATCTTTCTACAGAAAACTAGATTCTGGACTTGTTCAGCCATTCCCCAACCTCATGTGCTTTATATTTATTTTGTTTAACACTATTCTTTACTTGTGAATAATGTTTTTAAGAAGGGAACTGCTCACATCCTTCCCCTTCAAATTAGTGGTCATCACTCCTGCATTGAGCAGGGGGGTTGGATTAGATGGCTTGTATGGCCACTTTCAACTCTTGTGATTCTGTATCATGAAAAGAGGAATGCTCCTGCACAGATGGCATTTTTAAATTGCTGCTTACCTTAGCCTCTTAATATTGTTTAAAAGCTGTATTAGGTATATTTTTCATACTGTATTAGGTAAATTTTTTCAAAAAATCAATTTGTTTCTGTAGTTAGAACAAAATGAAGCCACCAATCAAAGTGCCTTTTTCTTGATGTCTTAGCGAAGTTAATATACTGACAGCGCAATCCTAGGCAAAGTTTCTCCACTGATTTCAAAGGGTTTCAAAAGGCAGTACAAAACACAGTTACTGCAGTCTGAGACCACTGGTTCCGATAACCTCAGACCGTAGTAACCCTACTCAAGACTGCAATACAAACCACTCGATTAGTGCCTGACTTGTTTTGGTTTCGCTTCAAAAGCTCCAACAAGCTATTCCGCCCCGCCCCTCCCGCACCTGTGGTGGGTGGAGGCACGAGGCAGGCCCCTCCGCGCGCGAGAGCGCACCCCCCACCCACCCACCCGTCACGCGCCGCCCCTCCTCCCAACCGTCTCACCATGCCGAGGCTGTTACTGCCAGGCCGTTCCGTCCAACGGTCACTCTCGTCAGGCTGCGGCGCTGTTGCCGTTTCACACGAAGGCGGCCCCTTCCTCCTCCGCTGGTTCCCTCCGGCCTTTCCCTCGCTGCTGAACAGCCGCGGGTAGCCTTTTGTTTCTTCTCCCCTTCTCAAGCGGTAGCAAGCAGGGAAGACAATTTAGCAGAGTTCTCGGTCGGAGAAACGGACCACGCAGCGGGAGTCACTGCGAGCGCGGCGTACAGCAGCCATTTTCCCAACCCGAGAGAGAGCGAGCAAGTGTGAGAGAGCGAGATCGTGAGCGCGCGAGCCAGTGTGTGTGTTTGTCTGTGTCATAAGCTGACCAGCGGGACCGAATAGACGAGCCGAAATGCCAGACGGGATCCCGCGCACGCGCGTAGAGGGACAACCCTGAAGGAGGTACTCCCTGCCTTACGTTACGCTGATGACGTATCTGTTGTGTTGTTTTTTTAAACTGCAATTCCCAACAGGGAATATATATATATATATTACGGAGATAGCTTTGGGGAAATTTTATACGATGCATTGAACGATGGGTGCTGCCAAAGTGCCGCATCGCATGGAAGATTTCGGTGACTGTAGGCTGGTTAGGCACTAAGGGGCGTCTATTATGCTAAACCAATCAGTGATAGGAGTGCTTCCTTTTCTGCTTTCTTCCCGTTTATATAAATAAGCTACGGACTCGCACTCAGTAAGAGACTTTCTAAAAGCAACTGAACCCCAGCAGCAGCAGCAATAAAGTAAACAGTTTAAAGAAGTAAAATTCTGAAGTTGTTTAACAGCACAATGGTAGGGTCCAACTCCTGAGCAAAACCATTACAAAGAAACCTAAATCTTAGGGCATCTTAAAAATAGGGTATCTGGGATTTATACAGCTAAGTAATCTGAAACGAGACACTCTAAGTAAATATTTGTTCCTTATTAGTCTTTAAAATTTCACCAGTGCATTTATAACAAAGCAGGCTGATAACCTTAAAAACTACCTTGTGGCACAAGCTTTTAGGGACTAGAGTCCGTTTCAGCAAGACTCACTCTTTTTGCTGTAACAAAGCAATATAGTATAGTTGTCTTTCTGGAATTTGTCATGCTGCTTTTCTTGCTTTTACTAAGGAGCTGGGGGAGAAATGGAATGGAAGAAAATTATTTGGTGGCAGGGTTGGATAAATACAGTCCTTTAGCTCAGTAGTTGGGACCCTCAGGTCACAGAGTCAAAAGTCTTTATAGCCACCACTTTCTTTTCTGCTTTTTGCATGCATGCTGAGAGGAGCAGCAGAACAGCAAAGTGGAGAGTAAATATAACTGTTATGTCCACTGACCGCCACCAGGGGCCAGCGAATACTCCTGAGCTTGAATCTGTACAAACAATTCGGCCAGTATTCTGTGTTCTTGCTGTGTACTAGTAAACCATGCTAATCACTGCATCCGTATCTGTGGTTTCTACATGCGTTTAACCCACTACACTTCAGTGGCGACGAGGATAGGATCCCGCTGAGCATCTCAGCCAGGCTGGCGAGGCACCACAATGGAAGACAACACACCGCTACCTATGCGCCTCTGATAGATGAGCAATGAGGGTGAGCACGCTGCTTCCCAGCCGCAGCCCCAACCGATCAGCACGATGGCCGTTGCTCCGGGATCCGGGCTGGTGCTGCAATTCGATGCAAACCAGCCTCAGCGTTGGGGAGCATGGATCACTTGCCTCAAGCAAGTCCTCATTTTTAATCAGGTGATGGATGAGGCCAAGAAGAAGGGGCTGCTACTCGGGTCCTGTGGCCCCGTCATAGTAGATCTGGCCCAGTATCTACTCTCCCCTAGGAAGCTAGAGGACTGCACATTCGAGGAGATTGTGAAGGCAGTCCAGGACCACTACACCCCTAAGCCATCCGAGATGACCTGCCACATGGTGTTCCATCAAAGGAGCCAGCAGGGCCAAGAAACGGCAGTGGAATTCCTTGCGGAACTCTGCTTCCTCGCCTCAGAGTGCAATTTAGGGACGCACTTGGATGTTGCCCTCTGTGACCGCTTTGTTACCGGGCTTCGGGAGGAGAAATTACGGCGTCGCATCATGGAGGTAGAGAAGGTGACACATCGGCCATCGCCACAGCCACTGCGTGGGAAAGGTCCCACCCGGCAGCCACCACAGTGCACAAGACTGCCATCAGCAGGCTGGGTGACCCCGAGGAAGCGGAGGTCCACCACACACTAGCCCCACACGCGAGCTCCATATGCAAGCAAACCAGCTCATCCACCCAGGAGTGTGCCAGCTGCGGTGAGAGACACGAGTGGAAAACATGCCGTTTCCAAGATGCCATGTGTCGCAACTGCGGGCGCACAGGCCACATCGCCCAGGTCTGCTGCTCAAAGGGAACCAGCCGGGCCCAGCCGCCGCGCCGCAGAGTAGATGCCCACTTCGAGGATGACGCTGCGTCAGAGGACCTCTATCACCTCACACATGCATCAAAACAGGTACTGAAACTCCACGGCCAATTGTCCACACCCAAAATACAAGTTAATGTAAAAATAGAGGGGACTCTGGCTCCGCGGCCTCGATCATTTCCGAGGCCACACTCAAATGCTTATGCCCTAAGGGGGGGACCTCGCTTGCACCCATCCCCGGTGACCCTCATGGACATTCAGCGGAACCAGGTGCCGATTAAGGAGGTCGGGAGTTTCTGAGTCCAGTACCACGGATTCAAGGGCCATCTGGACTTAATTGTGGTAGAGGGCGACTTGGTCAGCCTGCTGCGTTGCGCCTGGTTTGAGCCCCTGGGAATCTCGATCAAGGGATTCCAGCTATGTGCAGCCCATGATTTCCAAGGAATATGCCGTGAATTTCCCGCTGTTTTCAATTACTCTCTGGGCCGTTATACGAACCCCCCCCCCGGTGTCCCTGTGTCTAGACCCCAAGGTGGCCCCCATCCAAATGTGTGCCAGGATGGTTCTGTTGTCGGTCAAGCCTAAAAGCGACGCGGAACTGGAACGCCTTGTAGCTCAGGGCGTCCTGGAACCAGTCTCCCACACGGCGTGGGAAACCCCCATAGTGATGGTGGAGAAGCCAAATGGGGCTGTCCGCATCTGCGCGGACTACAAATGTATGCTTAATAAGGCACTACAGGACAATGCCTATCTGGTGCCTGTGGTTAGCCACGTACTGGCCACCTTGGGGGGGGGGGGCAAAGATTTTTGGGAAACTTGATCTTGCCCAGGCCTACCAGCAGTTGCCAGTCGATGAGGCGACTGCTGAGGCGCAAACAATAGTAACCCACCAGGGGACATTCCATGTCAACAGACTGCAATTTGGGGTGAGCGTGGCACTCGGGTTATTCCAACAACTGATGGATTCTCTTCTCAAAGGAATACCTGGTGTCACCCCGTTCTTTGATGATGTGATGATCACCGCCGCCACGCCAATTGACTTCGCAGACTGCCTCTGCGCCGTTCTCCACCGCTTTCAAGACGCCGGACTCAAAGTTAAACAAGAGAAGTGCCTGCTGGGGGTACCATCTGTGGACTTTTTAGGCTTCACGGTGGACGCGGACGACCTGCACCCGAACCGTGACAAAGTAAAGGCGATCGTGGAAGCCCCGCCACCAAAGTCTAAAATCGAACTGCAGGCATTCTTGGGGATTCTCAATTTCTACCACGCCTTCCTTCCCCACAAGGCAGCGGTAGCTGAGCCCCTCCACCACTTGTTGGATAAGCAGACCCCTTGGCTGTGGGAGCCCCGCCAGGCTGCTGCATTTTGAAATGTAAAAGAACTGTTGATCTCCAACTCTGTCCTTGCGCACTTTGATGAGGCACTGCCGGTAGTTTTGGCATGCGACACTTCACCTTACAGCATCGGGGCAGTGCTGGCACATCACCTCCCGGACGGGCAGGAGGTCCCAGTCGTGTATTACTCACGCACTCTGCCTGCGGCGGAGCAGAACTACGTTCAGATAGATTGTGAGGGACTCACAATCGTGGTCGGGGTCAAGAAGTTCCATGACTTTGTCTATGGCCGGCCGTTCACCATTGCCACTGACCACCGCCCGCTCCTCAGCCTCTTCGCGCTAGATCGCCAGACACCGCAAGTCCTATCCCCGTGGGTCTTGCGGTGGTCCATTTTCCTTGATGCCTACAATTACAAGCTGCAACACCGCCCGGGGAAAGCTATGGGCCACACTGACGCCCTTAGACTTCTCCTGCCTGAAGCGGTTGAGGATCCGGCCCCTGCGCACCTCGTCCTCCAGCTGGATGGCTTTCCAGAGGCTCCGCTGCAGACTGCATACATTGCCCGCCGCTCAGCTCGGGACCCCATCATATCCCGAGTTCTGGGCTGGGTGGTGAGGGGGTGGCCTGCAAAGACTGAGGGTTCAGAATTCACTACATTTATGGCCCGCCGGGAGGAACTGTCGGCACACAAAGGCTGCCTGCTGTGGGAAGACAGGGTAGTAGTCCCCAGCGCCCTCCGTCAAGAAGTTCTCTGGGCATCGTAAGGATGAAAGGCCTCACCAGGAGCTACGACTGGGTGCCGGGCAGCGATGCAGAGGTAGAGGCGTGGGTGAAATGCTGCCCAACCTGCCAAGCCGTTCAACCCAGTCCACCGAGCGCACCTTCACAGGCACGGGAATCCACACAAACCCCGTGGTCCCGGCTCCACATAGACTTCACCGGACCATTCCACGGACTGCTATTCCCAGTGACTGTGGACTCCTATTCGAAGTGGCTGGAGATAAGCTCCATTTCCGTGACGTCCGCAAAGGCCACTATCCACGCCCTCCGAAAGATCTTTGCCACCCACGGGTTGCCCGACACCATCGTATCGGACAACGGGACAGCATTTACTTTGGATGAATTCCAACAGTTCCTCCGCAACAACTTGATCAGACCGCCTGCACCCAGATTGGGCTCCCGAGCCGTGGAACTCCTCCGAGCAGTGGGAAGCGCCTCACGGTTTCTTCCCAGAGGACCCCGTCTTTGTCAGAAATTTCAGAAGGGGCCTGGAATGGATCGTCAGCCAAGTCATCCGTCCCACGGGCACCGTCATGTACGGCATGTCTATGGAATGCGGGCAGGTCCTTCAGAGACACATTGACCAGCTCCGATGGTGCATGCTCCCTGAGCATCCGAGCATGCAGGTGCCCAAGCACCCGGAGGTGAGCACCCAAGATGCCCCAGCACAAGACCTCCCAACAAAGGAGCACCAGAACCTTGAGCCCTGTCCCCACGGTAGCTGCTGAGGAGGGCCCACTAGCCGTCCCTCCTGCACCGGAGGAGGCTGCACCACCAGCACGACTCAGCACCACGGAGGTGGCCCCAGAGGTCCCAGTACTGGCTCCCCGATGGTCCACTAGAGAACGGCGGGCCCCGTCATACTTAACGGACTATGTGACCTAGGTTAGGTCTGAACTATGGGGGGAGGGATGTTATGTTCGCTGACTTCCACCAGGGGCCAGCAAATACTCCTGAGCTTCAATCTGTACAAACAATAGGGACTAGGCTCCTAGTCTCTTTACTTGGGAACCAATAGGACCGTGGTGGAGATTTGAACCCACCAACGGGACCTAGGGGGGTGTCCCTCAGGTGTGTATATAGTTGGCCACCCGGCCAGTATTCTGTGTTTTTGTTGTGTACTAGTAAACCATGCTGATCACTGCATCCGTATCTGGTTTCTACATGCGTTTAACCCACTACATTTCAATAACTATCTGGCCTGTTTCCTGTCTCCAACTCTCTTGGTCTGCTGGTCACAGTGCTGCTCAGGTCGTCAGCTTCCTGTTATGTTTTTATGTTATGTTCTTTATTTATTTAGTAGATCTGTCATTCTCCCCTTTGCCTGAGAAAGAGTGACTGGCCCAAGGTCATCCATCAAGCTTTCATGGCAGAGTAGGGATCTGAACCAAGGTTGCCCAGCTCCTTCTCTGATATGCTAACCCCTGAACCACACTGGCTCTTATATGACCCTTGTGGTGTATTCAATGCAAGGCAAACTGTATGTGAATCACCCTATTGAAACAACATGTGAAGCTTCGTCCTGGGCTAGGATCCAAATCCCTCCAATCATATTGGTAGTCCAGGAAGAACCATCCAATCAAGTACCAGCAAGCTCCCTGAGCGGGAATATCCGTGATTGGTCCTTATGTATGCAACCTTATTGGTTGATAATTGTATAGTAGGCGTGGCTACATTAGCCGGGAGAGTTTAAAAAGGGAACAGCTTTAATGCAAAAGCTGTTCTGGCTATCAGATGTTGATCCGTGTTGGAGTTGTGTTCAAGTTGTTGAATAAAGTTGAACCTTTGCTGAATCACCCTCCGACTACTTTGTTTAGTGAGCGACTTAACAGTATTCAAGTAATTACTAACTCATACCTGGCTAAAAGGAAGCTCTAGGTACAAGGATGTTCAAACAAGGACTCAAGGTACAAGGATGTTCAAAAAAGGATTCAAATTATGGATTCAAATTAACAAGAACTATAGTTAGGTAGTTATGGCTAAAGTACCTTAACGATGAGGAATAGGTTGAGAAGTGTTATCTTTCTGAGCAAGAGGAAAGGAATAGTTGCGATTCTTTCGTAATCTGCTTTTGGGAGTTTTTCTCACGTTCCTCATTTTCTCTAGAATTTTCTCTAGAAAATTCAGGCGTCATCTTTATATGGCAAGAAGAGCACACCCTCAGTGTGTTCCTTCTAGGAAACAAAATTTAATGGCATTTGGGGGGGGTCACTGTAAACGTAATTAATAAGAAATACATGTTTGAAGATAATCAAATGCAGATTTTGGATCCTTCATAGCTGATGAACACCACTGGTATAATGAAGTAACCAGGGTCCAAGTGGAACACTCTATCAACCTGTCGCTTTGCTTATGCCTCACTATGAAATACTAAACTATTGTTAAACAATTTGGCAAATATGTATGCTCTCAGCCCTACACAATAGCTGAAGAAATGGCTATGCTAGAAAGTAACACACTATCCTGTTACCTTGTAGGAGCTCCTGCTCCATCCCTGATTTCTGATCCGTTGCAACTTCAGACGCATCAGGAAGTTGGGGGAAAATAGCTTTTATAACCTCTTACATAATGGGCTGTCACAGGACAGTCAGCTGACAGCCAGTGTAAAATGCATATAATGTTCTATTGAAGTCTCATTCTATACTTTTTTTGTGTGTGCTTTAAAACTGAATGGCTTTACACACACTGCTCTGACCCGAGAGCTCATTTGACCGTCAGTCATGTTATCCTGATTGTCTAGACTGTTCCCGGGTTGTGGCCAAAGCTCGCTTAAGATCTAGGCTTGGATCCATCAGTCAGGTTAATACTCGGTCTGCCACTTGGGTGGCAGTTTCTCTAGAAAATGCAGGGGTCTTCTTTATGTAGCAAGGAGAACACGCCCTCCGGTGTAGACGAACGAAACCGACAGTACTAACAGGCTCATGAGTCTCAGGAGATCAGGAGGGATATAAATGTTTTAATTAAGTAAGTCAAGAAGCCGACATGTCAACAAATGTGCTCATCACCCTTTTATCCCACCCTTCCTTCAAGGAGCCTGAGCCCATGGTTCT
>NW_015174286.1:0-2394 GCF_001447785.1 Gekko japonicus | reverse complement strand
GCCTTTAACCCCCCCCCCCCCAACGCATGGGCACTTACTTTTAGCTATATTTTTGTTAATTTATTCCCAGTGCAAACTCTGGCTTTGATGAGCCTTGTTCTCCATAATTTCCAAGTCTCTTAGGTCTGACAATGGCTATTCCAAAGAGACATGAACATCATTGTTATGTTTCTTTGGTATAAGTTTGATTTTAAGTTTCTTGGGACTGTGATTCACAGGCCAATGACCGTGTACAAAAATCACCTGTACTAAGCCACTGTGCTTTATATGTCAGGGATCTATTGCTAATATCTGAATAACAGGATGACTTTTTGAGTGCGTGACTATAGGAAAATGAACTTTCCAGTGTGATAATTCTTCAGATGCTTTGTTTTGCCCATGCTTTTGTTAAATGCACAAGATGTGTGTAATTGATAAGATTCTATTTAGCCTTTCTGTATGTGAGCTGGCTATCATAAATAATATGATTGCCAGATGGTAGATGTGCAGAAATTCTAAGTCTGTTTTTCATCTCTTTTCTGTAGCTTTTAGAAAGGGGGCAGCTGGTCTGATTGATAATCCAAGGATATTATTAACAGTGCAATCCTATGTAGAGTTACTCCCGTCTAAGCACACCAAGTTCAATGGGCCTAACCTGAAGTAATTCTGCCTAAGATTGTTCTTGGGTATTTTAACCTGTTTGAACTATGGGTCTGAGACAGAGAAAATAATTTACTTATCACCTGGCATAGGATCAGCATGTTATTCATGGCGTCTCTTTCTGCACTGGTGGCTAACTGCCTGTTAGTAAACTGCTTAAACTTCTTGTAGTACAACTTATTTTATGGAAACTTTATTGTTGTCTTAAAATAAACTGTCTGGATTTTTGGGTCCGTTTGGTTTTCATATTTTTATATTCTGTATGGCCTTTGGTTTTTTTCTTTTAATTTCTGTTATTTATTATGTTAACATGGCAATGGTCTTTGGCTATTAGCAGTACATACATCTAGGTTTCCTAAGATTGCATTGTGATAATGTAATCCTAAATATCATGGCACCATTCTAAGGGATTAGATTCTTCAATGGATTTTCTATCTGTAGACTTCAATGGATTTTCTATCTGTAACTTTTCTAAGTGTAACTCTGTTTAGGATTGCACTGTTGCCTATGTTATGTTAAGATAACTAGGCCTGGACTGTTTGTTTCCGGTCTGCTCTTCCCGAAGTGAGGGTTTTTTTATGATGTAGGAAGTATTTTACACAAATAAAACAAGAGGTTCTATCAGGATTTTACAGTGACTGTGCAAAATTAGCCAACTTTCCCCTAAAATTGACCTCCCAGTTCATATTCGTTACTGCCCTCATAACTTTATCAATCTCCATTACTAACACCTAGTTCATCTAGGCAGTTTATCAGTAGCGTTCATGTACCCTTGTTCAAGGGTTAGCTATAATTTGATCCCCTATCTTCAGGCAGACCCAGAAGAAGACAAATAATAGTGGTGAGCAACACTGCAGAGAAAGAAGAGCTTTCAGGCCATCAAGCTTGGGAAATGGTGAGCATTCTCTTTGTTGTGTATTTTTGCAGGCAGAAAACCAGTCCTTGTGGAACTATGAGCCCTGACAACATTCACATGGTCTTAAATACTGCATATTTGTGCTGCCACCGAAAAAACTGGCTTCAGTCTTAGGCGAAATGCTTCAGCCCCAACCAAGCACACTACACAGATTGAAATGAGTTTGCATCCAAGAGGAATCCTGTCATGAATCGGTATACAACTATCAAACAGCTGGGAGATGGAACATATGGTTCTGTCCTCCTGGGAAGGAGTATTGAATCCGGGGAGCTTCTTGCCATTAAGAGGTAAGCAACTTCTGTTTTGTGTCTGTATTTTAAATTGTGCTGGAGGTCTTGCTTGCTCTAACCTTGGGTAGTTGCTTTCAGGCACTCAGCTAACAATGGGAACCTGATCAAGCAGCGGGGAGATTCAAACACTGAGTGCATATGCTCTATGATTCTGCAGGAGTCCCCAAAAGCATGGGATGTAGTATTGGGTACAGAATTTTTCTTATGGATCTTGGCCTTCATTTATTTTTTAATGCAAGTTTCCAACCCTGAATTTCAGCACTGGCACAACTTTCTGTCCATTCAAGTAGACAGCAAAATGATAAAAATTACAGGAAACAAATTGCAAAATTGGAGAAGCTGTGCTCAATTTATCTTATTTTAGGCAGGTCAAAAGTTCAACTTTACTTAGCACAGAATTGTAATTCTTGATACTTATGGCCATACTAGATGTATTTTTAAAAGAGTTTCCTTTTAGTCAGTGCATGTACATCCTCACCAGGCTGAATAACACCTACCCCAATTGTTTCAAGTGGAGAAAATGGTGTGAGGCTGAAGTCACACACATAC
>NW_015174285.1:1214259-1218486 GCF_001447785.1 Gekko japonicus | reverse complement strand
ACTCGACTGTGCGATTGAACAACAAAAGGATTATACCCACCAAAATTACAACAACGACACGTCTCTGTCCTATTGTAAGCAGATGATGCCATACTGTTAGCTAGAACAGCCGTGGGCCTTAGGAGAGCTCTCAGGAGATTTGCAGACTTTTGCATGAAGAAGGAACTTGAAATTAATTACCAAAAGACCAAGGTTATGGACTTTGGCACTAGACAAAAGAAAAGGACCTGGTCTATTAATGGGCATTCCACTGAGCACGTCTCCTGTTTTAAATATTTAGGCACAATCCTTCAATCTTCAGGGGCCAAAAATGCCCACATACAGTATGTGGCGATGCAAGGTGAAGCAACTGCCAATAACATCCTTAAGTTTTATCATACAAAAGGGGCTCTTTTCGTTCCAGCTGCCCAAAAACATTTTCAGGCAAAGGCAGTTGCACAAATGCTCTATGGCACTTTAGTTGGCCCCTCTTTTTCCAGTTTTGCTCTTCTTGAGAGGGTTCAAACCAGATTCCTTAGAGCTAGCCTTCAGGTCCTGAGATGTGTCCCCGATGCATTAATAAGATTAGAAACTGGTACCTTGAAGATGGAAGCCAAAATTACTTTGGCCTCACTCCATTATTGGCTTAAAGTGAATTTTCAACCTGAGGGATTAGTCCATTTGTTACTATCGGATAACTTTCAATCTAAATAGTTGAAATCAGTGCGCAACACATTACAATTACTCGGATTCTCCCCTCAGGCAATTCTAGATATGAGCTGGAATCAGGCTAAGTTAGCTCTTAAACAGAGAATAATAGATATAGAGAGACAAGCAGATCTTGATAGATATCCTAAATTCAGAGCGACTAATCAAATTAGATATTGTTCAGTCCCGATGGCATATCTAACACACCTTGATATAAATAAGTATAGGAAAGCTAGCTAGATGTGAGGCTCTCCTCTCTGCGGTGCTCGAGGGCAGATATAGAAGAGTTCCCCTTGTACAGAGACTTCGTAAATGCGAGTCTGGGGAGATGAAAACTATTGAACACATGATGTTTAGATGTAAGTGATACAATGAGGTTCAAGATAGATTGATTCAACCTCTTATTGAAGAGATGCCTGGGCAGACAGACTCGGATCGTTTTAATAAACTGTTATCTGGTGAAAATCACTCTGTTACTAAGATTGTGGCTAAATTTTGGGTGGCATGCTGCTCCATTCAAAAAGTACAGCTTAACTTGTAAAATTGCAAATCTCTCCTTTTTAGTGTGTTTTTTTAGTGAATCTGTTATGTGTATTCTATATTTTTATATTGTCTATTCCATAGTATTTTGTTTTGGTGCCCCTTGCTGAGGTGTTTGGATTGCTCTGGCTGGATGCTGTAATAAAATTTCATTTCATATATTAATGATGATGTGTTTGTTAGTCTGGGCAGGTGGCCAAGTTTAACACTTTGATAATTTTCCGACTCTCAATAATTTAATAAATATTCAAAGGGTCTGTTGTAATTCTGAGCACACTGCAGTGCAAACAGTAAGCTATGGTGTTGATACTCCTCCCATTCTGATCCACATAATTAGCCCTATTCATATTGAGAACATAGGCCAAAAGCAATGTAGCAAAAACCCCTCTCCCAACTCAATTTAGAACTCAGAACTGAATTCCAAGTCGAATGCAACATAAATGCAGGATCTTCCCTTGACACCATACTGCTGCAGTTGCTTGGATCATTTTCAATAACTGCAGCCTGCCAATGCCAATCAGCAAGTTGCCAATATCCCCTTTTTAGGCAAGAGAAATGAGCAGGTGGTGGCATCCCAGTTTCAGACATTCCTAGGTAAGGCAGCTTATTATGACCTTTTTCAATCTACCTTCCAACCTAGTTTTAGGACTAAGTCCATCCTTTTGGACAACATTCAGACAGAGACAGCCAGCCACAGGAAGTACAATCCTGCTGATTTGTCTTAAACTCTTAGTGGCATTTAATTCCCTTTCGGACCAAGCAGCAGGATTGGTAATCTTGGGCCGGCACATATTCTCAAACTATCATACCCCAATAGGGTTGCCAGCCTCCAGGTGAGGCCTGGAGATATCCTGCTTTTACAACTGATCTCCAGCTGAGAGAGCTCAGCTCCTCTGGAGAAAATGGCTGCTTTGAAGGGTGGACTCTATGGCATTGTACCATGCCGAGGCCCCTCCCCTCCCCAAACCCCACCCTCTCTTGGATCCACCCCCAAAAGTCCCCAGGTATTTTCCAACCCAGACCTGGCAACCCTATACTTCAAAGGATTGTTGTTGAGGATAAAATGGAGGAGAAAGGAATGATGTAAATCAATTTGAGTCCCCTTTGGGGAGAAAGGTAGGGTATAAATGAAGTAATTAAATAAGTCTCCAGTTCCAGTAATCACCTGCTTAACCTCTGAAAGTGGTGGCAGCTGTCTCAGAAAACAAGCAGTTTCTTATGGGAGAAAGCAGCCCTTTGGATAGCCTGATAGTAGGTTGTTCAGAGCATTATAAGTTAAGACCAGCATTTCGTGTTCTTCCTGGAAATAAACGGGAAGGCCTGGAAGGTCTTTGAACATGGAGGAAATATACTGTCATCAGCACATGCAACCAGACTGGATCACAAAACAACATCATCAGTCTTGAATGCTGCAGGTTAGACACCTCTTGCCCTTTTCTACTCTAACCACAAACAGAGAATCTATCAATAGAGTTACAGGTTTTTTTCCTACCAGATTTCTTTGAAATGTGTATCTTAGTCATACCATGAACAGTTCCCTCATCTGGGAAAAATTCGCAGGTCTTAGCCACAGCTTGAGCACATGGCTAGCTAAATCTCTCACACGGCTGTAACTTCCAATAAGCACAATTTACCAGCAGTAGAAACCACAGCTTGTCAGAAAATACATTTGAGAAAGAAATTGGTACTATGATCCTCCCTGCAGGAGAAATCGTAGGATGAAGGAGAAATGGCCAGGTCCTCTATTGAGGTTCTGAATTACTGGGAGGCCCTTGTGCTATTACTAACTGGACATTTGTGTCACATGACAGGACACAAATCATCAGCCCAGTCCATTTACAAGACCAAAAATTGTTCCTCAGTCATGTTGGTCAACCTGCAGTCCTGTACGGTGAAAAATACTTTTATGATGATCTATTCTCCTGATGCCTCCAAATCAGAACTGCTCTTAATTTACTCCCGCCACCTTACACCTTAATAATCTCCATTTCTATTTATATTTTTCAGTGCTGTTTCTGATTTTTGCACTTTCCAGGACACCTTGTCTCAACACCTTTAAGTTCATGAAAATGCAGTTCTCCTGTCAAGTTCTGCTTGCTCTTGCTGCATGGGACTATATGATTTTGAATGCTTCTGCAGCAAGTAACAAGTAAACCCTCCTTCATGACCAGCTGTAGCCAATAACACTCCTCTCTATGGCTAGAATGTAGACATGAATCTTTCCCCTTTTTCTATGCTCCTTTTTAATGCTCCTGTTAAACCTGATTGGCTGTGTTAATAATGGTTGTTCATTTTTAATGATTTTCATGTTTTATGATTTTATTATGTTTTATTCTTGTAAGCTACCTTGAACAGGTTTTCTGGAGAGGTGTTTTTATACTTTGTTTTATATTTTGTGTTTAAAGTCTCAGTGAAAAAAACAAGCTATACATTAAATTAAAATACTGTACAGAAGTGTAATCTATACCAGTTTATTCTGTGATTTATCCTGCTTTTACTGCACTGTTTTATATTTTTGTAATTTAATTTCTTTGCATTGTTTATGACATAGCATGTCTGATACTTTTTTGGCTGTCTCATGCAATTTGACTGCATTGTGTTACACTGTGTAATCTGTCTTGAGTCTCGGGGGAAAGGCAAGCTATAAATGAAGTAAATAAAAAGGTGATTCACTTGAATGTGGTGTTGGTGGAGAGTTTTATGCACACCATGGGCCACCAAAAAGACAATTAAGTGAGTTCTAGACCAAATCAAGATTGAACTTTCCCTATAATCAAACTAATTTGAAAGCACAGTTAATTACATAAGTGGTCACCTATGCAATCACAGATGGGTCACCTGTGCACAGGCAGGTCAGCTGCAGAGAGTTTTAGAAAGCTCTAGCAAATACAGGGTGCTCCTTCCCTGCTCCCCCAAATGCCAGTTTCCCGCCCTTTTGGTGTGAAAAGGAGGGGGGAGCAGTGACCTTCCCTCAGTTCCTTAAAGCTGCCACTAGAGAGA
>NW_015174285.1:1208927-1213100 GCF_001447785.1 Gekko japonicus | reverse complement strand
GGCGCCGGCGACCGTTGGGGGCGGGGTGTGTGGCCTTATGACACACTTCCGGTGATGTCAGGGGGTGTGGCCTTATGACACACTTCCGGTGATGTCAGGGGGTGTGGCATATGCTAATGAGTTATGCTTGCCCCTCATGGGGCTCGGCAGTGGAGCTGCAAGGCCGGCGGTGGCCGGGACCGTTGGGGGCGGGGTGTGTGGCCTTATGACACACTTCCGGTGATGTCAGGGGGTGTGGCCTTATGACACACTTCCGGTGATGTCAGGGGGTGTGGCATATGCTAATGAGTTATGCTAATGAGTTCCCCTAGCTCTTTTTCTATGAAACGACCCCTGCCTCTGAGGATGCCAGTCACAGCTACTGGCAAAACGTCAGGTCCTACAATGCCAAGACCATGGTCATACAACTTGAAAAATCTACAACAACTAATGAACTCCAGCGGTGAAAGCCTTTGACAACATAATTTCTACAGTCTTGCTAAATACTCTGGGGGCTATCACTAACCCAAAGGGTGGGACCTTGTATTGTAGGAATGAACAGCATGCTGCATTGAAAATGGAGATACTTTCTGGAGTTGTATTTGATGTTGACAGGGAAATAGTCTAGCCCTCGAGTAGTCTAAGTTTGCCAGGGCGCAAAAGAGGAAGAACATTGCAAACTGATAAAAAAATTTAATCTCTTTAGTACCAAGAAATGGTTTGACTTTCTCAAGCTGAGGATGGGCCTGACCCCCCCACACACACACACACCTTTTGTCCACCAGGGAATATCTGGACGAAGTCTAGGTGCTGCTGTGTCACAGGCACCTTTCCATGCACCCTTTTACAGTAGAATCTGAACCCACTCCAATAACTGAGGGAAGAGTGATGGTGAATTGGGTAAGAAAGGCAGGTTTCCTGAAGGGGGCAATGAATTTTATGGCATAGCCCTCTGAGACTATTGTAAGGACTCATCAGTCTTCAGTAATGTTCTGAGAAGAGACTGGATCTCCAAATGATGGTTCCTCTGCATCTGGATAGGGAACCAAGTGTTGCCAACTGGTGTCTGCACCCAGCAGGAGCCTGGGAGTGCAGACACAGGGGGCTTCATTGCACTGAAGTTGTGATGTCATTTCCAGAGAGAACCTGGAGGTGACATCATGCCACTCTAAATTCAACAAAAACTCTGTGGTAAAACAGGGACTCTAAAGGGGAAACCTGGAAACCCTAAGGGAACTTCATTACTGGGAAGGGGGTTGACTGTAAAAGGGGTATGGCGATGGGTAAGAGGTAGAAGGGTGAGGGGGTTGATGGGGCCTGTAATAAGGCCTGATCTTTAAGAAGAAGGACTGGGGTGGGTAAATAATTCTCAGGGCCTTGGCTGTAAATTTGTTTTTTGGCATACTCTCCAGGGCATCATTCATCCTAGAGCTAAAAAGATCGGTAACCTTGAAGGTAAAATGTTCAATCCTAGCATGGGTCTCCTGGGAGTAGGCTGTACAGCGTAACCAGGAATAACACTTCAAAGGTTTGATAGAAAGATTTGATAGAAAGGTTGCTTGCATCTGGAGGGGTGCAATCAACTTGCATTTATCTGTTGGGTGGAAATCCAGGTAGGGTTAGACGGAGACAGCACTGGTCGCCCTCACAGACGCCTTTGAAGGCATCTGGATCGAGGCCGATCGGTGGTGCTGTTGTTGTTGGACCTGTCAGCTGCGTTCGACACGGTCAACCACCAGCTACTGATCCACCGCCTCACCAACACTGGAATTCAGGGGCTAGCCTCACAATGGCTTGCACCTTTTCTTCAGGGTCGGGGACAAAGGGTGGCATTAGGGAAACAACTGTCCTGAAGGCATCCACTGATTTGTGGAGTGCCCCAAGGGGCAGTATTTTCCCCGATGTTATTTAACATCTATATGTGCCCCCTTGCCCAGATTGCCTGAAGGCATGGGTTTGGGTGTCACCAGTATGCAGATGACACCCAGCTCTTTCTGTTGATGGGCAGTCAGTCTGACTGTACACCGGAAGTTGCAAGCTGTGGCTGGTTGGCTTAAACTGAGCTGACTGAAATTGAATCCAACGAAGACAGAGGTCCTGTGCCTGAGTCACGGTGGTCCGGGGGTAGGGATCTCACTCCCAACCTTTGATGGGGCACCATTGGTTAGGAGTTTGGAAGTGCTTCTGGATGCCTCCTTAACAATGGAGGCCCAGGTAGCAGCCACTGCCAAGTTGGCCTTTTATCATCTTTGGCTGATTAGGCAGTTGGTTTCCTTCCTCGAATGCAGCGATTTGGCAACAGTGATCCATGCAATGGTCACCTCGAGACAGGACTACTGTAATGCTCTCTACATGGGGCTGCCCTTGTCTCAAATCCGGAAGCTGCAGCTAGTGCAAAATACTGCGGCCAGGCTGTTGATGGGTCTCCCTATGCGGGAGCACATCCAGCCTGTGCTAAAAGGACTGCACTGGCTGCCAATAGCATACCGGATCGCTTCAAGGTGCTGGTATTGACCTTTAAAGCCCCTTATAGTCAGGGTCTGGCATACCTATGGGACCGCCTTTCCCCATATGTTCCCCAGAGAGCACTGCGTTCAGGGGCCCAAAACCAACTGGACCTCCCAGGCCTTAAAGATGCCATGCTGGTGACTACCAGGGCCAGGGCCTTCTCGTTGGCGGCTCCATACTGGTGGAAGAGTTCCTGGAGGAGATCAGGGCCCTGCGGGACCTTTTACAGTTCCACAGGGCCTGCAAGACGGAGCTCTTCCACCAGGCCTTTGATTAAGGAGCCGTACTATACACCGAGGAGTGTCCCTGTGCCTTGGCTCTACCATCCTTATTCCAGCCTGTGCTGGCTTACCATCTACCACCACATAATAGTTGGAGAACTGAGCTAGTGTGAACATCACTGGAATATACAGTTGCCTAAGCCGTTTTGTAAATAATCTCACTCTCGCTTATAAACTCTGTTCCAATGTTTATTAATATGTTTTAATGTTTTAGGAGGATTTTAAATTATTATTTATATTATATTATGGTTATTTATGTACATGTGAGAACCGCCCTAAGCCCGTTTTGGTGGGAAGGGTGGGATACAAACCAAATAAATAAATAAATTATAAATGAATTTGTTGTTCTTCAGTTGCACAGTCGAGTCCAACTCTTCGCGACCACGTGGACCAGATCACGCCAGGCCTTCCTGTCTTCCGCCGTCCTCTGAAGTTTGCTCAGTTTCGTGTTCATTGCATCGGTGACACTGTCTAACCATCTCATCCTTTGCTGTCCCCGTCTTCTTTGACCTTCAATTTTTCCCAGCATTAGGGTCTTCTCCAGTGAGTCCTCCCTTCTCATTTGGTGGCCAAAGTATTTGAGCTTCAACTTCAGTATCTGGCCTTCCAGAGAACAGTCAGGGTTGATTTCTTTTAGCATTGACTGATTTGATCTCCTTGCAGTCCATGGGAATCTCAAGAGTCTTCTCCAGCATCATAGTTCAAAAGAATCTATTCTTCGGCGCTCGGCCTTCCTTATAGTCCAACTCTCGCAGCCATACATGACTACTGGGAATACCATTGCTTTGACCATGCAGACTTTTGTTGGCAGGGTGATGTCTCTACTTTTTATCATGCTGTTTAGGTTTGCCATCGCTTTCCTCCCAAGGAGCAGGCATCTTTTAATTTCATGGCTGCAGTCACCGTCTGCAGTGATCTTGGACCCCAGGAACGGGAAGTGAAGGACCCCAGACTACTTCCACGACTTCCCCTTCTATTTGCCAAGGAGTGATGGGGCCAGATGCCATGATCTTAGTTTTTTTGATGTTGAGTTTCAAGCCAACTTTTGCACTCTCACCATGAGCAAGAGGCTCTTTAGGTCCTCTTCACTTTCTGCCATTAGAGTGGTATCGTCTGCATATCTGAAGTTGTTGATCTTTTTCCAAGCAATCTTAATTCCCGCTTGTGATTCATCCAGGCCAGCATTTTGCATGATGTACTCTGCATATAAATTAAACAAGCAAGGTGACAATATACATCCTTGTCGTACTCCTTTTCCTATGCTAAACCAATCAGTTGTTCCATATCCAGTTCTGTTGTTTCTTGACTCTTATACAGGTTTCTCAAGAGACATGTGAGGTGGTCTGGTACTCCTATCTCTTTAAGGACCTGCCATAGTTTGTTGTGATCCACACAATCAAAGGCT
>NW_015174285.1:1208648-1208796 GCF_001447785.1 Gekko japonicus | reverse complement strand
TCTTTGAAGCCCAGCTTGTACTTCTGGCAGTTCTCTGTCCACGTACTGTTGAAGCCTAGCTTGTAGGATCTTGAGCATGACCTTGCTAGCACGTGAAATGAGTGCAATTGTGCGATAGTTTGAACATTCCTTTGCATTGCCCCTCTTT
>NW_015174285.1:1207523-1207726 GCF_001447785.1 Gekko japonicus | reverse complement strand
GTGTTCTCTTGACAAAACTCTGCTAGCCTTTGCCCTGCTTCATTTTCTTCTCCAGGCCAAACTTGTCTGTTATTCCGGTTACCTTTTGACTTCCTACTTTAGCATTTCAGTCCCCTATGATGATGAAGACATCGTTTTTTGGTGTTAGTTCTAGGAGGTGTTGTAGGTCTTCATAGAACCGGTCCACTTCAGTCTCTTCTGCG
>NW_015174285.1:1207232-1207463 GCF_001447785.1 Gekko japonicus | reverse complement strand
CCAATACTGCCTTTCGCACTCTCTTGTTGACTATAAAGGCCACACAATTTTTTCTACGAGATTCTTGGCCACAGTAGTAGATATAATGGACTTCTGAGTCAAATTTGCCCATTCCTGTCCACTTTAGTTCACTGATTCCCAAGATGTTGATGTTCAGTCTTCCCATCTCATTTTTGACCATATCCAATTTACCTTGATTCATAGATCTTACATTCCAGGTTTCTATGCAGT
>NW_015174285.1:1192797-1207146 GCF_001447785.1 Gekko japonicus | reverse complement strand
CTGGGGTTACTTGCACTTGCCCTCTGCTCTTCCCCAGTAGCATATTGGACACCTTCCGACCTGAGGGGCTCATCTTCTGGTGTCATATCTTGTAGCCTTTTGTTACTGTCCATGGAGTTTTCTTGGCAAGGATACTGGAATGGGTTGCCATTTCCTTCTCCAGTGGATCACACTTTGAGTTCTCTGCTGTGGCCTGTCCGTCCTGGGTGGCCCTCCACGGCATAGCCCACGGCCTCATAGAATAGGGTTGCCAAATGGGCCCGGGGGGCGGGGAATCCCCCGCTTCGGAGGCCTGTTTTCCGCCACGGCGGAATCAGGGACGTTGCTGACGTTGGGGGCGTGGCCGAGCTCGTTGGGGGGAAAACCATATGGTTTCCCCCCCGATGAGCTCAGCCACGCCCCCAACGTCAGCAACGTCGCACGTCACTTCTGGTGACGTGCTGCCAGCGCACGCGCGTCCATCGAAACCTCCCAGACGCCGGCAAGGCTCCCGCGCTCTGAGGGGTGAGTCGACTTGGCAACTCTATCATCGAACCACACAAGCCCCCTCGCCACAACAAGGCAGTGATGGCCTGGTAAAGGTGAACTTAAAGCCAAGGGCAGAGGAAGCACAGATTTTGTAGCCCACCCCTTCTGGCTGGCTGTCAATAGGGGCCAAGTGCTGGGTACTTTTCCTTCTGCCTGGAATAGACTCTACCACCAGGGAGTTAGCTGTAGGGTGGTGAAAAAGAAAGGAGCATCCTTGCTTTTTGATATTATCCAAGTTTTCGGTCTTTTTCATTGATGGAGGTATGGAAGCTGGCCTAAGCCAAGGGCCAGTAGTTATGTCTAGAAGGCCATCTATAATGGGGAAAGCCTGGTGGAACAGGATCAGTGGCCAGTGGAGGAGCACAGGAGACTTTTGTCTCCAAAGAGTGAGCTATACAGATCAGTTGTTCCCCATAGAGATGGGAAGTAAGTCATAGGTTCACCCACTGAATCTTTTGAAGATGGTTCTGAAGAATATTCTGGTTCCAATTCTGCATAGAATTAGAAGAAGAAGAGATTGGATTTATACCCCGCCCTTCACTTGGAGTCTCAGAGCGGCTTACAAACTCCTTTCCCTTCCCCTCCCCACAACAGACACCCTGTGAGGTGGGTGGGGCTGAGAGAACTCTGACACAAACTGCTCTTTTTCAAGGACAGCTGTGCCAGAGCTTGTGACTGACCCAAGGTCACATCAGCAGGTGCAAGTGGAGGAGTAGGGAATCAAACCCGGTTCTCCCAGATTAGAATCCGCACACACAACCACTACACCAAACTGGCTCTCATAGTAAGGATGTTCATAGTCAAAGCTGGGATCTTGAAAATAAGGCAGGGGAAGATCAGAGTTGCATCTCAAGGGAACTGAGGGTGATCGTCTAGCAGAATTGTGAGGTCTGGACTGGAGCCATACAGATTCAAGTGATGACAGCCATAGAACCCCATGGCTGGTAATCTAAGAGTCATCAGTTAGTGAGTCATAAATTGGATAAAGCTAGTTATAATGCCACTGAGGGTAATGAGCAAGAACCCTGAGGGAGACTGGAGGTTGAGAAATGTAATTGTAGGATCAGGTTGAAAGAGCTCACATTCAGACACAGAACATGCAAAACAGAAAGCAGTTTCTACGAGAAACTGTCACAGGGACTGGCACCCTTTCTTTCACAGTTCAAGGGCTGATCAATCTAATGAGGGCTCTGGGGGCTGGGGATGCCGACCTGGTAGAGAAAGAACAGTCAACTTGGTTGGAATCAAAGTTAAGTTTGAAACTGATGGTTCTAACCTCAGAGCCACCAGAACTGAGGGCATACATGCTAAATGTTTTCCAGGAGTTTTGAAGGACAAGGATTGATGTGGCCTTCAGAAACCAAGCCAGAGAGCGTCTTTTCCACAGGGCTGCCTTAAGGCAGGATGCCTTGTCATGCTTCACCTTTGGTGTAAACCATTTGTAGACAGCTCAAAAGTTGTGCTCTTCTCTGAGGCAATAAGGCACAGTAGGTGGTCATTAAAGTGGGGTTTTTTTTGCCACACAGCCTGTTAATTTTTTAAAAAGGGCTTTATGGACCATATTAAAAAGGCTGAAAGCTGAGTCTTTCTCCTCCCCTTTCTCTTCTTCTGGCAGTTGTTGCAAGTGGTATTTGTCAACTTGCTTGCATTGTAATTTTTTTTAAATTTTGAAAATAAGGTTTCCCTCTAGAGGAAGAAGCAAGAGGGGGGGACAACAACTAGTGCAAGAAAATATTTATGTTTGTTAACTTTTCTCTTCAAAGGAAAATGGAGCTTTGTCAAAGACAACCTCTCTCATTGGTGGCAGAACAATAACAGAAGGAAGGGTGCTCCTCTCCCCTCCTTTTTACAGCAAAAAGGAAGGGGAAATGATGGGAGGGGGGAGGGGGAAAGGTATGCTCCTTCATGTGCTAGGAGCTTTCTAAAACTCTCTGTGGCCTGCCTGTGCATGTGCAGAACCCATATAGGACAGCACAGGTACCACAATGATGAACCTTAGCTTCATCACCTTAGTTGGGTTCTGTATGTTTACTGCAATCATGGCCCAATCCTATGAGCTGGTGGCTCAGAGGATCAAGTGTTACAGCCCTTCCTTTTTGCACCAGTAACTAGACCTGATCTAAGTTTAATAGAGGCACAGCACTAATATTACATTCCACACGTATTTGGCACAGTGAGTGACACTCTGTGGGGATGGAAAATGGAGGAAAGCTTTCACTGATTCCTTACATCACAACCCAACTGTGGCACCTCCTGTTGACTTCATTTTCTCTTAAAAGGAAGCAGACTTGAGAGAATTCTGTGGAAAAAGTTTGACTTCCTCAACCACCACCCACAACGTTCTCCTAGAATAAGAATATGACACAGCCTTGTAATTATATATACACTGCTGTATAGCACTGCTGAGAGATGCAAAGTGTCCACAAATGAAGTTTTAAAACTTTGTGAGGAGATGCCAGAGGGCTTTTAGATTTGGATGACAGGATTCAGAAGCAACCTTCCATGATTTGCAGTAACATCAACAAATTCCTTACAAAGGTTGATCTGTGCAGGTTGCAATCCTGGAATCATTCAAAGCTAGCATAGTCAGAGGGGCCACTAATCAGTGATTTCAGACTATACTTTAAAAAAAGAAATGGCTTCAAAGAATTCACTTCAAAAGACCTCTGCGAATCGACTAAATGCTTCTCAATCTAATTAAGACCTGTGCAGGTTGAGCTCATGCATTAGAATTCAAGGAGAAATGCTGAGGAGCAACAGGAGTCCATTTACAGTATATGGGAGTCTGACTACGAAATCCCCAGGAATCTCCTTCTCCAAGGGCAAAACAGAGAGTTCTCTCTCTCTCATCTCTTCATTACAAGAGAAGGATTAGCATGGTAGAGGCTAACAGAGAATGTGGTCTCATATTCCCTAGAATTTGTATAGTGCTATTAATCTGTCAGGAGGTGCGGTGGCTCAAGTGGTTAACACGCTGAACTGCAGGCTGTGGAAGGTCAGTAGTTCAGCAGTTCGAGACCCGAGTGCTGCATGACGGAGTGAGCTCCCATCTCTAGTTCCAGCTCCTGCCGACCTAGCAGTTTGAAAGCAAGAAATTGCAAGTAGATAAATAGGTACCACTTCGGTGGGAAGGTAACAGCGTTCTGTGCGCCTTGGTGTTTAGTCATGCCGGCCACATGACCACGGAAACGTCTTCGGACAGCGCTGGCTCTTCGGCTTTGAAACGGAGATGAGCACCGCAACCCTAGAGTCGGACTTGACTGGCTTTCGAGGAAGGGAACCTTTACCTTTACCTTTAATAATCTGTCATCATTCAGTATGGAAGCATCAACCCTGTAATTATTTTATTTCAAACTGGAGTCCTGCAAAGAACTGTAGGATGAAGGAACAATTTAGAAACTCCCCATCCCTTAAGGATTCTATAAACTTGAGCAAGCCCCTTAAAAACCCTTCAAGATATGAATGGGATGTGAAAATAGAATAATGGATGTGCCTCATCATCCAACATAGGCATGGGAGATTCTGTTGTAAGCCACCCTGAGTCCTGCTCACAGGGAAGGGTGGCCTAAAAGTCCAATCTCTCCCCCCCACACACACACTGCATAACTCAGGTTTTGAGGATAAATGACCATCCATAACCTCAGCAATGAGACTATAACCAACTGTGCTATAGTGAGGTTCTGGATTAAGTGAGCCGGGAGTTAGTTTGATTGTTGTTTGATGCTACAATTCTAAATGTACTTACTAGGGAAGTAAATCCCAATTAGCTCATCTACTAGACATGCTTAGGGTTGCACTATAAGGAAACTAGACACAAATCTGCATCAACTATAAATGTAAGCAGTTCAAGAAAACTGAAAGCCCTATTCCATATTGAACTGTTCTACCATACTTTTAACTGCTATGTCAAAAACATATTATCACTGACAAGTAAGTTAGTACTACTTATATAACAGCATCAACATGCATGGCACTTTACAGTACACAAGGTGGCAGGTCCCTACCCCAAGGAACTGACAGTCTGATGTTTGGCATATGGGGGCAGGGAAGGAGGTGGAGGGAGAGATAGGGGGGAAATGTACATGAATTTCAGGAACCTGAACTTAGGCCTACTTTCAGTACAAGATGGGACCTAAGGACAGACATGCCAAAGACTTCGTGGAAAAGTTTTGAAGGAAGCGAGACAGATGGCATTCCACTTACAACTTGTAAAAACTGCTGGATTTGAGAGAAAACAGGAATCTCAAGAGCAGTGCCTTGTTGCAACATGCACAGGAGGGAACAAAAAGGGGGGGGACTCCACACCTATAAAAATTCCCCTAACTTAACAGTGCAGGAAGCCACAAATGAAGGTGCTCCTTCTGTTTAAACGTACAGTTCAAACCTCAGCTTCAAATGCTTTGAATCTGTAATGAAGAACAAGGTTCTGGGGATAAGCAGGTAAGGCACAGGTTTAACAAACCATCATTTGTAAAATGAAAGAAACTGGAACTCTAGCCTGCTGCCTGGAAAGCTCTGCTCACTAACCTTTGACCTGGTAGTGATGTTGGACAAAACATTCTATATGTGCACAGAGAACTTCCATTATTATTATATCCTATGTTCTTGAAAGCTGACAGGAAGAACGTTAATTAATTTGAAATGTGGTGAGGAGGAAAGTTTTACAAATACTATGGTCCGCCGAAAAGGCAAATAGTTGGGTTCCAGATCAAATCAAGCCTGAACTCTCCCTAGAAGCTAAAATGACTAAACTGAGGCTATTGTACATTGGGCACATTATGAGAAGACAAGACTCACTGGAGAAGACAATAATGCTAGGAAAAGTTGCAGGCAAGCAGGAAAAGAGGAAGACTCAACAAGAGATGGATTGACTCAATCAAGTTTACAAGACGTGAGCAAGGCTGCTAATGATAGGATGTTTTGGAGGGCATTAATTCATAGGGTAGCCATAAGTCACAAGAGACTTGACAGCTTTTAATACACACACAAACATGTTCTTGGGCTGAGCTTTGACAATGAAGTCCAGCTGACAAGTACTTGAGATAGGCTTACTACCTAAGCAGAATGCACTGATAAAGGCAAGCATCCCTCAGTTCACTTTATTCACAAGATTGCCCAGGAAACCTCCCCCCACCCCCACCCCCACATCACATTAGTCATAAAAATGTGAGAAAATGTTGTTTGGATCAGAGCAAGGACTCCCTAGTCCAGAAACTGATCTCCAGCAGCAGCCAGCCAGATGTTTCTGCAAAGCTCACAAGCAGAGCATGGGGAACATAACTATTACTCCTTTGTCCTGTGAAGTCATCAGAGGTATATCACTGCTGAACATGAAACTTACATTACAGCTGATGTGGCCAATAGCTGTTCATCCTATCTGAGCCATACTTAAGGCCTGGTTTGGCATCAAATAACAACAACAAAAACCTGCCTAAACTTCTAGCCATAATCACAAATTATGGCAATGAGTTCCATGTTATCCAGCAATGGTCAAGTGACGGGTGCTGTTTTAACTGCAGCAGTACAACCCACTCATTTGCACCATCAATGTAAACAGTCTTACAGGAACCAAGGTGAAAACAAGGTTTCCATTTTGACCTTCCAAGACACATTTACTCTGCAGGGCGTACAGGACATCTCCATCGCTTGACTTCTAGGCTCTTTCGCCAAAAGGCTAAACAATTTGACTGTTGACACCGGTCTCAAAACCAGCTGTATAACCCTAACACCAGAAATTTCCAGAGAGGCGAGAGCTGTGCACAGCCAACAGGAAGAAAAGCCTGATTGCCGACACTAGAACAACGCATTTCTGCATACCCACAGGAAGCTTATCTGCAAGGCACACTGCAGCTTTACAACCATAATTCAGAACAAAAGCACCGCAGGGGCCCTACATACATGTGCAGATGTGAGAAAATGCTTAGAATTGTCATTTTTTTCCAACCAGGGCTACAGATGCATGGCAAACAGAAACCCAAATGGGCAAGCCCGCTCATCGCTGCATCATCACACAGTACAACCTATTGAATTTTTGCCCATCTGCACAAGGTGCTGCATGTCTATCAGCAAAAGCTAGTAATCTTACAAAAACGATTAGTAATTAAAGAAGTGGTGCTTTTTTCCTTCTTCATTATTGTGTAACTATTCTCTCCTTCCACTACTGCAAGCAGCTACTCTATGATTACAGGTATTACCAGTGGCTATAAAGACCCTGGTGGCTATATATTGTAGCTTATATTGTTGCCTTACAGCTGTCAGATGTCATTTATTCCAAAAGACTTTTCCTTATTTATTTATACATTCAGAACATTTATATGTCACCTCTCCAAAGACCTATCCAAAGCTGCTCACAACTAAAAGGACACAACAAAATCAAGCAAGCCATTACAAACAACATAAAAGAAACACTGAGCCACCTAAAATCGTATTCATAGAACAGTCCTCAGGCTAGAAGAAGACTACAGAACAGCTAAGACATGGTCGACCATCAACTACCGATTCACCACCTCACCGACGCTGGGATTCAGGGGATTCAAGGGTCTGCCTTGCAATGGCTCTCCTCATTCCGACAGGGTCGGGGACAAAGGGTGGCACTAGGGGAACAGTTGTCCCAAACGCACCCACTAGTCTGTGGAGTGCCCCAAGGGGCGATACTTTCCCCGGTGTTATTTAACATCTACATGCGCCCCCTTGCCATGTTCCCCAGAGAGCACTATGGTTGGGGTCTTAAAATTGTCTGGTGTGCTCCACTTCCCAGATGTTGGGGTGTGATCGCGCCCGGATAATCCGCCCACCTTCCGTGCCTCTCCCGCGGCAACTTTGCCGTGTAACCGGGGCCCTTGTTTCAAAAAACATAGCTCCAAAGTGACTGAGAGTTTTATTATTACCTGGATTAAGAAAGTAAGAGCAGAGCTATGAAACTGGCAGGAAAACTTTACCCACTTGTACTGAAATGGCACTTCTGCTTTCAAATATGATTTGAGAGCAAGAAGTAGAAGTTGCTAACACAAGCACATAAAACTTTTGCTGTGTTTGCTGTCAGCAAGATTCCACAAAGAAACAATGATGTAATTGCTAGGATAGCTCAATGCTGTTTGTTTTCCTCTTCTCCCTTCTCTCCCTGCTATGTCTCCACAAGGCCAGCCTGCTGAAATAAACAGACTTTGGCCCTCAAAACAACTTTTCCCCCCTTTTTGTATTGCCTGTTTAAAATGGATTATTCAAGAGTTTATGCCAAGTGTAACCTGGGGCTGCTAAAAACAAGTTTAAAATTCTGTTCTCAGGCCTGATCTTTTGTTTCCCCAGCACTGGAGCCCAGGGATAAAATACCACACTCAAGAGATGTCTGGAGTACAAGATCAAGTCTGCTGGGGCTGCAGCCCAATTTTAATTTGGGAGGAAGCAGCTGAAGCAACTATTTTCATTTTTGCATGTATGCAACACATCCTCAAACCTTAACGCAAGGCCAGGCAAGATTTCCAAAGAGGTTATAAAACAGGATATTTGCATAACGTCATTAGGGTGTAAAATTTAGCAAGAACATTTTACAAAACCCAAGACCTGCTGCAGTAGCGTGGGAGTTCTCCAGACAGGACAGCTGCCTTTGCATTTATCTGGCATCCTTCAAAAGTAGTGGATGGTGGTCCAGAGGGCTAAAACCACATTTTCTTTGGTTCAGCTGCTGCTTTATACAAAAGTCAAGAAGGATCACAACTTTCACATCTGTGACTTATATGCATGTGCCTGTGCGGATTTCATAACCTGTCACATCATTTGCTAAGATCAATGCCAAGCATTTCTGCCCTACTTTCCTAGCATGCATTTACATCTCATCTTCTACCACCCATTATGATCAAACAAGTTCCACACCAGGATCCCAATTGTACTTCCATGCACAACCTCTGTGGCTATTTGAAAAGGAACAATGTAGGGCGGTTTATTTCAAATCTTATCAACATCAGATCTTTCAGACCCAACGAACGGATCACGGAGGAAGGAAAGGACGCGGAAAGATACAAAATATTCCCCCCTCTCAAATGTCCGAAGGCAGGTACTAAAATCAATACGAATTAGTCTGGGCAAAACACGAACAGATTTGCAACCAGTGTACTTAGAAAAGGCTGCCCCTTTGGAAGGGGAGAGGAAATACCAGCGGAAGGAGAGCTGGTGTCTAGTCACTTCCCCAACTCCCCCTCCCCAGGTGTTTATACCCCAATACAATGAACGGGAAGGGGGGGAAGAGACATCAAAGTATCAGAAGACTGAATTCCAAAGTATTGGCTCTGCTTTAGGGCTTCGCATCTTTTTAGCCAATGCATAAAGGAGGAAACCAGTCTACCATCACTGCAACTGCTTCAACTTGCTGCGAAGATTTTTTGCTTGCATAGTTCGCACCCGCACAGCTGCATAAAGGGAGAGCCATCAGAAGCGGGAAACTGTCGCTGCCCTCCTTCTGCCTCCAGCCGCCTCTTCCCTCCCTCCCTCCTGACTTACTTTCAGCTGAGATTTGGACACTTTGCCGCTTTTCTCCGCGTCCAGGGCCGTGAAGGCGTACCAGATGGATTTTAAAAGCTCGGCTCTCAGCTCCATGGTTCGAGGGCGCCGATGACAGAGCCTGCTCGGGGTGCTGGGAGGATCCGCCAGCTCAGGAAACGCGCCGTGGCTCGCCTTTGCAGCAGCCGCCGCCGCCGCCAGGGGAGACGGAGAGAACCCCGGAGTCGCTGCGCCACCTCCCGGCCCAAAGCTCAGCGACTCCGCTGTGGTGTTTTTAAAAATGGAATTTATTCACTAGCTAAGTAAACGACAGCTTAGGGGCTCAGATCATGAGGGGCCTCTGAAGCACTGTCAATGTCGATGTTAGAATGACAAGGAGAAGAACAAAGTCTGAGTCCAGTGGCATCTTAAAGAACAACAAAGTTTTATGCAAAGTATAAGCTTTCTTGTGCAAGCAAACTTCCTCAGACACAACGAAATGAAAGCTCTTCAAGCCCCACTTGCTTGCACACCAAAGTTTATATTCTGTTGGTCTTAAAGGTGCCACTGGACTCAAGCTTTGCTCTGCTGCTTCAGACCAACAGGGCTGCCCACCTGAATTTAAAAGTTGGGGATATTTTGGGAGGTAAGGCTACAGGGCCCTTTAAACTTGATGTCCGTTAGGGCTTCAGAGTATCTTAATCTGGCCCTATTCAGTACTTTGAAGGATAATGAGAAAAAACCTCAAGGGATTAGACTTCAAAACCTAATCAATTTATATTAAATCCAACACCAATTGAATCAAAGGATATGATGGGGATGGAGAGGGAAATTGTTGGGAAACTTTGATTTTTTACTGTATTTTAATTGAATTTTTATTGTATTCCCTATGATTTATTCATTTTTGTCATAAACAAGTATTGGTCAATGAATACACCATTGCTAACATTTTATTTTTAATCAGTTTCAATCCAAAATGGTTTCAGAAACAAAGATGCTCAGGACTCCCTATCATGAAATATGAACATATGAAGGACACTGGTTTCCAGTGAGGTATGTTAATTTCAATTACACTTATTATAAGAAAAAAACCACACTTAGGTTAAATGCAAGGGAACTATCATCTTCAGATGCAAGCTGAAAGGAAAACCAACCTTTTGAATGTTGCCTTCACAAGCATGTGGTGCAGGCAGGCAGGCAACCAGCTCATCTGTGTAGCCCTTTAAAAAAATCCCAGCTCACTTTCTTATTGTGCTTGCAAATCTGATGCTGCAGTTGAAACCATGAAGGTTAACCTGGACATGTTTACTCCAAAATACAATTTATCTTGTTCTATTCTAATTAAAATTCTGTATTATATATATTGTTTTGTCTAAAGGCCTGAGTTATACAGGCACACCTATTATTTCTATTACTAGTGAATAATACATACAAAGTTATGCATGCCTAAATGCTGAAAATGAATGGGCCTAGGTCAGTGATGGTGAACCTTTTAGAGACCGAGTGCCCAAACTGCAACCCAAAACCCACTTATTTATCGCAAAGTGCTAACACGGCAATTTAACCTAAATACTGAGGTTTTATTTTAGAAAAAACAACTCATACATTAACATTTTTTGTCTTAAAAGAAAAACACAGTAACAGAGCTTTCAATGATACAAAAAACTTTTTATTGAAAGGTAAAAGTTTGCATTTGGCATGCTTTTGAACAATTAATGTGATTTTTGCTGTTGTATGCATGCTGATAATTTGTCTAGCCTTGGCTCATACTTTGTAAATTTGAGAGCAACACATGTAGCACTCAGGTCATCTGTTAGTCTGTTTCTGGTGTCAGATTTGATATAACTCAAAGCTGAAAACAGCTGCTCACAAGCATAAGATAATCCAAACAAAGTAAAGAAAGCAATCCTTCTATCTTCTCAAGTGTTTCACACAGGTCATAGAATTTATTTTTCCAGATAGAGCTTTCTTGAAATTCCAATAGCTCCATTTCCACATTTCCTAAATCTAACCAGTGTAAGCAGGAAAGATCAAGTCTAGAGCCTCAATGGAGGCCATTATTCAGCAGCAGCTTGTCCCACCAGGAAGAGGCCGGGAGGCGGGCTGGCGAAGGAGGTCCCGCCGAGGGGATGTACTAAAAGGAAGGACAGGATTGCCTATTGGAAACAATGGGAAACACTTGAAGGCCCATTGGAAATAATGGGAGACAGGAATGCAAATTGTGGAGCCAGGAATGTCAGTTGACTTGAATGGGCTCCATTGAAATACATTACAGTACAAGTTGAGTTGCAATAAAAGCGCGGAATGGATTTTCCATTAGAGTCTCTGGGCCCAAATAGACTACCCCCCCCGACCCCACTCCAAGTCCAAAGACCTCCTGCAACTCCCACGACGACGACGACGCCCGTGTCTTCACCCACCCACCACGAGGAGCCGCTCTTGCGCGCTGACCTCGAGTGCTGTGCGCGGGAGGGAGGGAGGGAGGAGAGCAGTGGCGGGAAGGCGGCAGAGGCTGGGCTGCCCACCCCCCCTCCCAGGGACAAAGACGATGATGCTGACGCTGGCGGAGGACGGGATGAAGGAAGAGGAGAGGGACATTCGCTTGCAGGCTTGGAGGAGGCGAGGCGCCGGCCAGATGGGCTCGGGGCGCAGAGAGGCGCACTCACGCGGGCAGGTGCTCCCTCCTGCAGGCTGCTGCTGGTGCTGCTCATCACGGTCAGCCACCTCAGAGAAAAAGGGGAGTTGCGGGGTGCAGCCGGCTTCTCTTCCCCTGCTGGCTCGACGTCTGCCGTGCGTAGCCCCCGCCCTCCATTCAAACTGCCCAATCGGGGGCCACCTGGACAGCTGGGGCGACGGGGCACGTGCCCACAGAGAGGGCTCTGAGTGCCACCTCTGTCATGCGTGCCATAGGTTTGCCACCACAGGCCTAGGTGTTTCTAATTCTGATAGGAGTGCAGCATGAATTTGATTATACACTAATTAAACCTTGCAGCCATACATGCCACTGACATTAGGAAATATCATTTACTATTGTATCTCTTGATATACTAGATAATGTAAATAGATTTTTTTTTTAAAATTAAAGAATAAGAGCAAAGCTCAAGTCAGGAAAAACTTCCAGTGATGGGGGCCAAGAGTGGTGCCTTTTACTGACATCTGGGAAAGTTACAGATGTTTGTCTAATTGAGAAACTAGCCTAGCTTGAAAGAAATCATTTCTTAATTCATTCCTGGGGATATCTGCAAAAGGAAGTTCATTTTCCCTAGTGATTGTTAAACATTAGTTCATAGAACTTAAAAAACTATAACTTGAACCAAATATACAACACACACACACACATTAAAAAGAAAAACTCAAGATTTTTGACTCATGTTTTGCTTGCAGCTGCTGTATTAAGGGAATGATAAAAACTTAATGTAACAGTATTAATCTCTCCTAAGATATTTGTTTCTCATCTACAAATGACTACAATTTAAGTTTGCCAGGTCTAGAACTGGTCCCAATCCTATGTCTTTTAATAGCAGAACAAAACCCAAAGAATTTAGCATATTAAACTTTCCACGTTGCATTTATCTGCATGCGAGGAAAACCTTTAGCAGATCAGTTTCTGCATATCACTATGGTATACAGGGTGCCAGTGGCCATTTACCAGCCTCATGCATACAAAGTGTTGATAAAGCTGCCATCTGCCTCACATCTCCCTCTGGCAAAGAGAGGGGCACCCTATGCTTTGGCTGTCACTTTGCAGTGGCAGCCTTAAACTGCTTCTCATTCTATCGTTTAGCAATCACATGAATAAGTTCAAAGGGGAAACTGGTTTCCCAGGTTGCTGACCTGCCACTCTTACATATCAGGCTGCCATTAGAGGAACAGGAGCAAGCAGGGCCAATCCAACAGTAGTGACATAAAATTGTGACCACAACAGGAAGTCTTGGGTTACTTCCGTTCCTCCGAGCAAAGGAAGCAAGGCAACCACAGAGAGGGGGAGGAGAGCCAGGGAACCGTTTACACCTTTCTAGTTATCATTTTTCCTTCTGAGAATCATGTCTCTAGAGACATAAACTGTCCAGTGGACAATGTTTAGGGAAAGGATTTGTTAGGAAAGATGGAAAGCCTGTCAATTTCCATTGTGCCCATCTTCACACCACCTTATTTTTTTGACTGCATTTATAGCCTACCTTTTTTCCGCAACAGGGAACCAAAGCGATCAACATCATTTTTCTCTCCTCCATTTTGTCCTGTGAGGTAGGCCAGGCTGAGCGTATGTGATTGGCATAAGCTCAGCCAGCAAGCTTCCAGGCTACAGGGGAGATTCACATCTAGGTCACCCAGATCCTAGTCCAACACTCCAGCCACTACACATACTGTCTAGCATACGAATCTATCCCTAGAGGATCTCTTAGTATTGGCATGCAATTAGATGAAATATTTCCTCAATACTTGCTATACGTTTTCAGCTTTTAGTTAAGTGGCCAAAGTTTACACACTCAAGGGAGTGGTTCTGGCAAAAGTCCCCAGAGCAAAATGTAAAAAACAAGAGGAAGTGAGTAAATTCTTACCATTGGAACAGTCTGAGAACAAAATTAATCTGGGTAGGTGGTGTCATTTCATTTGATACTACCCACAGGAAGAAGAAGAGATTGGATTTATACCCCACCCTTCACTCGGAGTCTCAGAGCGGCTTACAAACTCTTTTCCCTCCCCCTCCCCACAACAGACACCCTGTGAGGTAGGTGGGGCTGAGAGAGCTCTTGACAGAAACTGCTCTTGTTAAGAACACCTCTGACAGAACTATGGCTTGCCCAAGGTCATCCAGCAGCTGTGAGTGGAGGAGTGGGGAATCAAACCCGGTTTTCTCAGATTAGAGCCCATGCACTTAACCACTACACCAAACTGGAAAGAGCTAGTGGTACACAGGTCAAATCTGTAAACACAGCTCCAAGGAAACAATACAATATTTGAGCCGGCTGTGTTGGTTCTACAGCTCTCAAAGTCAGGGGTGGAAAATTGTCAGTAAAATCAGTAAAAGTCAGTTTTTTCATCTTGGTCAGTAATTTGTCAGTTTTTTAAAAAATTGGTCAGTAAAGTCAGTATTTCTTTGATTTTTGTGAATGCAGTTTGTGTTTTTCCGGTTTCATTATTGCATTTCGGGGGAAACATGATGACTTCCCACAGAGAAGACAGATTGTTTTCAGTTTAGTTATGAAGTACTTTAAGGACTTTGTTCCAAAGAGTAAAAGTGATTTGGTAAAATCTTCCACAAAGTATAGAAACATAATTAACCTCTTAAAACATGAGACAATGAAAGTAGAGGTGATGGATATTGTGGGATTCAACATGGCACAGCTC
>NW_015174285.1:1186900-1192500 GCF_001447785.1 Gekko japonicus | reverse complement strand
AGTCGAAGGCCTGGTGGAAGAGCTCCATCTTGCAGGCCCTGTGGAACTGTAAAAGGTCCCGAGGGCCCTGATCTTTTCTGGGAGCTCATTCCACCAGTACGGAGCCACCACTGAGAATGCCCTGGCCCTGGTTGTGGCAAGCCTGGCATCTTTAGGACCTGGGAGGCCAATCGATTTTGTGACCCTGAGCGCAGTGCTCCCTGGGGAACATGTGGAGAAAGGCGTTCCCTCAGGTATGTGGACCCCTGAACATAAAAGGCTTTAAAGGTAAGTACCAGCACATTGAAGCGAATTCAGTATGCTATCGGCAGCCAGTGCAGTGGTTTCAGCACAGGCTGGATGAGCTCCGGCGTAGGACCTCTGTCTTTGTCGGATTCTATTTCAGTTGGCTCAGTCTGAGCCAACCAGCCATGGCTTGCAACGCCCGGTCCAGATCTTCCGGTGTAGACTGGCCACCCAACAACAGATAGAGCTGGGTGTCATCCACAGACTGGTGACATCCCAGCCCATGCCTCCAGGTAATCTGGACAAGGGGGCGCATGTAGATGTTAAATAACATTGGGGACAGCACCGCCCCTTGGGGCACTCCACAAATCAGTGGGTGCCTTTGAGATAGCTGCTCCTCTAGTGCCACCCTTTGTCCCCAACACTGAAGGAAGGAAGCCAGCCATCGATGAGATCAGGTCCCTGGACTCCAGTATCAGCAAGGTGGTGGATCAGTAACTGATGGTCGACCATGTTGAACACTGCCAACAGGTCCAACAGCAACATCACTGCCAATCCACCCCGATACAGATGCCTCCGGAGGATCATCTGTGAGGGCGACCAGTGCCGTCTCCATCCCGTGGTCTGGGAGGAAACTGGACTGGACTGGAAAGAATCTAGAATGGAAGTGTCATCCAAAAAGCTCTGTAGCTGAATTGCCACAGCCCTCTCAATTAGGGCAGATTGAAGACCGGACAGTAATTAGCCAATTTGGCCAGATCCAGAGATGGCTTTTTCAGGAGGGGACAAACCACAGCTTCCTTGAGTGCCCTCCTAAGGAACTGTCCCTCTGAGAGGTGCTTGTTGATAATCTCCCTTAGGGCATCTCGAAACTCATCACGGCCAGCTTTAATTAGTCATGACTTTATCTGCAAAGTAGCTCACAAAGGCCTCACAGCCAGTGTCCAATTCCCTAACATTTGGTCTGCCTTGTGGCAGAACAGTCATAGACTGAATTATTCTAAATAATTGGGCTGGGCATGAACTCGCAGATGCAATCGTGGCTGCATAATACTCTCAGCGGCTTTGACTGCCATCTCATAGGATCTCATAAACGTCCTATAAGATGTTCTTGTGGCTTCGTTGCAGGGGCACCGCTACTGTCTCTCTAGCCATCTTAGCCTTCGCTTCATCAGCCGCAACTCCCGGGTAAACCAAGGAGCCAGCCTAGAGTGAGGGCGCAGAGGGCGTCGGGGAGCGATCTCATCAATGGCTGCCGAGAGTCAGCTGTGCCAGTCCTCCACAAGCTCATCTAATGAGCTGCCAGAGGGCATCGGATCCTGCAGGGCCATTTGAAGCCACATAGGGTCCATTTGGCTCCATGGGTGAGCTGAAATCTGCTCGCCACCCAAACAGGGTCGGGGTGAAACATTCAGATGGGCCTTCAGGGCATGATGGTCCGACCATGGCACGGCTGAGACAGTGACCCGGTCCACTGTGACCCCTGCAGTGAAGTTCAGATCGAGCGTGTGTCCGGCCCGGTGAGTGGGAGTCATTACATATTGGGTGAGTCCCAGCGCCACCACGGATGACACTAGGTCCATTGCCTGAGTGGGGGTCACATCATCCGCATGGACATTGAAATCACACAGGACAATAGGGTGTTCCGATGCCCAGCCCAACATGGCCTCCACCAGGGATGGCAGGCTGCTGGCTGGTTCTTTTTCATCAAAAAACCAAAGATAAAGTAAAAGCAAAGACAAATCTTACCTTACAGTAATTACGTTTTGTTGTCATAATTATTACTTTATGTTTGGTTTTTAATATGTTTTTGCTGTTTTGCTATCCGCAGTATGTGATTATTTTTAAAAGGGAATCTTTTTTGCCTTAAATTTTGTACAATAATGAAAACATTGTCCTCTATTCATAAAAATAAATAAATAAAAAGGTGTGCAATCCTTTTATCTGGGTTACATCTAACTATGGGGCTGGCTATGGGGATGGTGGAGGCCAGATAATAATCATTTTTAATGAAGTCCTAGTTTTACATTTAAAATGCTAGCTTATCAGTAGGCTGACATTAAATTGTTCAGTAATTTGTCAGTATTTGGTCAGTTTTTTTGGAATTTTGGTCAGTAAAATCAGTATTTTTGACCCTCTGACTAGTTTCCACCCCTGCAAAGTAAAATAATGTTCTCTCAAAAATCTGGAGAACATAAGAGAAGCCAATGTTGGATCAGGCAATAGCCCATCTAGTCCAACACTCTGTGTTACACAGTGTCCCAAACCCAGGTGCCATCAGGCAGTCCATATAGGCTACTAGTTGGGAAAGTAATATGGGATGAACAGCAATGAGGCCGCACCACTTCTATTCCTTCTTCTCCCTCCTGGCAGATAAACTCTAGGTTCTTGTTTATTCCATCAGCTGCTCCTCTTTAGTCTGAAATTTAAAACCAAAAAGGGAAGATATGAAGGAAAACAAGATACTTCAGGCCATTATGTAAATGCCTCTTCTCTACATCGTATTCTTTACAGGATGCAGACATGGGGCACTGAAATCAATTTGTATGCTGTCTCTCCAGATTTGCTCAAGGCAACATGCTACAATAAAACAAAACCAAGCATACAACACAAATCATAACAATAAAATATAACGATGCAACTCAAATCAATAATAAAAAACATACCAATAAAAACCCCACTAAAGCAAGCCAAGGCATCTTGATTGAAAGCATCTTTTTGACCCATTATACCACTGCCTGTCAAAGAGTTCTGGAGAACTCAGAATCTTGGATCCACAGCAACAACCTCTCCTTTAGCTGCAGAGTGGCTGAATTGGTTCTTGCCACTGCTGTAGTAGAGGGAACAGCTCCCTGTCCCTGCAAAACAAAGGAGCATCAATTACTGGGCTAGGCCCTCTCAGGGGAATGTCATAGTTAAGCTGTCTTGGATAACTCTGCTGGCCTCTCCTGCTGCTGTATTTTTTTTTCTACTGGTGGCGAAGCATTATTCTGCATTGTATCTGCATATTTGCATGCCGTATCTCATCAAATATGCTATGCTTGTGTAGATTTCTGCCATCCTAGTATATTGCTTACTATCCTATCGAGTGTATCAATCATAGAGAGTGTATTGATTTACACGGAGTAATCTGCTTTGAGTCTCAGTGAGAAAGGCAGATTATAAGTATGGTAAATAAATAGGCATTTGGATAAACAAAATGGTATCCCTTTTATGAAGCGCATGCAGTTCTGACCTTATTAATATTACAGAATGAACTGATAGCTCACTTCTCACCTCTTGTGGTTTTCTCGTTATTATTTTATTAGAAAATTTATAAACCACCTTTCATTTTAAATCTTCAAAGTGGCTAACAAAAAAAATCAAGAACCCGTATACGAACTAAACAACTAGACTGGAATCAAGTAGCACCTTGGAGACCAACAAGGTTTTGGGGGTATAAGCTTTCGAGAGTCAAAGCTCCATTGATTGGATCTGATGAAAGGGTCTTTGACCCTCAAAAGCTTATATCCCAAAGATCTTGTTGGTCTCCAAGATGCTAACAGACTCCACTCTAGCTGCTCTACTACAGCCCACCTTGGCTACCTGCTGAAACTACACAAACTAAAGTAAATGAAAATAAAACAAAGCAAAGCAGAACACAGAAGAGACAATTTGCAGCAACAATTCAAATTAAGGCACTCAAAACATTCCAAAAGATATTTGAAAATGAGCTGCCTGGGACTCACACCTAAATGCTATAACAGAGAAGGCGCAAAGTAAACCTCTCTTACAAGGGAGTTGTGCTATTTTGGTGTTACTGCAGACAAGGTTCCGTTCTGAACAGCCACTTTATTTCTAAATGGTAGGGCAACAAAGAGCAGAGGCTTTGTGGAAGATCCTAATATCTACGTAGGCTGACATAGGAGCAGGCAGAATTTGAGGTATTAAGAGCCCACAGATCTTGTAATACTGGTTTTGTATGAGCAAAACAGCATGCCTTTGGATAGCTGCATTCTGAACAAACGGTAGTCTCTGGATAATCTTCAAAAGCAGCCCCAGATACAGCATGTTACAGCAGTCTAACTGGGATGTCACTAAAGCATAATTATCGTGGCCAAGTTGTGGTTCCTCAAAGAAGGAGGACAGGTGGCAAACCAACCTAGGCTAGCAAAAGGCACTCCTACCCACAGCTACTACCTGCCCCTTCAGTTCCAGTAGGGTCCCAACAGAATCACAAACTCCTGCACAGCAGTATCATTCCTGCACCGTGTTAGATGCTAGATTATGTCTGACTGTACACAGCTGCACAACTTCTTGCTGAGAAGCATTACAATGGAAGTCGACACAGGCCCCAATGGTTTGCAACCCAAGGTGCCATAAACAGAAAACATATCACAAGTTCAAACTTTTATTAAGTATACCTTGGAGCATTCTACCATCTGTGTCAGAGACTGGAGGAATAAAGGCCATTATGTTTTAAGATCTTTCCTTGTCCATAAGGGATGATTCTGTCTATAATAGTGTTGAGATGAGTAAAATGCAGCCATCATACTAAGATTCAGCCCTCCTCAGCATCTTGGAATTGCCACACGCAACTTGATGGGAGGAAAAGCCAGCCCTGTGACAGCGTGTTTTATTGCATGTTATTGCAGTGAGAGGAGGCCAACTGAAAAACAAGGGTCTCTTCAACAGTCCGTGCTGTTTCGTCACCTGGCTCTTGGTGTTTACCTCACACACTGGATATAGAGACTTCAGCAATGATCAAGGGCCCTGTCCAAGAGCTGATAGAGTAACCCATCATTTGGATTCCAAATCAGAAGCGTGGAAGCCTCCAAATGCCTGTGCTGCTGCTGCTGCCATCCCTGCAGAGAGCTATTCCCTCAGGCTTCAAATGAGGTCTCAGCATCCACTGTTTGTTGTGGCTGTCATCAGTGTGATGGACTCCGGTTGAGTTGCAGTAGCTGCCATGCTGACAGCATCTCCCAGACTTTGCTGTTCTTCCAGCTGAAAGGAGAGAAACGGGACATCACTCTCCCCACACTTACAGAGTAGCTAGAACTTGGCAGTTTTGGGAAAGACTAACCACCTAGGTGGAGATGGAGGCAAGTATTTATTTAAAACGTTTTTATGCCGCCTTTCCACCCAATCAGGGTCTACAAGGCAGCAAAGATTTAAAAAAACCATTAAAACATTTAAGTATAACACTGGTGAGCTCTAGGATATTGCCATATTTTTTTTCCTCTGACAACTAGAACTGAACTAACCCTACAGTGGGTGGGGAGGTGTTGCATCTTTCTTACAAGGAAAGGCTAGGGAGTTTGAGGCTTCTCAGTTTACAGAAAAACAGCTAAGGGGAGACACAACAGAGGATTATGAAAATATGACTGGTACAG
>NW_015174285.1:1175572-1186880 GCF_001447785.1 Gekko japonicus | reverse complement strand
TAGTATATTGCTTACTATCCTATCGAGTGTATCAATCATAGAGAGTGTATTGATTTACACGGAGTAATCTGCTTTCTCAGTGAGAAAGGCAGATTATAAGTATGGTAAATAAATAGGCATTTGGATAGTTAAACAAAATGGTATCCCTTTTATGAAGCACATGCAGTTCTGACCTTATTAATATTACAGAATGAACTGATAGCTCACTTCTCACCTCTTGTGGTTTTCTCATTATTATTTTATTAGAAAATTTATAAACCACCTTTCATTTTAAATCTTCAAAGTGGCTAACAAAAAAAATCAAGAACCCGTATACGAACTAAACAACTAGACTGGAATCAAGTAGCCCCTTGGAGACCAACAAGGTTTTGGGGGTATAAGCTTTCGAGAGTCAAAGCTCCATTGACTGGATCTGATGAAAGGGTCTTTGACCCTCAAAAGCTTATATCCCAAAGATCTTGTTGGTCTCCAAGATGCTAACAGACTCCACTCTAGCTGCTCTACTACAGCCCACCTTGGCTACCTGCTGAAACTACACAAACTAAAGTAAATGAAAATAAAACAAAGCAAAGCAGAACACAGAAGAGACAATTTGCAGCAACAATTCAAATTAAGGCACTCAAAACATTCCAAAAGATATTTGAAAATGAGCTGCCTGGGACTCACACCTAAATGCTATAACAGAGAAGGCGCAAAGTAAACCTCTCTTACAAGGGAGTTGTGCTATTTTGGTGTTACTGCAGACAAGGTTCCGTTCTGAACAGCCACTTTATTTCTAAATGGTAGGGCAACAAAGAGCAGAGGCTTTGTGGAAGATCCTAATATCTACGTAGGCTGACATAGGAGCAGGCAGAATTTGAGGTATTAAGAGCCCACAGATCTTGTAATACTGGTTTTGTATGAGCAAAACAGCATGCCTTTGGATAGCTGCATTCTGAACAAACGGTAGTCTCTGGATAATCTTCAAAAGCAGCCCCAGATACAGCATGTTACAGCAGTCTAACTGGGATGTCACTAAAGCATAATTATCGTGGCCAAGTTGTGGTTCCTCAAAGGAGGAGGACAGGTGGCAAACCAACCTAGGCTAGCAAAAGGCACTCCTACCCACAGCTACTACCTGCCCCTTCAGTTCCAGTAGGGTCCCAACAGAATCACAAACTCCTGCACAGCAGTATCATTCCTGCACCGTGTTAGATGCTAGATTATGTCTGACTGTACACAGCTGCACAACTTCTTGCTGAGAAGCATTACAATGGAAGTCGACACAGGCCCCAATGGTTTGCAACCCAAGGTGCCATAAACAGAAAACATATCACAAGTTCAAACTTTTATTAAATACACCTTGGAGCATTCTACCATCTGTGTCAGAGACTGGAGGAATAAAAGCCATCCATAAGGGATGATTCTGTCTATAATAGTGTTGAGATGAGTAAAATGCAGCCATCATACTAAGATTCAGCCCTCCTCAGCATCTTGGAATTGCCACACGCAACTTGATGGGAGGAAAAGCCAGCCCTGTGACAGCGTGTTTTATTGCATGTTATTGCAGTGAGAGGAGGCCAACTGAAAAACAAGGGTCTCTTCAACAGTCCGTGCTGTTTCGTCACCTGGCTCTTGGTGTTTACCTCACACACTGGATATAGAGACTTCAGCAATGATCAAGGGCCCTGTCCAAGAGCTGATAGAGTAACCCATCATTTGGATTCCAAATCAGAAGCGTGGAAGCCTCCAAATGTCTGTGCTGCTGCTGCTGCCGCCATCCCTGCAGAGAGCTATTCCCTCAGGCTTCAAATGAGGTCTCAGCATCCACTGTTTGATGTGGCTGTCATAAGTGTGATGGACTCCTGTTGAGTTGCAGTAGCTGCCATGCTGACAGCATCTCCCAGACTTTGCTGTTCTTCCAGCTGAAAGGAGAGAAACGGGACATCACTCTCCCCACACTTACAGAGTAGCTAGAACTTGGCAGACTAATCACCTAGGTGGAGATGGAGGCAAGTATTTATTTAAAACGTTTTTATGCCGCCTTTCCACCCAATCAGAGTCTACAAGGCAGCAAAGATTTTAAAAAACCATTAAAACATTTAAGTATAATGCTGGTGAGCTCTAGGATATTGCCATTATCTTCCAGCTGAAAGGAGAGAAACGGGACATCACTCTCCCCACACTTACAGAGTAGCTAGAACTTGGCAGTTTTGGGAAAGACTAACCACCTAGGTGGAGATGGAGGCAAGTATTTATTTAAAACGTTTTTATGCCGCCTTTCCACCCAATCAGGGTCTACAAGGCAGCAAAGATTTAAAAAAACCATTAAAACATTTAAGTATAACACTGGTGAGCTCTAGGATATTGCCATATTTTTTTTCCTCTGACAACTAGAACTGAACTCTGAGCATTTCTCTCTCTCCTGCTGCAGGTATTTAAAGCCATGGTGTGGTCAAGGGGAGAACTGAAGGACATCTGAAAGTATCACAGCCCTGTAACTAGCTCTACTGAAAAGGGTGCCACCCCAGAATACACCCCACAGAGATATTTTGAAGCAACCTATACTGGATGTATCGCAGCCCCAATGGCACTGATCATACTCACAGAGTTTGCGCCCACTCCTGAAATCTCTTCCTGGGGCATGGTGCCAGCTTCTGTTACCATGGTGATACCACTGCCAAATGCCTGTGGGTCTTTGTAGGACGGGGTGACCTGAGAAGAGCAGGCAACAGACAAACAAGACAAGTCATTCCTTACTCCCTTATTAAATGCAAGCCCATCATTAATGGGCTACAATTAAAAGTAAGATTAATGCCAGGTCATGTGCTAAAGGCATGTTTCAGTTTTGAACATGAGGAATATAGTCATGTGACATGCTGGTTCACACAGGTATGTTCTTCACTCGAATGTACATGCATATACAAAGACCTTTCATGCCTCCTCATACCAATGTAAATCTGATGCTTTTCCAAAGGAGTCAGTCCACACATTCACAAATAGGTATATCATAATGCATTCTGTGGTATACATGCATGCGTGGACCAGCTTCAGAGCGGGGGAAAGGGAGAGCATAGTCCCAGGTTCTGGTACCAGTAACAGCTTTTGATGCTGCACAACTAGAGCAGAGGCAAAGCTCACTCACATAACCAAACAGTCATGATCAGAAGGTAGACTGGGATTATGAAATGTCTGGACCTTTCGGTGATCATCTTGTTAATAGAGAAGTGGTGCAAAAGCCTGCACATTCAAGCGCCAAAGGCCACATATGCTGATACTATGACCTGTGCCAGCACCCAAGTATTTAGGAGTAAGGCCTAGAAGTTGCTATGCCAGCATATCGTCACAAAATGATGAGTGGAGGCAGATATACTGGTGCAGTTTAAGGACTAGGATGCTTTCAAAGTAAATGTTACAATTAAAATAATTTTATCAGAACTGCCCTGAGTAACACCAAGCCCCCCCCCCCAAGATTGCCACCTCTCTGGATTGTTTCCCAAGCTCTGAAGACCCCATAGCTCTTTATACCTGCTCTGTTCCATCTTGAGACACAACCTCCAGTGCTACAGGCTTGCGATCTTCATCCTCTTCAGTTTTCAGCTTCACAAGCGTCACATGTTGAAATGTCAATGGATTCTTAACAGCAGTATCTGGGCAAACAAGAAAAGGAGATTCAGTAGAGAAGGGAGTGTACATCAAATGGCCTTACTTTTGTCTAAATCTCTGAAGGTAAGCCACACATGCAAAATGGAGAACAGAAGGATTAGGCTGCGTAGTAAAGAATTGGGAAGCTGCAGACCCCTGACTGTGAGGCTTCTCATCATGCTGGAGTTTACTGTCAGCTCACCTTTCATCTGTTGCTCAAAGAGGGCCTGTAACACTCTCCTCTGTAGCTTCCAGTTCCCCATGTGCAGTGCGCTTGTGCATGGCCAATGTAGAGGTCTGCCGGTAGGTTTTGCCACAAGTACTGCAAGTGTATGGCTTGCAATGTGTGTGAACCACATGATGTTTGTAGAGGCTAGAATATTCCGTGAAGCGTTTTCCACAGCACAGTACCATGCATGCATACGGCTTCTCTCCTGGGATAGAACAAGATGCATGCAGAACCGGAGACTTACTTCGTGGCATAAACTAAGTGTGCCCTAAGAAGTCAGGGACAGAAATTTCTAGTTCTCTTTCAGCAGATTTATGCTGCAAATTCATCCACCCATCTTTGCTCTTCCCAAGGCCGCTTCAGTTGAGCAAGCCCAGCAGGCTTTGCTTCCCAACTGATTCAGCAGTCCTGGCTAAAAGCTGTCTACAAAGCTGACCAGTCAAGTGCAATCAACAAAGTATATGACACAACCAGAAGCTACTGTTCAAGAAGAGTAGGTATCTGTTTGCCCATATTTACCTGTATGGATCCTCATGTGGTTCTTGTAGTTGGTGGCACTAGTGAACCCTCTCCCACATTTGGGCTCTGGACACACATATGGCCGCTCACCAGTGTGTGTCCTGATGTGGACCTTGCGTATATTGGAGGTGGTGAAAGAGCGGCCACAGCCTTCAAAAGGGCAGCTGAAGGGACGCTCACCTTTAAAAGAAGGAACAGATAGACTTCACCCTAAAATAGCTAATAAGAGTACTAGGGGTGTGCATTCGGCAATATCCAAACTGAAAAAATACCTTGTCAGTATTTTTTGGGTATCACATATAGCTGAACCTGAAAATGCCAATATTATCTGGCTTTTCTTCAGATTCATTTTGCTATACCGAAAACAAGGTCTCATTTAAACCTAACAGGCTGAGCCGCCAGTCAGCTGTTGGGTTTAAATGCCTTTCTTTCCCTCCCAGAGAATGGGGAGGGAGAGAAAGGCATTTTAAACATGCCTGGGCTCCCTGCCTGATCTTCTCCAGGTGCTCCGCAGCCGTGCAGCATTTGGAGAAGATCAGGTAGGGAACCCAGGCATGTTTGCATGCCCACCCTTTGCTTCCCTGAGCCTCTCCGCTTTTGTGGAGAAATTTGGGGGGGGCATGTTTAAATGTCTTTCCCTCCCCAAGATTGGGGAGGGAAAGAAAGGCATTTTAAACATGCCTGGGCTCCCTGCCTGCCCTTCTCCAGCTATCCCATGCCAGCTAGAGAAAGGGAGGCAGAGAGCCCAGGCTTTCCCTTGTCAATTTCACTCACAGTTGACTGGTGGGGAGTGAAATTGACAAGAAAATCTGTAGGGGCTACCAGAGAGAAAGAAGGCATTTTAACATGCCTCCTTTCCCTCTGGTGGTTTATATCAAACCTGAATATATTCGGCAATATTGAATATTTCCCCAATCTGAATACTTTACAGGTACTGGACTGGGGAAGTTCAGCATTTACCTATATTTTCTGGGTGTGATCTACCCAAAGCCGAAAAAGTACCTAAAGAGTACTGAAAGTTCAGGACAGTTTTCACTAACCTGAGTGACACTAGGTGTATGAATGCCATGTTGGCACTGACACAAGTCACTGCTTTCCATCTCCATTACAGCCACTACATAATTTCACAAGGCCAATGAAGATGAAAAACAGAACTATATAAATGAACCTAGAATTAGCCTGATGGTTAAGAAGACTAACATATTTTCATCAGGTTGCTGCAACCTGAACAGTACCCCATTTTCAATTCTAACAGGATTTACAAGATCCTCAGCTTGAATATTTTAAAGAAAGGGTCAGAAAATATTCATCCACCAGGGTCATATTTTAAAAAAATTATCAGACCTCATCCAAAAACCAATTTATACTTTCCTACACAGGGATTGGTAGACTCCTCTTCCATCAATACAATCTCAGTTTGCACCTGTGTGGAGTAGCTTTCAGAGTGTGCTTTGACATTCTTTGTTTTGGTTACACTGTAGTTCTTGTTATTTTTCCTGATACATAGACGCATACACGAAGCAGGACCCGCGAGTGTGCTTTGACATTCTTTGTTTTGGTTACACTGTAGTTCTTGTTATTTTTCCTGATACATAGATGTATACACGAAGCAGGACCCGCGATACTCGTGGGGGGGTGTATTCCCCACGGCTCCCAGGCCGCCAAGGCTTCTCCCTGCCACTTGATGTGTATTTCCCACCCTATCCTTAGGGATATCATCTGTATCCACGCTCATAAGACACTATAAGATCCATCTCTTCGACTCTGCTGATACGGCCTTTGGGCGAAGAGTCCTTTGACATGTTCTGACAAATGCAGACGATGACCCACCCAAATACTGAGGACACTGCTATGGGAGGTCCCATCAAGATGTCCTCCTCTCAGAGGGAGAAAGGGCCATTGGTACTTACCATGAAGGGTCCTTCCCCTCTGAGATAATGAGGACATCTTGGCCCTCCCATGTCATCATCATCTTTTCTGCCAGTTCTATATCTTCTTTCTTTATCCGTTTGGTCCTTCCTGTCCCTCTCTCGCTCCTCGTCTATTAATAGTTTCAGTTTTTTGCAGTACAGCCAAAGTTGGCTCAGTTATTAAGATGTTGTTCAATGCATTACTGCTGCTGGGAGTTCCCAAACTGAATTGAGGGGCATGTCCCACCGAGAGGACAGGAAGTGAAATTTGGTTCCTGCCTCCCTAAGGATAGGGTGGGAAACACCCATCAAGATGTCCTCCTCTCAGAGGGAGAATGCTTTTTTACTTTTGGAGGGATTTAAGTATCCCCCCTATAGTTTTTTAAACTTTTCATATTTTTCTGCACACCTGGGGACTGCCCCAAGTGTGAAAGAAAATCTCTCTGCCCCCTATGTGCCCCTGATGTGTGGATTTAGATATTCGCACAGAGGGGGCAACTTGGCTATTAGATATATAGATATCTGGCTCATGAAGCTGAAAGTCTCCATTCTGACTGATGTCAGAGACGGGCAACAGTAATTTTCTCATTATGTCAGAAATGTGGGATGTAATTACTGATAAACAGAATAACAATATTTGAAAGCCCCAGGGCTATTTTTGGGCAGGAATGCACAGGAACGGAGTTTCGGCTGGCTCCCGAGTTGGCCACGCCCAGCAGGAACTCATTAGCATAATAGGCCACACCCAACAGCAGAAACTCATTAGGATTGGCTACTTTAGGGGTGTGCGGCCTAACTCACCTGCAAAGGAGTTCCTGCTACAAAAAAGCCCAGGGTTTTGACAACAAACAAGGTAAACAGAATAAGCAGCAAAAGGTGGGTGTGGCTGGATGACCACACTTCTGGTAACATGGGGGTGCGGCCTAATATGCTAATGAGCTGTGCTGTCAGGGGTGTGGCCTAATATGCTAATGAGTTCCTGCTGGGCTTTTTCTACAAAAAAAGCCCTGCTTATTAACTTTCATTGACCACATGACTGAAATTACCTATTATACCTGTGTAGAAGGGAAAAACTATATTATGATTGCATGTGTCCCTCCGGACATCACACATACTCAACTACATGCAACTGTGCCACATATTTTCTTTGAAAAAACAAAGCCAACTCTCTAACCCTCTTGGTTACAGAGGAAGTTTTTTGTTTGTTTTTTAAGTGAGTGTTGCTCAGTAACTTCTGGCTTTGGGCAGAGCTGAGCAAAGATTTCTGTGCCAGCAGAAGTCCATCCATGTTACTCCTAAGTGCCTGTTCCCCGACCTCCCCCTCCTTCTTTGATCTGAAGCAAATGTGTTTCTGTCACAATTACTTTTATATGCATTTTGCACAATTTATTCTAAATGAATGAGTTTATAGGATATAGAAGCTGGAAAATTGTATACTTTTTTGCCTTTCGTGTAGTATTTGACTATGTTGTTTTTCTTTTACCATTGCAGTTTCTAGCTTAGCCCTGAATTAGAGCAATCAGCCCCGAGGGACACACCTGTGTGTATCCGGATATGTTTTTGCAGGTCCCCAGAAGTCTTGAAGGCTTTGTTGCATACATCCTCTGGGCATTTGTATGGCTTCTCACCTGTATGGATTCTCACATGATTTTTCAGGCTATATCCTGCAAGAGAAAAGGGTGTGTGAACTCAGAACCTAACCATTTTACAGTTGTATAGTGACAGAATGAGGCACACTGATTATTATAGGATTTCCTGCATACCAGAAAGCTTGGAATGCTTAGGTCACCTGAAGCCTCATCTTTAAGACTGCTTTTTTTCATCTTTCCAAGTCAAATAACTTTAGCTCTATTATTTCCAAGTTAAAAATACTTCAGGTGTGTATAATTCCATCAAAGGAGTTGAATCCAAAGGTAATTTTCTGTAGGCACAGCTAGAGATGTAAAATTTCCAGAAATTTTAAAGCCACACCCCAAGAAAAAAAACCCCCCCCCCCCCCCAATTGGGGATTTTTAATATTAAATCTTGGATAAATTTGAGAAATCACCAGGTTATCTAAAATAACCAAATTGCTTACGTTTTCCAAGAGCTGGAAAACCTTTTTTATTTGGGGAATAAGAAACAATATTTTGATGCTGATATAATTAATTGTGCAAGCTTCTTACAAGGCCTGAAGTTTTTAATGGAATGCCACATGTAAAATATTTTAGAGTTGCTGGGTAAGCAGGGAGTAGTGATTCTGGTATTTCCAGTCAAAACTGTATCCACTAATTTGGCTCAAAGAATTAATGACTGAGAGATAAAAGCAATTGTTTAGTAATTATGTCCATGTATTTTTATAGTTTGCTGATCTCATTGATTTTTGATAATATACTCATTAACTTATAGTCCATTTGTCTAACTTACTATATTACAGAATATGTAACTTTGTTTAACTCATTGAGACCTGTAAATTAAATGTAAAAGAACTTGTATGTAATAAAAATATTGAAAGGGAGGGAAAAACAGATATTTTGGGGGAAATTAAATATATGCAATGCTTATTTCCTAGCTAAACTGAACTTCTTTTACTGATTTAGCAAAATAAAATTGATCATTTATAACTTAAATGTACTATCTGTCATGTTTATGGAATTTAAAAGTATAAACATCTTCATTTTCTATGTGAAAACTTCCTAATATACCCCATATCAGAGGAGTTGCAGACTGCTGCACCCTTTGCTATCATAGCACATGTATCATTAATATTAGCCATCTGAGAGGTAGAAAAAAATAAAAGTTGAAGGCAGAAAACAAATTCTATAGTAAGGAAAAGTGTATTGTTTGGATAGAAACTGTCTCAAGGAGTCACCGTAGGTAGGACTGCCAACATATCTGGATATTAATCTAAACTGTATAACACTGAAAATACTGAACTCTTTAATAATATATTACCATTAAGCATATTATACCACATAAATTGTTGCTAAAATTATTTACATTTAAACAAAAAGCTTCTTGAAAATATCTACAGTATAAGAGTCTTTTTTTCTGCAATCGCAGAAACTTTCCAACTTTTCCACTGGGAAAACTAAGGAAGATCTGAGACTCTTCTCATGTTGTAAATGCTTTGTCAGACAAGGCCTTACTCCTTCTAAATGAGAAAATATTTCATAAGAGTTTCTTTTCAGTGTTCCCCCAGATTTTCTATGGGAAAAATTGAAAAACAGTATTTGGATAAAAAGGGAAAAACATGTTCCCCACACACACACCTTTCCTTCCCACCACCCTAAGCCTTCATAACTCTAAGGTGTCACTCATTTCTGCCAATGGAAAGGGCATATGTACTTCGACCCTTCTGCAGTGGCCCACTAAGTAACCTGCTTAGGGAATGGGACCCTTGTGAACAGTGTGGGTCTGTAGTCAGAGGGAGAAAATTGGCATAAATCTTCTTTCCTCCTTCTGGCAGAAAGCCACCTTTGGATTCAACTCTTTTCTCTTTCTTTCCTCCCCCCCCCCCACCATTGCAATGTAAGTTAGACCTATCCTTGGGGGGGGAGTGTTGTGGTTTTTAATATGTGCATTGTGTGTGTGTGTGCGCCCATATGCACACATGAGCATGTGAGTGTATGTGCACCTGGAAGTCCGGGCGATCTCTGGTGACTGACCCCTACTGGGGGCCTGAAGGTTATTCAGAGAGGTGGCTAAATAAAGCCTGCCCCCACCTCTGATATTTCAAGGAGGTCTCTCATCCAAGCACTTGCCTGTCGACCCTGATTAGCTTCCAAGATCTGACGAGATTGGACTTGCCTGGGTTATCCAGGTCAGGGCAACCCTTCTCTCTTTCTTAATGTGTCACAGCAAACAACCTGTAAAAATTATCTGTAGCAAAGGCTTTCCCACAACTTAAGAAGTCACATCTGTATGGCCGAATACCTGTATGAACTCGCTCATGAACCTAGAAGAAATGAAGATGAAGCCAAAACTCAGATGAACAGAATGAGGCAGCTCCATTTTGGACTCCAGTGGAGAGGGGAGAAGATGTTAACACCCAAACTCTCCCACTTCTTCACTGTCTCAGATCTCATATCTTCAGTGGTGGTAGCCCAATAAGGTGTTCTTTTTTTAATTTAAACTTGCTGAGGTACATTACTAAGAGAACCATGTACCTTTAAAGTTTCTACAGAACAGGACTTAAGAGGTGCACTGTACTCTCCGAGCAATATTATATACTAGGAATAAGGCCAGTTGTGGAAATAAAGACAATGAGCTCTAGAAAGGCCTTGGGCACTCAGTGTCAATGTGTTGTGGTGACCTCAGCAGGGTATAATGACACATTTTCCACCATTTTCCCCAGAGGAACTGATCTCTGCTACCTGAAGAGCAGTTGTAATTTTCAGTGATCTCCACCCCTCACCTGGAGATTGGCAACAATTGTTACCCAGGAGGAAATGGCTGGTTTGGAGGGTGGAGTCTATGGCATTGTACCTGTCTGACGTCCCACCCCTCCGCAAACCTCATCCTATCCAGGCTCCACCCCTCAAATCTCCATGAATTTCCCAACTTGGAGTTGGCAACCCTATCTCCTTCCCAGCCAAGCATCAATCTGCCATTATCTGCCCCTTTGATGTCAGCTTTCCATCTCCTCGCCCCTCCCTCCTGGAGATCAGTTATAATTCTGAGTTATTTCCACCCCTCTCCTGAGATTGGCAACAGTGGTTCCCCAGAAGGGAATGGCTGACTGGGAGAGTGGAGCCTATGGCACTGTACCTGTCGGAGATCCCACCTCTACTCAAACCTTACCCTCTCCAGGTTCCATCCCTCAAATCTCCAGGAATTTCCCACCTGGAGTTGGCAACCCTATCTCCTTCCCAGCCAATCATCAACTTACCTTTACTTCCCCCTCACTCTTCAGCTTTCCATTTCCACACACACACACACACACACCTGCAGCCTCTTCCATGCTCTGAAGCCCTGACTGCCACAGAGTCTACCATTTTCTCCACGGATCTCTGCCATCTGGAGAGCAGTTGTAATTCTGAGTGAT
>NW_015174285.1:1170094-1175286 GCF_001447785.1 Gekko japonicus | reverse complement strand
TACACAGAATACTCTCTACCTCTGGAGATTGTGGGCTCACCTGTACTTCAGCCTCTCTCTTTTGCCCAAGAGAGCAGGGAAACTTCCATTCATTCCCCAATCCAGCTAACTGTGGAGTGGCTGAATTTCTGCTGCTCCCAGGGACGAACACTGCCTTGGGACAGTCCCTGTTTTCCCACACTTTTTGGCCTGGGGGCAGATGGGAACTGTAGGCCAGCAGATGAGTAACCCCCATTCAACCCAGTGAGTGATACCCTGCAGGCCCCTCTCTGGAACTACAGCTCAATTAAACCTGATGGGTGAACATTTTAAACAATGAACCACAGCCATCTGCAAGGCTCTCCAGAGGGCTGAAGAATGGTTGGCAGGCAAACGGCCGTGGCTGCTCCTCCGCTGATCTTCTCCTGACGGCTGAAGAAGGCTGGTCAGGCAAATGGCTGCTCGACTGCTGAGGTAAACTGCTCAGATTGGAGTTTTGGCAGGAGCTGGCTCTGTGGGCGGGACTCAGGCATACCTTCCGATGGGCAGTTTAGGCAGTCAACTGATTTTGGCAAGCATAGAATGTTGCCATGCGAAAATACATTTATATATATTATATACTAGTTCAAAACAACAACATTCAGCATAACTTGCTTTTATATATCTGATATATACCTTTACTGTCTACACTAAGGGCAGAACTACATATTACAAATGACAAAGGGCTATGTCTTTGACACCTGCTGACTCATTTCCATATTCTAACAACTGCAAAGAGATGTGCAGTCATATTTTTCTTCTACGAGCTGAAAAAGTTTCAAAATTTGTAAATAATGCTAAATTCGACCTGGTATGCTGCCTGGCTGCCTGCTCCTTGCACCTTCTTTTCTGAAGCCACTGGTGGCCTTTCCTTGACTGGCGCTGAGAGGCGGGAGAGGCGGCCAGCCACGTCCAATCATCCTTTTCAGGTGACACAGCACCAAAGCACCTGCCGGGACTTGTATTCTCTCCCCCCAGAGGCAAGAGGCTTCGGTGGTCGCTCCTTGCAAAGTGAATTGGGGAGCCAGGCTTCTTTAAAGGCACCTTTTCAAGGGAAGCAGCCCACCACGGCCTTCGTTGCTGCACCTTCCTCCCCACCTCACTGCCTGCTTCCTTAACTCAGAGCGCAGGGCACAGGCCAGCAGCAGAAGCAGCGCTGGTGGGGCCAGGTGCTGGTGGCCGGAGAAAGCCGTTCTTGGGGTTTCTTTTCTGGTGACTCTCCCCCTCCCCCTCCCCTCTGCTTAATGACTTTAGGAAATGCAACCCCCCCCCCGCTGCCCAAATAGATCAGCGATTGGGAACCCCCGGGAGGAATCCCCTCCCCGAGAGCTGATCCAGGCAACAGTTTGCAGCGTTTCCATCCATGGAGGTGAAGGGGGGAACGCCGACTTGCCAGCCGAAGCAACTAACCTTAACCTTGCGTTGGCCCATCCCGAATGCAACACCTCTGGCTGGAAAAGCCTTCCCTCCCCCCAGCTGCGCCTGCAAAACCCCAACTGCCGTAGCCAACGTCCCATGTGTATGTGCAGGTGTGGGGGGGGTGCTGGTCTTCAGCCCTCAAAATTAGCCACAAGGTATAGATAGGGACTCTGGGGCAAGTGATGCTCTGTCATCTTGGTGCTTGGGGGGGTCAACAGTGGGAGGGCTTCTAATGTCCTGGCCCCACTGGTGGACCTCCTGATGGCACTGGTATTTCTGGCCACTGTGTGATACAGAGTGTTGGACTGGATGGGCCTTTGGCCTGATCCAACATTGGCATCTCTTATGTTCTTATGTACTGGATATTTAATTGGTTTTGCTGCTTCTACCCGTTCTCTTCCTCCCATTTATTTCATTTTAAAACATGTTCGTTTAAGCTGGAGTTGATTTTTGTTCCCTGGGAGACGCAGACCTTTAGGCCAGTGGGGGGGGGGGATCCTACTAGAAGTGCAGAAGGGACAAACTATTGTGTTCATGTTTGTTTCTTGTTTAACCTCCAAATTCTGCTTCAGTGGAATCACGCTGTCCCCTCATTATCAGTAGGACAGAAAAATGGCAGACCAGGTAGGGGCTTTTGCATGCATCTGTAGACCTAGCCTTATTTGTGAAATGGTGGTGGTGGTGTTCATTGCCCATGTCTTGGGTAGTGGCATGTGAAGATTCAGAACACGTGCATTAAAATGGCTGATCGATTTACAGGCGTGTATACATGTGTTTGAGGCAAAGTGGAAGCAGCTTTAGATGAGGTGTGGGACAAACAGACCACATGCATTGAACATTTCTTATTAGATTTCTGTTGTGTTGGTATGACTTTCAGCCGTGGATGGATCTGTCATCCACGAAAGTGTGTAAACCCTTTCAAAACTGCCTTACCAGGGCCTGAGCACCGTATATCCATTCTAAAGGGCAGGCAAACTGAAATGTTTCTGTAACCTACCTGGCTATTAGTCGCTTCGGTACCAGTGTAGCTTTAAATACACTAGTACTTGGGATTCGAAGTGATTGGTGGCTAGGTGAAAAGGAGCCTTACAAGTGCTGCCTTCCGACACACTTCCGGTGATGTCAGGGGGTGTGACATATGCAAATAAGTTATGCTAATGAGCTCCTGCATCTCTTTTTCTACGAAATGACCCCTGCTCTATAGCTCTGGGGCCAGGAGAAAAGTCCCAGCATTGCTGTGCGAGGGCCGCTCTTTTCTGTGGCATTCATGTGCTGCCAACACCCTCCCCTCGGCAGGCAACGGCAGAGCTTTTAACCTTCTGAATGGCAATATTAGGAGCCTGAAACAAGCTGAAGACTTGGGAGACATGAGAACTCACCCTCAAATGGTGAGCTGTGCTATAGAGGCGGCCACAGCCTTTGTGCCCACAATGATAGCCTCTGCTGGCAACCAGTGGTCCCTTCCCATTGGTCTGCACTTCTTCCTCCCGAAAGCCCTGTTAAGCAACATAAGGAAATTAAGCTTGGAGGAATCCTGCAAAATTCAGAAAACACTTCACAAAAAATAAACACAACCTATACCACCAGCAAGGGAGCGATATTGCTAACAAAAAGCAGGACTAAAGTCAGGAATCTGAGACTGTCCATGTATAATGTACCTAATACTTTACTATAATTGCCTGGCTCATTTTCATAACCACCATGTGATGTAAGTCCCTGTTATTTTACAGATGGGAAACTTGAGCACAATGACTTGCCTGAGGCCATTCTTAGTTGGTGGGAGCCTCCTGGGTTCAAGAGCATCTATTTATGCACCAATCTCCTGCATGCTTCTAGGTAAGCAGTTGCATTTCTACCTGAAAGTGACTATTATTCAGCAAAAAGAAATCAAGATGGATTGACCACATCAGCTAAGAATTTCGGTATTTCACTCTGAAGACACATTGAGTTCTTCTGGGTAAACTTTTTTTTACGTGTTCTTTTAATGAATGACAGCTATGTTACAATCTCACACAAGGAATCTCTTTTCAGCCACACATAATGCAACTGGTCTTTAGCAGGCTACTGAAATCTTACAAGCTTCATCCTCATCAACACACAAAGCTGCCTTATACTGAATTTGGCCACTGGGCCACCAAGATCAGCTTTGTCTACTCAGACTGGCGGAGGCTCTCCAGGGTCTATTTCAGAGGCTTTTCACATCGCCTACTATGAGGTCCTTTCAACTGGAGATGCTGAGGATTGAACCTGGGACCTTTTGCATGCCAAGTAGATGCTCTACCACTGAGGCATGGCCCCTCCCCACCAAGCTGACAATTAACAATCAAATCAACTTTCTTTCAGAATGGATTAGCATGCCTGAAGTTATCCAAAGTCAAAGTCTACAAACTGCAAAAGGCCATGAAAAAAAGCAAACACATGAAACAACATGGGCTAGTGCATATGATGTCAGCAGAGAAATAAGTTCAATATCTGCTCAGTGCAGATTCACTTCTCAGCTCAAACTGCTGATCTGTAAAATGGGAATAACAGTGGCCTACTTCTGCAAGCTGTTGAAAAGATAAAAATCTCAGCAAAATAAAAAACACCCTGAGGATAAAATAGAATATTCCGATAATTAAGAAGCTGGGATGTTCGCAAAGAAAAATAATAGACGATTATATAAACAATGTAAACCGTGAGAGGTCCTTCTCCTCTGAGGACTGGAGGACATCTGATTGTGGGTGATTCCCACCCTCCTTTCAGGGAGGCAGGACTTCCAAGAACTTCCTGTTTCCTGTGTGGGAGTCACCCTCATCCTCAGTTCAGGTACTCCGAAAAGCAGTGACACTTGAAACATAATTAATTCTCATAACATGGTTAAACTCATATAGTAAGGAACAGAGCTATCACTACACAGTCAGGAAATCCTTGGTATCTCTCTTTCTCTAAGGTATTATATACATAGGTTGCATACATATATACACAGGTTATATACATAGGTGAGTGACCTAGGTTAGTATGACAGTCGAGCCTGAGCTCCCGTACTTACGCATGCTGACGACCTGGGAGGGCCGAGATGTCCTCCAGTCCTCAGAGGAGAAGGACCTCTCACGGTGAGTACCAACGGTCGTTCTCCCTCTGAGCTGGAGGACATCTGATTGTGGGACCTTCCCGAGCAGTGTCCCTAAGTACGGGTTGGGTGGTCGTCCGGATGCAGAAGTATTGACTGCAGGACCCTTCTGCCGAAGGCCGCGTCCACTGAGTCGTATGTGTTGATCTTGTAGTGTTTACTGAACGTGGATAGCGACGTCCAGGTCGCCGCCCTGCAGATCTCTTCGACTGACGCTCTGTTGCATAGAGCTGCGTTCGTGGCTGCGCTACGGAGAGAGTGGGCCGTGATGCCTGAGGGCACTTGCTGGCCGCTATGTCTGTATGCTTCAGCGCTACAGGACTTCAGTGTTGCACGCAAGGCTGATTTGGACATCTTGTGCCCTCTATTGGGAGTCGAGACGTTGATGAAGAGGGCTTCCGTTTTCCGGAATGGCTCAGTTTGTCGGATGTATCGCTTGAGCGCCCTTCGGACATCCAGTGTGTGCCAGATCCTCTCCGTGGGGTGGATCGGATTAGGGCAGAAGGAGGGCAGATATATCTCCTGGGAGTTGTGGAAGGTAGAGTTCACCTTGGTACTGAAGGTGGGGTCAGTCCTGAGTACCACCTTTTCTTTGTGAAAAATACACAGGTCTGAGCGCACGGAAAGGGCCCCTAGCTCCGAC
>NW_015174285.1:1127458-1169520 GCF_001447785.1 Gekko japonicus | reverse complement strand
TTGTTCTCATCCACTTTCAAATTGCTAATCCTCTCTAAAGTAGAACTGTTTCTGCGGGTTTTTAAGTGCTTTTAAGCCCACTGCCCTCCCCCATTTCCACCTCTCTGTCTCTTTAGGCTGACGTTCCCTCCCTGTTCTGTTTTCTTTCCCTCCTTCTCCAAAGACAAAAGAGGATGTGTCCTCCCACTCAGGCAAACTTTTAAAAAGCGAGAGACAGCACAAGTAGGAATCAGTAAATATAAAGGACTAGGGGATTCCCTGCTCCCAAATGTGTCAGTCACCCTTCCCTTCCCTTTTTTTTTTTTTTTTTTTTTGAAGTAGAGAATCCAGGGAGAAAAAACCTGAAGGGAAGAAAGAGAGGTCAGTGCAAGGAAAAAAGGAAAGATGACAGGCAAAAGTTTGGCAAAGCCTAAAAACGCTGCTCTCCCTCTTGAGGCAGGAAAAGAACTGAGGATGAGGGTGACTCCCACACAGGAAACAGGAAGTTCTTGGAAGTCCTGCCTCCCTGAAAGGAGGGTGGGAATCACCCACAATCAGATGTCCTCCAGCTCAGAGGGAGAACAAGGATTTTCTTTGCTTACATAATCCCAAATTTAATTAATGACAAACAAGTCAACTTTCTCAAGAGTTGTGTAAAGTGCTGTCAAGTCACACCCAACTTACAGCAGTCCCAGCAAGGTGCTTTCAAGGCAAGTGAGAAGCAGAGGTGGTTTGCCATTGCCTTCCTCTGCAGAGTCTTCCTTGGGGGTCTTCCTTCCAAGTACTGACCCTGCTTAGATTCTAAGACTGGGCTATACCATGGCACCTTCCCTCTTTCTCAAGAGCTAACAAGTTAGAAATGTATCATTGTGAAGCATAAACATGTGAAAGGACATTACAGGAATCATGGGTCTGAAAGTGGCAGGTGCTATTTATTCCTTCTTCCACACACCCCTGCAAACACAGACTTTTAATAGTTTCAGTGGACAATTAACCTAAATAAAGGCTTTTATGCAGGCTGCAAACAAGAGACCTGGCATCCTTTTGCAAACTGCCATTTGCCACATAAGCAGCTGCAGACCAGTTAAGGCTTTGCCTGAGTCAAGTTACATTGGCAAAAGTAGCCCTACTTCAACTTGTGGTGACAACTAAGAGCATTTGGTCTATACCTTACACTGTGGAAATGACATTCAGGTTCACAAAAAGAGACTGAGCTGCGAACCTGGAAGTCTGTGGTTCAAGCTGTTCCTTGATCAGCAATATTTGACCAACCTTGCACGGCTATTGTAAGGATTACTGAGATAGTCCGTGTGAACAGCTTTGCCTATTCTGAAGTGCCATGAAAATGTTGAATATTATTTTTAGGACTACAGATACAACAGCACCCAGTATTTGATAAAACGACCCTGTAAATAAGATGGTGTTAAGTTCAAAATTCAACATAGTTGCTCTGAACTGGCAGTGGTCACATGTTGCAACACATGGAAATATTACAGACTTTACACTTCATGCTAGAGAAGAATACTGGTCTGCTTTAGTCACCATTTATCTACAAAATGGTCCTCTTTTCTAAATACTGAGTTGCTTGTGTTCAGCCAACCAGTTGAGAGCACAACCCGGGGCGGGGGGGGGGGGAACGGGACATCCATTAGCACTTTCCACTGTGTTACAATACAAAAGACAGAAAGTAAAAAGTTACAGATCCATCCTCACGTTCAAAATAAAACACAAAAGTAAGTAATCCAAGCTTCAATGGTGTATTACTTCTCATAGTTCTGCATACAATATGCAGCAGAACTATGTTAAACTCAAATAGCACACAGACTAGTCAAAAGAGTCCTAGGCCTTGGCCTAGCTCAGTGTGTACATCACCTAACCAATGGCCTTAAGAAAAAAAAACGTATCTCAATGATAGCAACATTTAAGAATATTCATAACAAGAAACTGACTTCACATTTATGCCGTTCCCATTTTTATTCATTTATGAAGGAAGTTCATATGCCAGACCTGCTCCAGGCAGCTCACAGCTAACGATACAACTAATAAAAAAACAAGTCTATAAAAGTCTACAAAAACAAATCATACCAATAAAAAAGCCGAATCAGTAAATGAAAACAAATCCACAAAAACAAGCCAGAGCACAGAAGTGGATAAAACAAACAAAGCAGAACATAAAGCTGCTAAAAAAGCTTGAATCCCTTAGTTAAAGGCCCGAGATGACAGGGCTCTTTTGGCTTGGGCCAAGGTAGGAACCAGGTGAGCCTCAAGGAGGAGGAAGGCATTCCAAGGGCAACATATTGCCATCAAAAAAGCCCTGAGTTGCCACCCACCTTATCTCTGCAGATTAGGTCACAGATAGAATGGCTTGTGAAGAGGATCTTAACTGGCAGGCTGGACCATTCTTCCTTTCAAGCTGCTACACAGGGGCATCGGGAAGAGTAATTATTTGAACCCAATTACGGTTGGTTTGTTTACTTATTTATACCCCACCTTTCTTCTTGATGAGGACCCAAAGGGGCTTATATCATTCTCCTCTCTTCTATTTCATCCTCACAACAACCCTGTGAGGTAGGGTCAGGCTCAGAGTGTCTGACTGGCTCAAGGACACTCAGACTGGTGTTTGAACCTGAATCTCCCACATCCTAGTCTGACACTCTAACCACGGCACCGCACTGATTTAGAGGTAAGACTGTTCTCAGGAGCCAATAGACAATGAAGAAACAGTGAAGCCTCACCTGACTGGCATACTCCTTGAGGACAGTAATGGTATCAAGATCAAAGGCAACATTTTTCTCTTCCACAGCCAATCCCTCCAGCCGCACATCTGCTTGCACTGCCAGAATGGTGCTGCTTGTGGCAAGGAAACAGGACGGTGTATAAAGGCTGTGGATCCATCTTCCAGCTGAATCGCTTCCAGGGTGTTGGGGTCATAACCCTCTGGAGGGGACCACAAACACTGTAGTAGCACATGCCAGCTCTAATTGCTACTTATCTACCTCTTGACCATTTAAGCGCTGGTAAGAGATGAAGAGTTAAGAGCATCAATGGCAGAATCTTAACTGCAGTTCAAAATTCAACCTTCATATACTACTGGACCCCCACTTCTACTTTACAGCTACAGATTTCCGCTTGAAACACATCAGTCCCTCTCTATATATACACAGGCAGCAAAGTAGAGGGCTCATGCACAGATGGTAATGAGCAGCCAAAAAAGAGCCTCAGCTTTCACATCCATGAAAAACAGAGTACAACAGCCAGGACTGAGGTATCAGCCCACCCAGCCAGGCAACAGTGGTGGGAACAGAGCCCAGAGGGGACACGTATGTCAGCCCACTGTTAAAGCTAGGATAAGCTAAACACCTAAAGACCAATCACAAATATAATGAGAGCCGTTAATATTTTTGCACAAATGGGATCCTGGATGAGAAATATGATGCTTGGATCAGGTAGCTCATATCAGCTCCTGAAGAAGCCACCAATGGTCTGCTGGATTCATCTGAGACAGTCCCTCCCATATCTTCCCTGAACCAATTAAAAACCTGTGTGAGCAAAGGGTAAGCCAAGAGAAATTATGACCAGGGCAAGGAGTCATCAACTTCAGAAGATCACCAAAAGCCCAATGAAATTCTGCTTGCTTACTGTTCTGTTTCTCTTTTATTTGCTGTTTTAAATATTTGGCACCGTAAGCCACATTGAATTATTTGGCAGAGGGATAGTATAGAAATGCAACAAATGAAACAAACAATTACATACATATATAAAAGAGTCCGTATCATGATTCCATCCACCCCATGAGACACAAGGAAGCTTTGCTGTGCTGTTGTTTTTTTCAGAGGGGGTGAGTGACAGTTTTTCACTCTGGATACCATATGCCATAGGGCTATGTGATGGGATACTAGCAGACTGTCTTTGCTATAAGTTAATCATCGTGGTTTTGAGCCAGAGTGGTACAGGCACAGCACATCTGCCTTCAAAGACATGAAAACTTTCACTCAGAAATGGAGCCAAATACTTGGGGGGACCTCTTGTTTTCTGAAGGTCTTCAGAATCCACTGAGTTCTAGTGGAGGCCGAACAGCCATCTGTCAGGGATGCTTTGGATTTCCCTCATGCAGCAAAGGGTTGGAGTAGATGGTATATAGGGCCTCTTCCAAATGTAGGATTCGCTAACTCGCATACCCTTTTGTATGGCTAAAATTAATTACTATTGTCAATGAATTCTTTAGACCTGTAAGCTACTTTGAATACCAAAGATGTGGGATCAAAATAAGTAAATAAACATCTAAGGTAAGGAGATGTAATGTTCTGCGGGGGTGGGGGGGAACACCCCCACACATACACATTGCCATGATCACATTTCTTGGAGGCCAGCCTCTTTATTACTTCACCTAATGCAAATTGTTCAAAGGAGGGGGGGGAGACTGAAAGCTACCTTTGGGTACATGGTGTATAAAAGCCATGGTGCCATCTTCCAGTGCAATTGGTTGACCATCTTCAAATGTGATAGACTCTACAGGGCAAATCAGAACACACAAACACAATGACAAAATTAACCCCGCTGCCAAGTCAGTATGTTCAGTTTGTTATGCAATGGAAAGTGAACAAGTCTCCTTAGACAAGACTACACTGTAATAGTTTGCAGCTAGAAACTTTGCCATGCCACTACAGTCTCTTGATGTGGACTGTTAAATACATTCAGCTTTCAGAGAAAGTTGAAGAGAATGTAGGTAATTCCAAAGAGGGAGCCATGTTAATTTATTCCAGTTTACGATACCATGAGTCAGAGCTCACTTCAGCAGACGTATTACCCCTGATATTACAGAACTTGCTTACTAAACTTTGTAATTTGTGCCTTCAGATTAATGGCACAGCCATGAGATACTGTGTGGCGCCTCCACCAGAGGCAATAGATGAGCCAATGCTTATTGTTAGCACTGCTGACTGAACCAAACTTTGTAATTTGTCATCCATAACGTCTTCAGATTGGGCTACAGCTTGTGCCTTCAGATTAATGGCACAGCCATGTAAACTTTGTAATTTGTGCCTTCAGATTAATGGCACAGCCATGAGATACTGTGTGACGCCTCCACCAGAGGCAATGGATGAGCCAATGCTTATTCTTAGCACTGCTGACTGAAGGCTCAACTGAGCAGTCCCTGCACTGCTGGTTTAAAACCCCACAGGAGCTGCTCGGCTTGGTTCATTCCTATGCCATTTAAACTTCCCCATCTGCCCCTGCAGCAATTTCTTCTCCTACCTCACCTCTGGGCAAGTTTACTTGTTGGATAAAAGCTGTGGATCCATCCTCAAGTTCAATCATTTGTCCTTCAATTAACTTTTCTTCTGAAAAAGCTGGAAAAAAGAACTAAATACAATAGTGAAAAGCCTCCCCAGATAAAAGGAATGAACGGCTCCACCAACCATCAGCTGATGAATCTTATGAAGGACAACAGTTACAAATTCAAGCGCTTATGTGAAAATTAGTCTTGCAGGTTTAATGAGAAGTCAGTCCTGCAAAATTCAATGCCTGTGGATACAGGATTATAGCCTATAATACAAGACAAAAGCAATGGAAAGAGTTTGAGAAACCCAAATAATACATATTTAGATTAGATCAAGATGGGTAGCCATGTTAGTCTGTCTGTAGCAGTAGAAAAGTCCAGTAACACCTTAAAGACTAACAAAATCATGGCAGGGTATGAGCTTTTGTAAGTGACTGCTCACTTCTTCAGATATCTGAAGACGTGAGCAGTGACTCAAGAAAGCTCATATCCTAACATATTTAGATGAGAAATTCCGAACACTTCTACCAACACTTTTGATAGCACTATCAAACAAGTAATCAATTATATGTTTTAAAACAAAATCCTGTAATAGTTTAAACACAGAACTGAAAGCTACCTAATTGGGGGGGGGGGATCTTTTAATTCCTGAAAAATAGCATGCTTTTTATTCTAGGCACATATGCAGCCTTAAAGCTAGGATATCCTTGATTTCAGAGCACCATAAAATTATAAAGCAGAACTCAAGTTGCTTTATGTAAGAACAGCTATGCTATATCAGACCAACAGTCCATCTAGCCCAGCATCCTGTTTATCACAATGACCAGCCAACAGTTCCTGGAACACCTACAAACTGGGTATGGTGGCCAATATCTCCTCTTACTGTTGGGTCCCAGCTCTTGTATCCAGAGGGTTACTGGCTCTGGGTTACAGGGAAGCTTCATTAAGTCATAATGGCTAATAGCCACCGACTGAACTGTGATTTGGTCTAATCCCCCTTAAAGCCACCTACCTAAACTAGTGGCCATCACTATAGCTGGGAAACAGAATTCCAAAAGTTAATTATTCACTGAATAATTACTCACTGAATTCTGTCTGATGTGAAACTACTGACTATCAACATATGTTTGCAGCTGCACCATGCTGGCGATTCGGAAACCATCTAGTGATCAAACAAAACTCACAGATCACTTTTATATTTTGTCCTTTCCCTCAGCATACATTTTAGCAATATCTCAGAAAATAATGCAGATTTTAAAAGACAATAAGCAAGATGTGATTTACAGGAGCTTTGTCTTATGGAAGACTGGTGGGACTGTGTTTCTGTTTTTCACTATTTTCACTATTTTTTTAATTATTCACTATTACTACTTACCTCTAACCAACAGATAAACCTTTTCCAGGTTCCCCAGTTCTCTCAAACCAAGAATTGCTGTGTGTCAGTTTTCTTCTTTGTTTTTACCTAAGGAGGGCTTTATGCCTAATAAATGAATAATTTCTCTAGAATAAAGTAGCTCAATAATATACTTTGAGAAAGGTTATCTTCCCATCATATATATGCAATGCATTGGGCATTACATATATGATCTCTAATTTGACTCAATTTCCCTTACGTTCAAGAGGCACCACAGCCCCAAAGTGACTCACCATGGGCATCTTGCTGAACAAAAGCTGTCATTGTCTGCAGTCCCAAGTTCTCCATTTTGCTCTGATGTTGCTCCTAAGACACGAATTCAACACAAAAGGTTTTCCTTTTCTGTTATAAAACTAAAATACATACGTCAATTTATATTTATCTCCTTCCCACTTCTTCTTACTGTGAATATAAAACAGGAAGTAGTCCAACTAGAATTTATTGGAAAGAATCAGAACCATTAATGGAGGACAGGTCTAAGGGTTGCAATTGACTCATGGCAACCCCATGAAGTTCCACTTCATAGGGTTTTCATGGCAAGAGATGTGCAGAAGTGATTTGCCACTGCCTTGCTCAGCATAGCAGCCCCGGTCTTCTTTAGTGGTCTCCCATCCAAGTACCAATCCTACTTAGCTTTCAGGTTCTAACAAGATCGGGCTAGTATGGGCTATTAGGACTGCTACCATCTATAAGTCTATACAGTCTATAAGACTGCAAACGGCTTTTAGCCATAATAGCTTAAATGGAGCATCCATGTTCAGAGGTAGTCTTCTAAGCCTGTGGGCTTCATAGAGGCATCTGCTGGCCAGTGTTAAGAATAGAAATGTATCTCTTTATATAGGAAACGTACACCCCTCTAGTCTATTTAAGCATACTCAAAGTGGCTTACATATAAAGCAGTAAGAACAGTCAATAAAACATCAATTGTAATAAAAATAATAAATACAGCTCACTAGGTTCATCAACGCCATCCATAAAATCAGCAGAATACAACCATCAGCATCACAAAAGATACCACACAGTCACCTCAGGATGACTTTTCCCAGCCATTTCATGTATCAGTCAATTATAAAACCTTCCAGAAACAATATCTTTACAACCTTACAAATCAGTATCTTTCATTTTACCACTAAGCATGAAAGGATAATGTGAACTACTTGGGAGGGGGGGATTCCTTCACTTAGGGATGACATCTGTTTCATGTAACCACCAAGCTCGCATCTGACAGGCTAAGATTCCACAGCACAGTGCTACTGACTGACCTTAGATTCTGGGCAGGTTCATACGGTGATCCTTCAGGTATTTTGGACTCAAGCTGCATAGGACTTAAAAACCAGCACTTTGAACTGGATTGAGAAACAAACTAAAAGCCAGCACAGCTAATAAAGTGTTGGTTCATCACACCAAATATCTGCTAGAATCCTAGCTATCACATTTTGTACCAACTGACATTTCTGAACACCCTTCAAAGGCAGCCCATATTACAGTAATCTAGTCTGGATGTGACCAAGGCATGTGTGGCAGCAGTCAGGTCCACTTTTTCCAGGAGCTGAGCTGGCAAACCAGCCTAAGCTGGTAAAAGGCACTCCTGCTCACCTCCACATCTAGGGTGCCCCCAAACTGTAAGCTTTGACCTTCTAAAGTAATTGCAACACATTCAAAACACGTTGTATATCAATTCCTGAGTCAACTGTACACCAATCTTGCCTAGACTGATTGTTCAGTTTGTTTTACTACAAGTAGTCCTTCACCAATTCAAAACACTGCTTCAGGATTTCTATCACTTCCCTAGAATGAGTGGGAAGGGGAAAGAGAGTTGGGTATTATCAGTGTACCGATGACACCACTCCAAATCTCAGGATGACTTTTCCAAGCCATTTCATGTAGACATTAAATAGCACTGGAAACAAGATGGAACCATGCAGTAACCCTGTAACCCAAAGCAAGAGGTAGACAGTGGCATTCCAGCACCCCTTTTTAAGATCTATCCTCTTGGAAGGGCTGCAGCTACTGTATAAAGATACCTCACAGACCCATCCTTAACAGTTAGCCCAGAAGGAGTGTTAATGATCATTGTACATAGTATCGAAAGCCACTTGGAGGTCTAGGGGAACCTGCAAAGATGCACTCCACCTGCTGGCCAAGCAATAAAGATAATCCATTAGGGCAACCAAGGCAGTTTCTAACCTGTATTGATTCTAGAAACCAAAATGGTCTGTATCTGAAACACCTGAAGATAAGAAGCTACCACTCTTTCAAGTATTTTGCTCCAAACTGATACATTTGTAACTAGTGGATAGTTATTTAAATCTATTGATCCAAATAGGGTTGTTTTTTTTAAGTAAAGGCTTTATAATGGCTTCTTAAAAGTGCAGGCATTAATCCTTCAGTTAATAAGGCACTGGTAACCTGCCTCATTCATTGAACTAATCCCCCATGTGGCAGATTTCACTAAAGAGCAGACAAGGTAAACAAGTGGGTCTCACATTTCTAAGTATTCTGTTCATGCTCTCAGGTCGTACTAATGGAAAGTTATCCATATGAGCACAGCAAGCAGAAATTTCAGTAACTTTAATTGCATATGCCATTAATGCTGTAGGATGCTGAGCAAGACAGATTTTGGGTCTGATCCTGCAGGGTGCTTCCCACATTAATATTACAAGATAAAATAGGAAGCAATCCTAAAGTGTTCTTGGAAGTAAGTTCCATTTTATTCAGTGGGGCTTACTCCCAAGAAAGCCTTCTTAGGACTGCAGCCATAGTGACATTTTCCAGCTTTTGGGGTAAGCAAAAGAAGAAGAAGCAGCAGCAACTGATGTGTAATATGCAAAGGTGTCTTTCTTTTTCTGGAATCTCCCCAGTTAAGGATCTGACAGAGCTATGATTCTTTGACTAGACCAACGAGAGTAGCTTACCTTATTTGAGTGCTGACAGTTTCCATTCTTCCCTGGTAAGAACATAAGTTTCACATTGGAGATCAGCAATTCAAAAAGTAGGGAACAAGAATGGATCAGCAGGTGATCCCAAAACTACTCTGTGCTTCATTTTACCTAAAAAACAAAAGAGTCCAGAGTATGTTGTGACTGTTCTGGTGAGACAAGAAGTTACTTCTGCAATGCAAGATGAAGCCATGACTAAAGCTCAAATTATGTTTTCTGGATGGTTTAAGTTATCAGAGGATTCCAGTAACAAACTGGGTCTGGCCTGACGTCAGAGTTATCAGAGGGTTCCAGTAACAAACTGGGTCTGGCCTGACAGTTGTTAAGATATCCCATCAAGCCAGCATTAAACCTGAATGTACACAAACCCAACTTGTTTCCAGGCTTGCATACACATCTCATACCTCTCCCCTCCCTTCTCACATGGAGCATGATGAAAAAACCTTGCTTTAACTGTACTTCTGATCACCTATGACATACAAATGCAGCTTAACTGGAATCAACCCCCACTCCCTCAAGCAAGGATTCTAAAACCAGGGTTCATTCAAACTTAGAATTCTGGTTTCAACGGGGGGAGGTGGTGGAATTAACTCTAGTTAAATCACATAGCTGCATTTGTAAGTTGTGGGCAACCACCAGAGTTAATTTTCTGTTCTGTATGAGATGGAATTTTTTAGGGGTGGGGACAAGGTATGAACCCAGCAACAAGTCAGGTTGATGCACATTTCATCAACAAGACATGATGCCTGAATGCTGCCCAACACAGAATTAAATGGTGCTAATGCAAAGAGACCTTTGAGTGCCCTTTTGCAGCAGCACAATGCTCTGCTGCCAGCAGCATATTCCCCACCTCCTCAAAGTCATTTCCCTGCTATTTCTCTCACATACCACACCCTTTTCCCTCAACAGCTGTCGCTGCCCAGAACCTGTCACTGATCTGGTTTGCCTATTTAGCTCTCCTTGGAGCATAGGCTGTACTACCATGAGCTAGTTATTCTGCCAGGGTTCAAATCCTTGTTCTGGGGTCACTTGTTTCTTCACTTGTTTATACTCATTTCCCCATGCACTCTGTGTCATAGATGCCCTTTAAATAATAATAATGCAATCATTAGCCTGGATAGGAGAACTCTTTACATCTGCTGCCACACAGCGGCTCCAGGGAACTGCTTTTATAAAAACAGAGAAGCCAAATGGGCTCAGAATGGCACCATGAGAGGAAGAAGGGCTCACACCCACCCCCACTGTTTTTTCACATAAAATTTACACTGGGGGAGAAGTTATTTTGCTGATAGCAGCAAAAAAGGTGAAATAATTCCACTCCCCTGTGTGGTTTTTCTGCAAAGTAACTGTTTGGGAGAGAAGGCAAGAGTCCTTCCTCCTCCTGCAGTACGGTTCAAGGCTCTTTGGGCTTTCCTTTCTTTTCATACAAGTGGTTTCCTGCAGCTGCTGTGCAACTGCAGGGAACATGGAAAAACAAGTGTAAACAGGTGAAGAAAGGTATCTTGTAGCTGATCCCTCTAGCTCAATGGGTAACCTCAGGCCAGTCACGCTCTCAGCCTTACCTACCTCACAGAGTTGTTGTTGTTGTTGTGAGGATAACATGGAGGAGGGGAAAATGATGTTGTAAGCTGCTGAGGGTCTCCACTGGGGAGAAAGGTGGGATATAAATATCTTAATAAAATGAAATTAGCTTAATTAAAATGGGTAGGCAACACTATTTTCAGACTGCAACTTGATTCATTCACATTTATTTACCTAGCCACTACAAAATGGATACAAATAAACATACAAAATTAAAGGAATGTCTTGATAAATCTAGGAGTCCATTAACCACACAACCATCTCTGAGATCTTCAAGAGTGAAACTTTAGAGAATAGTTAGAGACATTTTAATAGCAAAACTCAAAGGGATTAGAGTATAACTAGGGATATTTATTTATTTATTTATTATATTTATACCCCGCCCATCCTGCGAACAGGCTCAGGGCGGCTAACAAAGCGGTACAATGTACCTAATCGGCATAACCATACAAATTTTAAAACTGCATAAAACACATACTCATTCATGACATAATTATTGCATAGCTCAGGCTAACCTCATCAGATATTGGAAGCTAAGCAGGGTCAGCCCTGGTCAGTATTTGGAAGGGAGACCACCAAGGAATACCAGGGTCATGATGTGGAGGCAGGCAATGGCAAAGCACCTCTGAGCATCTCTTGCCTTGAAAACCCTACAAGGTTGCCATAAGTCAGCCGTGACTCGATGGCGAGAGAGAGAGAGAGACTGGAGATCTTCTTTGGTACTAAAAAAAAATAATCAAAGAACTTGGTATATCCGTAGCTACGTAAGCTGTTGACTGTCATTTCAAAACACCAGCAACTGCCTCCCGAGTAATTTTCACTATACATCATAACAAAAAAACTGTTTGTATATATGCAAATCTCCAACAGGTAATGAAGAAAATGGCAGGTATTCATCACTACTTTTAAGATTCAGAATCAGAACTAAGAAACTTCTATTATCTTCAAAAGTACAAATGCACCCTTTAATTAAAAATAGAAGCTGGACTGGCAATCTTGCACAAAAAAATGTCTTCCATGGCATTGGATCATTGTTCTGTCTTGCTCAGAACAGTCTATTCCACTGCTCTCCAATATCTAGGTCAGAGCTGAACAAATCCCAGCTGCCAGGTCACCATGGCACCTAGAAATTTTATTGTGTCACCTAGAATTTTCTTAGTCGGAAGCCACTTGGCGGCACTTAATACAAGAATTCTCAGCAATTATTTTATTGTAGCATTGTTCAGCAATTCTCAGTGGCAGCACAAAGGGTGGATGAATGAATTTTATAACCATCTGCTTTCTATACCGGCACCAATGAGATTTTTTAAAGCAATAACGGAATTATAAAAAAAATGGGGAGAAGTTAATGTAGTGTTAGAGGTTAGCTTTTGAGATGCTGAAGGTTGAAAAATCTCTGGCTCTTAAATTTTGGGATTCATTCCTAGAGCCAAAGAAAATCTTTAATAGCCTGACCTAGGTAAAAAAAATTCCTTACCCCGGTTAACAACCAGATGCCAAGGAATTTCTACGTGCATGGGCACAGAACCAGGATGTTCATTAGGAAGACAAGCTAGGCCAACTGTTAGAAAGGTATGCCATTGCAGGAGTAAACGTAAGGAAGGTGTATGGCTTGCATCTTCTGCAGTTTTCCTTACATTGTAGTCTGAATTGTCTACCATGGTGAACAGAATAAACCTTATACTAGTATAATTCCATTTTAGGTTGCTTTTTTAAAATATCAGGAATTTTAATCTGAAACACATTGGGAGTTTTAATTTATGAGAAAAGCTTTAATGAAAAAAGAGTGAAGTGACAGCACTGAGGAAACTTGTGCCTGAGGGCAAACTCTGATCCATTGGTAGGTGCAATGCAACGTTTCAATGTTAAGAAACTGATAAAGGTATGTAGTGATGGTGGTGACTGAAGGTACAGAAATCAATCCAGAATAAAGGATGGAGAGATAGCATTTATAGAAGATTCAAGAGATACCACTGGAGGTTCCATTTGGACTAGGGGATGCAGACAAAAACTAGATGAGGTCTTTTGCAGGAGCACTGCAAAGAAGAGAACCAGGCAGCCGTCCACTAAAAGTTCTTTAGTTACTTTTTACTTCCTGGCAGAACTGCTGTACTTACAGCTACACAATAGGCAAAAGGTGTACTTTCCCCCAGCATACCAGTGCACTGATGGGAAAATCATTAAACTGCTAAATTGTTGCTTTTAGGAGCCCTGACCCAGCATGAGGGGCGGTAAATTAGCAACGCTGGTTCCCAGCCATCTTTTACCCCGGCATAGTTTCTATGCGCATGCCAGACATAAATTCAACAGGTACAGCTCCTCGTCACTACCCGAAACAATTTGGAGTCTTTGCCTAACACTTAGCTGCTATGTAGGAAAAAGACTGTGAATACTAGTTGTAAGGGGAGGGATATGGGATGCGAGGAAAGGAAGTGGGAGAATCTACACAACAGGGGAAGTAGTTGGGGGATAAAAAAGAAGAAGAAAAGAAATCGGCGCTCCCTTAGGGCAAGTCTCTCCAACAAAATGACAAAAACAAGGTTGGATGGAGCGGATCCCAGAGAAGGCAATGCAATCCCTCACAAACCGAGCTGCACCGCTCTCCACACGCAGCCGCCACAGACCTGTGGAGGAGGACCAAGTCCGCCGCCTGACCGCCATGCACCGGGCCTCACCCACAGCCCCGCCTCCTCAGCATTTTATCCAGATTCCTCGCCTGCTCGTCAATTTCTATTCAGATTCTGGGGCTCCATAAAGTTGCTCTCCGAATCCCGGAACAGGAAAACTAAGGTCGTTTTGTACGCATGCCCCGCATTTTAGACATGCGCGGAGAGCATAGCGAAGTGCTTGCCCGGTCTTCGTTCAAACTTTAAAGGTGGGGAAAGCTGCTGCCGGCTCCCACCCGTGCCTCAAAGTAAGACGAGCGAAAACGATGAGCTCCCTCTTCTGGGCGCGCTGGAGAGAAGTTAGGGATTAGGAGCTATACTGACAGATTTATTTATTTACTTACTTAAAATCTCCTGACAATCTGAGGACCCAGAATCAGCTCATAAACAGGGGGTAGTATTGCTAGTTGATAAAGTAAAAGCCGGATCTACACGGATCCTCATGGATCCTCTAGTTCAGGGGTGGCCAAACTTGCTTAATGTAGAGCCACATAGAATAAAGATGTTTGAGAGCCGCAAGACATGAACAACTATTACACATTTTTACTAGGAAACATGTACATTTGCTTTTTATTAACATTAAATGAGACTGCCAAAAATAATATCAAAAGCGGTAAAAGCAGATATTGATAATGATATTTATTTGTCCAATGATATTTGTTTGCTAATGATATTTATCTTCCCCAGCCATCCTGCCAGGAGCCGCACAATATGTGTGAAAGAGCCACATGCAGCTCCCAAAGCTCAGTTTGGCCACCCCTGCTCTAGTTTTTTCACTTTAGTTTTTTCACCGACTTCCTCCAAATCTAGTATCAAATCAAGCCAGGACCACAAATTGAACCTTAAAAAACATGGATCCGACACTTTGTGGCACAGCAATGATGCAAAAAGCTCAGTTTGGCCACCCCTGCTCTAGTTTTTTCACCGAATTCCTCCAAATCTAGTATCAAATCACATAACAAAGCCAGGACCACAAACTGAACCTTAAAAAACATGGATCCAACACTTTGTGGCACAGCAATGATGCAAAACATGGATCCAAGGCATGGATCCTCATGAATTCATACGATTTTTCCATTGAAACAAAATAAAACTACCTTTATATTGTAAATCATGGCTTAGTCTACAGTTAGCACCACAAATATAGCACCGCAATATTAATACATCAGTGGATGTATTAAACCCAGTACCTATGTTGTGCCACATTGCTCCCCCGCATCTCTGAAGATAAGATGCTCTTTGTGAATATAGAAAGATCACTGAAAACAGACAGCTGCCCATTCACAAAGACATGGCTGACGCGAGCCTATCCAGGCTAAGATCGTGACATCCAGCAATAAGATCTGCACAAATCCTGCAATCACAACATTTCAATCTAAGGAACGAATGGTCGTGAACAAGGATGCAATCAGTTCCTGCCTTGCACAGGGCCCAACCAAATTGGGGCAGAGGCTATCATCCCACTGGGAGGCTATGGGCAGTGGCCAATCCTCCCCTGCCCGTGAGGTGAGTTCAGCTCAGAATGTGTGACTGCAAGAGAGTTTCCGTGGCAGAATGAGATGGGAGGGTCCTTATCTGAAACTCTGACGATGGCACTACAATGGCTTTTGTGAGGTGGCTTCCAGGCCCGATTCCCGATTAATCCTCCCTCAAAGGCCAAAACAGCCCCTCACCATCATTAGTACTGCCAGATTAATACGTACTAGCACTTTATACCATCTGGATTGTTTTTAGAAGGTTTTATGATTGTTTTAGCTGCTATTTATGTGCTTCAATTCTTTGTAAGCCGCCCTGAGCCTGCTTCGGCGGGGAGGGCATGGTATAAATTGGACAGATAAATGAATAAATAAAAGAAGTACCTGTAGCTGTAAGAAACAGATGTCCTCAGTGGCTGGTACTAGGCAACCCCAACAAGCTTGGTTTCTGTCGTTAAAAGGTGCCTTCCCTTGGTTTGCAAAAGAGAACCCCAAAGGAGGGTACTTCCCTCTGCTGTAGCCGCTGGATATCGTTAAAGAGTTGCAGCGAGTAAGGATGGCCGTTGGAGGGCTATGCTTACACCTTGCCTCTGCTGTTGTGGCCAGTTAGTTTGATGTCGTGGTTAAGAGCGCGGCCTCTAATCTGGGAGAACCAGGTTTGATTCCCCACTCCTCCACATGCAGCTGCTGGTGTGACCTTGGGTCAGTCGCAAGTTCTCTCAGAGCTGTTCTCTCAAGAGCAGTGTTATGTATTGGGACCGGAACATTTCAGGACTGTTTTTACCAGAGACTGGCTGAGCTTGAAGCTCTAGAACAATAGCCCACCAGGATTCTGGAGGTGGCCAATGAGGAAGTTATGGGTCTGACAATAGCCTATTGTTAGTAGTTGCTTGGGGAGTGGGTGGTGTTTGCATGCTATTTACACAGGTCCGTTGGCCTGGGTCTTTGCATTGATCTGGCTGAATCACTAATAAAGCAGAACTGATCACTAAGCTTGGGGTCGGACCATGCATGGAACCCAGTATTTAACAAGCAGTTCTCGAAAGAGCTGTCTCATCCCCACCTACCTCACAGGGTGTCTGTTGTGTAGAGGGGAAGGGAAAGGAGATTGTAAACTGCTTTGAGACTCTGAGTGAAGGGCAGGGTATAAATCCAATGTCTTTTTCTTCTTCTGTGCACGCAGCGGGGCAGCACATTTCCTTACTGTTGTGTACTGGGTTCGATGCGTAGTGAAGACAGACGCTGAGTGATTAGCAGCTCATACTTTACTGGCACACAACACAACAACAAACAAACGGTCGAATGACCAACTATATACAGTCCCCGGTTGCCACCCACAGGTCCCATTGGTGGGTTTGAACTTCCTGCCACAGTTGCTATAGGATGCTGACTAGGAGTCTCAGGATCCTAGTCCCCATTGTTCTTTTGGAGCCAAGCTCTGGTCATATACCGCTGGTGCCTAGTGGCGGTCAGCGAACAGAACACCCCTCCCCCAGTAGCTCAAGCCTACCCTATGTGACATAGTCCTTGAGACAGGCCGGGGGCCAGCATTCCCACAAAGACTGCCTTGGAGTGGGAACCAGGTCATCGGAAACTCTGACGGTTGGATTCTCCTGAACGCTAGGCTGCAGGGGTAGAGGTGCTTCTTCCGGAGCTGAGACAGGAGCAGGCGCTCGGTGTCCTGGTTGGGTCGCGGAGCCGGGAGCTTGCTCTGGGAACTCCTCGTCCATTGTTGCGCGGTCGGGGCTGGCTGGTAGATCCTCGTCCTCGACACCAGGAGCTGTATCATTCTTCCCCGCTGGGAGCAGGCAGCGTCTCAGTTGATCTACGTGCCTCCGCAGAACCTGGCCGTCCTCTGTGGAGACCTCATAGGACACTGGGCCCATCGCACGGATGACTCAGCCAGCTAGCCATGTGGAGCCCTTGCCGTAGTTCCGAATGAAGATGGGGTCCTCTGGGAAAAAACCCCGGGGTGCTTCCCTCTGTTCTAACAGGTCACATGATTCTGGCGACCTGTCTGGGTGAAGTCAATCCAAGAGCATCGCGGGTCGCCAGCCCATCAGGAGTTCCACCGAGCAGTGCCCGGTGCCCGGATTAGGAGTTGTTTGTGTAACAGTAAGAAGCAGGCCAAGCGGTACTCCCAGTCCCCTTCCGTTAGGTGGCTGAGGGCTTCTTTGGCTGTTCACACCATTCTCTCTGCCTGGCCATTGGTGGCGGGGTGGAACGGAGCAGATCTCATGTGGCGAATCATGTTGCTGTGCAGGAACTCCTGGAATTCCATCGTAGTGAACGCCGTCCCGTTGTCCGAGAGTATGGTGTCGGGCAGGCCATGCATCGCAAAGATCTTGTGAAGCGCTCGGATCGTAGCCCAGGCGGAGGTGGAAGAGACCGGACTAATCTCCAGCTACTTCGAGTAGGAGTCCACGGTGACCAGGAACAGCAGTCCATGAAACGGCCCAGCGAAGTCTATGTGGAGTCTCGACCACGGTTTCTGGGTAGACTCCCAGGCTTGAGTCGGGGCACTTGGTGGGTTTGGCCAGACTGCTTGGCATGTTGGACATCGCTTCACCCAATCCTCCACCTCCGCATTGATTCCCGGCCACCACACTTAACTCCTAGCCAGGGCCTTCATGCGAACGATCCCAGGATGCACTTTGTGAAGGGCCATCAGGACTTGGTGCCATAGGGCACTGGGGACTACCACCCGGTCCTCCCACAGTAGGTAGCCCTTGTGGGCAGACAACTCATCCCTGCGAGCAGTGAAGGCTGTAAAGTCTGGGCCCGCTACGGCCACGGGCCACCCCCTCAACACCCAATCCAGAACTCGGGAGATGACAAGGTCCCTGGCTGAGCAGTGGGCGACGTCAGTGACCCAAAGAGGGGAGTCGGGGAGGTCCTCCATCAGAAGGATATGGTGCACAGGGGCCGGGTCAGCATCGACCGACGGCAGGGGGAGGCAGCTAAGGGCATCCGCGTGACCCATAGCCTTCCTGGGACAGTGCACGAGGGCATAGTTGTAGCCCAACAGGAATATGGACCACTGGACGACCCACGGGGAGCGCACCCGCGCTGTCCGTTTGTCCACAGCAAAGAGGCCTAGAAGGGGGCGATGGTCCGTGGTGATGGTAAAGGGCTGGCTGTAGATGAAATCATGGAATTTCTTGACGCCCGCCACGATCGCCAGGCACTCATGATCGATCTGGGCATAGTTCTGCTCCGCCTCTGACAGCGTCCGGGAGTAAAACGCGACGGGCACCTCCTGCCCGTCTGGGAGTCGGTGGGCCAGCACAGCGCGAGATCTAGTTTACCGAAGATCTTTGCCCCAGCTAAAGTGGCTAGCACATGGCTCACTACTGGAATTGGGTAGGCATGATCCTGTAGAGCCTTATTAATTGTGCACTTACAGTCTGCGCAGATGTGAACATCCCCGTTTGGCTTCATGGGGGTTACTATTGGGGTCTCCCATGCCATGTGTGAGACCGGTTCCAGCACCCCTTGAGCTACCAGACGGTCCAGTTCCACGTCTATCTTAGGCTTTAGCGTGAACGGAACCGTCCCAGCACGCGTGGAGCAGGTCCTGAGTCGCGCCGCTGTCCGGAGTGCTGGGTCCGGTGAACTTCCTCCTCCTCTCGATCTGTGTGGTCGGTGCTCATCCGGTGCGAGGAGGACGAGGCGGCAGGATGCGACCTCTCCCAAGCCGTGGCGGTGGCGAGGGCTGATTTGAGGGTGCACTCCTCAGCCTCCAGAATCTGCCACCTGAGCTTCTTGTCGGTGAGGCCGCGGACCAGCCTGTTGTGGAGGGCTGTATCGAGATGCACCCCAAACGTGCACTCCAGGGCGAGCCGACAGAGCTCAACCAGGTTTCCTCGGTTGCTGGTTCCGGGAGTAGAAGGCCATGTGGCACACGATCTCCGAGGGCCGGGAATTGGTCCTGGAGCTTCGTGATGATGTCCTTGAACGTGGACTTGGAGAGCTTGGTTGGAACGAGCAAGTTGCGAGCCAGCTCCACAGTGGTGGGGCCGCAGGAGCTGATGAGGAGCCCCCGCTTCTTGCCGTCGTCATTGATTCCATAAAAGTCCAAGATGGAGTTGAGTCCTTCGACCCAGGCATCCCAGTGATGCGGCTTGGTTGGGTCAAACAGAGGGATCAGTACTGATCCCGGAGCGACTGCCATTGTGCTGTGCAGTGGTGACAGGGAAGCAGCTTGCTTACCTTTGGTGCTCATAGGTAGGAGCAGCGGCAGTTCCTGGTCTTCCTCTGGTGCCCCAGCAGCCCTGCCCACTCAGCGGGATCCCACCTTCGTCGCCATTGTTGTGTACTGGGTTTGATGCATAGTGAAGACAGACGCTGAGTGATTAGCAGCTCATACTTTACTGGCACACAACACAACAAACAAATGGTCGAACAACCAACTATATACAGTCCCCGGTTGCCACCCACAGGTCCCATTGGAGGGTTTGAACTTCCTACCACAGTTGCCATAGGGTGCTGACTAGGAGTCTCAGGATCCTAGTCCCCATTGTTCTTTTGGAGCCAAGCTCTGGTCACATACCGCTGGCACCTAGTGGCGGTCAGCGGACATAACACTTACAATAGTGGTTCTCATACTGTTGGACTGGAGCTCAAAGGTGCATCCTCCTCTCATAGGTAGGTCACAAGGTGGGGAGGCTCAGTGGCATGTTTGGATTTGACTCTGCATTACATTCCAGGCAGCTGCCAAATAATGCTTGTTGGCTCAGGAATTCTTTTATAAACACAAAAATAAAATGTAAACGGCTCTTAATGTTAGATTCTTGTATTTTGTTTAGGTAAAAGAGTGTGGAGTTATTTTGCAAGCAGTTCCCCCACCACCCCCACACCTAAGATACAGTCAGTTTGAAGTGGAACTGTTTCTAAAGAGTGAAAACTCTTGTTCTACAAGAATCAGAAACCAATTACCATTCACGCAGAAAAGAGGAAGTTGCTGCACATGTTTCGCCCCAACACACGGATAAAGAAAGCAGAAACACTCATTCTCACATTATCCAGAGAGCCTGAACTGACAAAGAGACCTAGAGAGAGAGAGATGTTTCTGAAAACAGTGCTCTTGATTGCAGAAAACACAACAGCACTTTCTGAACTTGTATGCAGTAGAATACGCCTCTTAGAAAACCAGGTTCTCTCCCCCTCCTCACCTCCAAATCCACCTTGGCTCTGACTGTTAACTGTGCACCTGACAAAGCTGTGTAGACTATCACTTTGATCTTGCTGCAGATGGAAACACTAGTGAGTAATGCCATCTCTGCAGCAACTGGTTCCAGTTACATCTGCATCCTCCTCTTGGGAGGAAAGGGCAGTGATGCTTACAGGGCACAAGCTCCATCAATTCCAGTTTTGTCACTGCAGAGGAATATGACAACAGAAACAATTAAGCAGCCAAGTACACCCCATTTGTTATTAACCCAACAGCTATTTTGTTTTCTGGGCACAGTAAGAGAATCATCATATTTTAATTCTGCTTTGTATTCTGCTCCTAAAACAGCTCAAGGGGAACTGAAGTGAAAGTCTGAGCACTCCCTTTAGCATGATGGAGTGCCCAACTGCTTCCCACCCTCCCTCTGATGGAGGCAGTAATGCCAGTTAGAAGCAAGAGGGAGAGAAGCTCTTGAGGAGCCACATCCAGACAGAACGCCTGCCTGCTTCCAGTTCTTTTCAGATGGGGCAATTGGAAGCAGTGGGAAAGAAGGAAAGAGAACGCAGAGACCTCTGAATGAAGGGTGGGATGAAGCAAAACTCTTCCTTGTTTGTATGTCTATGCCAGGTCTCCCAGTTAAGACACTCTGCAGAACACTCTTTAGCAGTGATAGTTTATTGAGATATGCTTACTTCAGGAAACACGCTCTGTGTCAGAACTGGAAAAAGGTGCGCAAAAGCCCCTATTATAGTTAATACAAAATACATCCCACACCTCTCGCATATGTCACCATTCAGTCCCTACAGTTACTATGGCAACCCTGACAGATATACGGTGCCTTATCTACATCTTAGCCTGGCAGAGAAAACTCCAAGGCCAGCTCCCTTGGGAACCAGCCTTGAGGCACAACTTTGAGGGAAAGTTATGGCTTCTACAAGCATCCACTCTAAACACCCATGCACTCCCCTCAGGAATTCCCTCCCCCATATCTATGGCAAGCAGTGAAGTGGAGCATGGTGAAACGAAACCAATGCTTGACAGTCTATGGCATCCACTTTGTTCAATGAATGCCATCATGGAGACAAGCAGGCTAACTCGGGACCCTCCTGTAGGTTGCAGAAAACCACCTGCTGGTTCATGAGACTCTACTGCCATGATTCTTCCAGGTGGGAAGGACAAGGGCACCACTAGGGTTGCCAACTACAGGTTGGGAAATCCTTGGAGATTTCGGAGCTTGAGAGAGGAAGGACCTCAGCAGCATATGGAGTCCAGCCTCCAAAGCTGCCCTTTTCTCCAGGGGAACTGCTCAGTCATCTGGATACTTGTTGTAATTCTGGGAGATCTTCAGGCCCCACCTGGAGGTTGGCAATCATTTTGACTTTTGCACATGCAAATAAAATGAGCTGGATGGCAAGACAACTATGCATGTTACTCCCATTCTTCAGACACTCCATGGGCTGCCCATCTGTTACCAGGCTCAGTTTAAGGCATTGGCTATCACGTACAAAGCACTTCATGGCCGTTGGCCCCTTGTATTCGCGGGACTGCCTCTTTTCCTATGCTCTGCCATGACGACTTTGCTCCTGTCCGCAGGGGCTTCTGTGGGTGCCAACCTGCAAATGGGCAAAATCAACAACTGCCCGTACGTGTGCATTCTCCATTGTGGCTCCCACCTTGTGGAATAGCCTGCCCAAAGCCGTCAGGAAAATGTCCAGTCTCCTGGCCTTCCACAAACTATGCAAAACTAAACTATTCAAACTCAGGGCTCCGAAGCGGGGGATTCCCCGCCCCCCGGGGTCATTTGGCAACCCTATGCTCAAGCCAGCAGGGGCTTCTGCAGGAGCCAACCTGCAAATGGGCAAAAATTAACAACTGCCTGTACACATGCTTTACATGTACTTTCTCCCTTGTGGTTCCCGCCTTGAGGAATAACCCACTCTGCTGGCCTTCTGCAAACTTCACAAAACAGAACTATTCAAGAGGGCTTTTCTGCGCAGGTAATAGGGTTGCACTGTACAAAATGGTTTTACAGACTTGGATAAATGATTAGGGACTGTGGTCTATACTGCTTTGTTTAGCTTATTGTAAGTAGGATCCTATTCACATAATTTCTGTACTGCTTAATACTTATGCTATGCTTCTGTTCTTTCTGGTGGTTCCAGATTTCCAAAATCCTAATGCACTGGTTACTGAATGACCCATTTGGGGGGTTGTAGTGGCTCACTATTTGTAATCTGCCTTGAGTCCCTATGAGAAAGGCAGACTATAGAGAAAGGCAGACTACAAAAAAATAAATAAGTAAATAAATACTGTTAAATACTGGGTTCAAGACGCATTGCAGTGAACAGCTCTACTTTATTAAGTGATTTCAGGAACAAAACTGAAACACCAGGGCAACAGCGCTGTTTAAATAGCATGCAAAAACCACACTCAAACACACCAAACTCCCAATGATACATTAGTTACATAACATTAGTTTCTCATTGGTCACTTCCAGTGTCCTGGTGGGCTATTGTTTTAGAGCTCCAAGCTCAGCCAATCTCTGGTAGATAGCCCTGGAATGTTCCAGACCTAATACGTGACAATAAATATGGAGTCCCTCCAGAGTGGAAGACACTTTGTCGTAGCACAAACTCTTTCAGACTCAGCAGCAGAGTGGACCCAAAGCTGTCTGAGTGCAAGCTTAAAGCATGCAAAAGTTCTGGTATATACCTCCAGGGGCACGAGCTGTAATTGAAGCAGTTTCATCCACTGCCAACCCTTCCGAACCGGAATCCTGTGAAGCAGCTCAGATGGTAGACTGTAGATTTTTTTTTGCTGCAAGCAGAGGGTCAGTTTGCTTCAGTGCTTCCTCAAGCTATTCCAGCTCTACAGAGACAGGATTTTTTGGCTCCAAGATTTTAATTAAGCCTCACGCTACATCAGTGAAATGGTCGAAGCAGTGAGACTTTAACTCTCAATAATGGGTTTAAATTAAGGGCGGGAAGGTACCAGCTGGATATTAGGAAAAAACTTTGTTACAGTAAGAGTTGTGCAACAGTGGAATAAGCTGTCTTGGGAGGTTGTCATGATCTGGGCTGTGCCACCAGAGGCCTACTAGGCCCAGGGAGCCTAGTCTACTGATAGTTCCCTATCAGTAGGGGAGGCTGGGCCAACAAACCCCAGAAGGCCTTGGGAAGTTTTGGCGCCAATTTTGACCAATAGGGAAGAAGAGGGCTGGGGAATATAGGAACTGGTACAAGAGGGAAAGCTGTTCTTCTTCCAGGGAACAGAGCCAGAAGGGACTGAGGCTGCTGTGGGGAAGAAACCCTCATCCTGAGGGAAGGGTGAGTAGTCGAAGGCCACGAGATAGTGAGCTAGGGACAGTATATATTTAGACGCGTTAGGAGATTTGATTTCTTTTCTTTTCACCCACTTACTGTTATTATTCTACACCTTGTTTGTTTGACCTCCTATGAAATAAACTATTTTCATTGTTCACTCTGCCTGGTCCTCATACCTATTATTCGGTCAAAAGGGAGGTCTAAAGGCCTGGGAGGGTGCTCTAGGCCTTCTCAGAGGATCCTGGAACCAGAGTGGGGAAAGAATAGGAGGAGATTGGATTTATACCCCGCCCTTCACTACCCAAAGGAGTCTCAGAGCGGCTTACAAACTCCAAGAACAGCTGTGCCAGAACTATGGCTTGCCCAAGGTCATCCAGCCAGGTGCAAGTGGAGGAGTGGGGAATCAAACCCAGTTCTCCCAGATTAGAGTCTGCACACTTAACCACTACATCAAACTGGGTTCCCATGTACAGCAATGGACTCTTCCTGATAAAAAGACCATCCCAGGTCAGTGAACATTGTGCCAGGTTTGTCCACTACCTGACCACCCCTGCAACTGTGTTGCAGGCTCCCACCCCCCCTGCTGTGCTCCTTGGACCTCTCCAGACCTCAGGCCCAGGATTTCAAGTTGTATGTCCTTTCCCTAAAACTTCCCAATTTCCTAGTTTTTATAAGTGCCACCCTCTTGTTGGTGTGTGTTTTTGTGTTTATGATTGCTTAGGGAATTAGTTCTCAGGTGCTCATTGTAGGTTCTTCACATTTTTATTTTCTGTACAATAGAACTGTGTTTACAATCACTCTCACTCTTTCGTCCTTTTTAATTATTTCCCTCATTTGTATAAAGTTCTCTCTTTTGAAATCAAACATTACAATTTTGGACTTTAAGGGTAATTTTCCATTGACCAGAATGCTGAACTTAATAGCATCACAGTTACTGTTCTCAGTTGGTGCAACATCTCTCACCAGGTCTTGAGCCCCATTCACTACCCCTCTGGTTGGCTCTGTGACCAACTGTTCCAGTGCACAGCCATTTATGATGTCTAGGAATCTAATTTCTACAGCATCTCAAGCACATGTTTACCTAGTCAATGTGAGGGTAGTTGAAGTCTCCCAGTATCGTAACATTATCTGCTTTAGTGACCTCCCTTCTTTCCTTCTCCATCTTAAAATCAGCCCTTTTGGGGTGGAGCTGTGGTTCCTTGCAGCAAAAGTTCTCAACAATTCCACTTCAAAGGATCTGGCAATGAGTGATGTGAAAGACCTCTGTCTGAGAGTCTGGAGTGCCACTGAGTCTGAATAGGCAGCACCAACCCTGACAGGCCAATAGTCTGACACACTATGGGTCCGTTCAGACGGGGCATTTCAGCAGGCATAAACTGTACCGGTTGGAACCGGTGCAGTTTATGCCGGCTGAAACACAATCACACTTACCTCCTGTCTGCGGAGCCCATCGCTGTATGCCCGTTCACACACAGCGGGCATCGGCGGTTTGTTGTTGTTTTTTAACACAGTTTGCGCATGCGCATAGGCAGCCATTTCATGCATGTGCAAAACACCCCATCTTACATTTAAAGTTTAAAGGTAAGGACTTACCTTTAAAGTTTAAAGAGCAAAGTGGCCTCCCTGAGGTCCTGGACTCCTCTAAAAGTTAAACCAAGGACATTTTCTTTCTTTTTTAAACAAACGCCGGGGCGAAGCTTCGCCTAAGCGCATATTGCCGACCTAAAAAATAAATGGTGGGCGAAAATCGGAAGCCTCGGGCTTCCGAATGGAAGTGGCTCTACAACGTTGGAGAGCGATCAGACGGGGGGTAAAGCGATTACAACCGTTGCACTCAGGATACCACCACTTGGGGGACCTAGTGGCAGAATACAACAGTTTAAAGCTCTTTGCAACGGTTAGGGACGGAAGGCAGATGTTCGCCGTGTGAACGCCGGTAAGTACACTGGTTCCAACTGGCACCTATACCGTTGCAAATGCCCCGTTTGAACGCACCCTATAAGTGAACCTCATATGTTGAAATCCACCACCTCACCTGTGGCATGAAATGCTGCAGGTGACAAAAAAGCTCTATTGCTTGGATACTGATTAACATTTAAGTTGCCCCCATCTGTAATTATCACCTTGAATTTGTGAACACAGCAGGGTGGACAAAGCACGTTTAGTCAAACTGGAGACAGCAACGGAAGAGTGGTGTGGTGGGGTGACACTTGTTTCAAGCCACTCCAAATTAACAGCTGGTGGGGCAGGGACAGCCACTCGCGGAGAACCTGCCACTGTCAAGCTTGGAGTGGGGCTTCCTTGAAATATGGACAACCCAACCTGGGTTATTGTCGATGCTGAGCACTGGGCCTACAGAGAGCAGAGGGCAGGCCCAGGCAAGGCTGGGCATGCTGAAGAGCAAGGGAACCAATCAGTCTCCAGCTTCGTCTTGAGGCCTCTCTCACCTTTCCAACACTAAGAGGTCCATGACTTCCCTCGCTGCCATCCTGGCCAAGGGCTCCCTCAGACCCCAAGTGCTGTTTCTGCCACTGCCAACTCTCCCCCTCCTCCGACTTCCTGTCCTCCGTTAACTTATAAATCATTGTGATGCAAATGGGAGTTTGTGAGCATCTTTAGGGGAAAAAAAATAGAAGACTAAGAGATTGGATTTATACCCTGGCCCTTCACTACCTGAAGGAGACTGTAAGGCGCTCTGAGACTCCTTTGGGTAGTAAACGGTGGGGTATAAATCCCATCTCACTTCTTCCTTCTTCTTCTAGCAGTTTACATTCTCCTTTCCCTTCCCCTCCCCACAACAGACACCCTGTGAGGTAGGTGGGGCTGAGAGAGCTCTTTTGAGAACTGCTCATGAGAGAACAGTTCTGAAAGAACTTCTAACTGAACCAAGGTCACACCAGCAGCTTCATTTGGAGGAATACGGAATCAAACCCGGCACTCCCAGACTAGAGCCCATGCTCCTAACCACTACACCAAACTGGCTCTGCTGGATCAGATCTATCTAGTCCAGCATACTGTTTCACACAGCAGCCAATCAGTTCCCTGGAGGACCAAACAGATCATAGATACTGAAGCCTTCCCCAGCTGCTGCCTGCCAACACTAGTATTCAGACATTTGCTGTCTCTGTATATGGAAACTCCCTTCAGTCACCATGGCGGACATTTATATAGCTCTTTAATTAAGCATCCACAAGTTCTCCCTTGTCCCTATCCAAGCCCTGCATCTGCAGAGGAAAATGTGGGGCTGGGAGAACCCATATTTCCCTCATAATAACTAGTTAAGCCATGAGGGGCTTGTGGGAGAATTGTTAAAGGAAATAAATGTAACTGGGCTATGCTTTTCCAGGAATGCAAATTTTTATTTACAGGGACCGTTTTGCTGGGACTGATGCTTCCAAATACTGTCTTTCTCCAATGACCACAATGCTTCTGTGGGTTACTGACAGACAGACACACTGGATGTCCACTAGCCAGCCTATCACTGTCTATTCTCATACTGATTGCTGCCTAAATATATTCACAGGGTTTGCACTGTGGGATGTGCAGAGATGGTTAGCAGCTGTGACAAAAGTAGTCTCAATAGTTCTCAAGCCCCGTGGTAAGAAGTGACTCTTCTAGGAGGCACTTCCTCTTTCCTGACTAGGTTTATGCTCCCCAGTCCCATCTATAGGTATAGCAATATCTGGAAGGGTCATAAGCATCTGTAGCTATGAAAGGAGGCTGTTTCCACTGTTGACTTTAGCAGTGGTCTTCTCTCATTGTGCTTGCTGACAGGTACAGGAAAGATGAGCATTTTTATTTCCACTCAGCATTTGGCATCATGGAGAAATGTACAAGCACTACCTTTCAAGTCCAAAAATCAGTTAGTTTGTAAAAGGGACAGGGAGTGGGAGAAGCCTGAACAAAACTGTAAGCAATAAAGCTTTGCATTTCAAATTCACAAACAAGCAATGGAAATCACATCTGAAAGATCAACACGACACCAAGAAATTCCATTTAATAATTAAAAAAGACAATATGAAATGCAAACTTTTTTCTTTTTACAAGTTTAGATACAATTTCTTTTATCAAGTGCAAATAACTTTATGGACTACACCTTTTTCATCATTTAATCATTATTTTGCAGAAGATACTGTATTGTGGCATACTGCATAAATGCAGGTATAAATATTTCAGCTTTGTTGTTTCAAAATGGTTGCATTTCCTATGTTGAGATGGATTTTTCAGCTTTTCAAACCTTTGTATTTTCTAGGTTTGGAGAAGGACAAAATTGAAACTAGGTATCTAGCTGGAAGGAGATCAGGTAGAATGTCTATGCTGCACTGAACATAAATTTTGCCTCTGGAGTTAGCCCCAGTTTCCGGCACCTCTTCCATACTCGTTTATGGTAAGCAATACTCCCTCCCCCCAATATAAACAAATGCATGTGAGTAGCTAACAGCTGAATCTGATAAAATTGGGGCCACATATCATGGTTTAGCTGCTGTAATGAGATCTGATGTAATCAAGTACCACATTTATGCTTATCTCAGAGGTATTTCTTCAGTGCTAAATACCTCAATTTGTGAAATGATCCCAGTGGATTTAGTGGAGCTGATTCTGATTCAGTATCAGCCAAAAGGGAGGAACAAGCAAACCATCAGCATCAACACAGGGAAGCATCAAAAATTTCAGTACAGGAAATGAAGATGATTTGGCCCAAGTGCAGAGTTGCAGGCCTTTAGATTACAGTTCTGATTGTTAATTTTAGGCCATGGCTCAGAGAAGGCAACAGACACAGTGATGTAAACTAGGATTTTGTCACTAGTATTTGCACTGAAGCAAGGGATCTTAGGTAGGGAAATTTTAAACTGGGAAAGAAGACACACTGGTCAGGACAATATCAGCCAAGGCTCACCCCAAACCTGTGTCTGATGCTGGGCTTAGCCTTGGAACATGGGACTACAAGCGTGCCTTTGAATATGTGCAGAGAGCATTTTCTTCCCCTATCATCCCTCATGTTTGAAATCAGAGCCTACCAAAACATCTAGGTTGGATTTCTCTGGTAAAAATGGGAGGTTACCAAAAAAAAGAAAAAAGGCTATGCTGGGAATCAGGGGACCAGCATGGATAAAAGTCACATGGAACGGAGACTGTAATAAGGAAGGGAATTGAATGAACCTGCTGGCTGGATCCAACCCCATACCACCTTAATACATAGATGGAGGATCTTAGATCTGAATTCACTCCATACTCCTTGCCTATGCAAAACTAATCAGAGAGAAGGAAGATTAGACTATACCTCCCCACACACAAAACTAATGACACATACTGAGAAGGTTTAAATGGGGGAGTGATTCTAACATGTGATCTCTGACATGCATTCTGAGATGGTGCAGTCTCATGAAGACTATAGTGCATGCCTTTGTTAACATCTACATTGGCTCCCAAGCACTGCTTGTGACGAAAACATAATTTCCAGTCATTTAGGGATATTCAGCCTATGCCCTGTGTAGCTTCAGTGGTCACAGGATAATCATGGAGCTCAATCATCAAGATTTACCCCTGGATTTTACTGTAGTGAGGAAAACAAAAGATTCCAAGAGCTGAAAACTTAGTCACATTTAGTCATAATTATCCCAATCCTTGCTTGTGTTCTTTTGTTTCATTTTTATAAACACATGCGCACACACACACATTCTCTTTTCTCAGACAAGTATAAATATCGTAATTTCTAGTAGAAAAAAACTTCCCTCTAAATAATATAAAGACAACTCAAAATGATTGCACTTAATAATATGAAAAGGTAGAAAGGAGAACATCCTAGTGCACAAACATTCACTCACTCCTGCCCTTCACACCGCTTGCTTGTTGTTTCCCCCCCCCACTGAATTACTCTTTGGCAGAGCTTATAAGAAGTCTGGTCTCTCCACGCAAGTGTCCATCAGGGGGGAAGTCACATTGGAAAGTCTCACTTTTCACCAAGTTCTCCTCCCCTTTCCCCAGACATATAAGAATGCGGCTAGGCCAATGCTTTCTTCAAAGGCAAAGAAGTCAATCAAGAAATGATGCTCTCCTAAGCCACCAAAACTGCCATCCCAACCATGGGCCATTTTCTTTCACACTTCTCAGATATGACTTTTTATTTCTGTATATATTTTTCTCCCAGAAATTAATAATGTTTTTCCTTGGATCCTCCCTGCAAGACTGTTCTTGATTTACTTTTTTTTTCTTTAAAAACCACAACAGTCTGATAAGGCATACCCTTTCAAGTCCTGGGTGTTGTCTGGCTTCAGTTCTTTACAAAAGAGTTCAGCTGGACCAATCCAATTCCTTAGCAGCTGCTAGAAGTCCACATTTCATATGTGTTCCAGAATTGCAGGCATGATATGGAAGCAGGGGTGTTTCTTTCTACAAGCAGACAGTCACGCAGAGAGAGGTACCCAAATGGCCTCTTGGCAGTTGTCCTGCAGTGCAAGGGGCTGCACATGACTTGCATATATGGGGAAAGGATGAAAATGCTCTAGAGTTACAGGTCCCATCAGAGGCCACTTGTGGAGAGTGCATCACTGAGTGGGATATGTGTGATCTCTGTAGGCTGAGACTAGAAAAATACAGGGGAATGAGGATTCAGTTCCTCATGGTTGCTGGCTGCTCCTTCCATAGACGACATCATCAATGAATTGGGTTTGAAGAAAAGCCAAGGTTATAATTAACTGCATAGTGAGAGATGAGGGGGAGGGTTGTATTTGTAACAAAAGTCACTGAAAAATAAGAATAAGTGTAAGAGAAAGTTTTCTTGGTTGTGGAGGAGCCTGGAAGGCTGGTGAAAGCACCATGAGGCTATTTGTAAGGCCTGAGAAAGCTGGAGACTTTGGAGCGGAGGAGTTTAATGAAGGAACGTGGCAGCATCTCCTTGTGCTTCTCTGTGTACTTGAAATAGTTTTGTGGGTGAGCCAACACATCAAAGAAAGCCTTGATCAGCTTCTTGTCCTGTGGGGAAAACAAGCCAAGCCGTCAAATCACCATTATGAGCCAGGACATACTATTGTACTGATCAGTTCACTAACATCTACAGGGTCTGCATGTATCACCTCTGCGGTATACGTGGCAGATCTGAGACCAAAACAGCAGCCGTCTGAACAAGGTAAACAGTTCTACTGTGAAATATGAGGAAGATCTGAAAATCCAGAGAGCACCTCTAATGTCCAACCTACATTTTATGATGGAAATTATTACTAATTTAAGTCTCCCCAACAATCTGTAACATTTTTTTTTAAAGCCCATGGACCATGGTATGTCAAATATTTGTCAGGCTCGGGTTGGTTGACCATCTATACCTGTTATATTACTGCCCTGAGTTCTTGATGTATCTCTCCCTTGTGGTAAGCTTGCCCTCCCCGCTTTCCCTTAGAGTGTTATTTTAGAGGCCTTATCACTTACCCTCGTCTGCCACCGCACTCCTAAGGGGGGGGGGACGAATGTGTGTATGTAGGAGTAGAGGCGCTTGCTGTTGTAACTCTTCTATGAGGCCCCAACATGACCTCTTTCACATGGGAAGATGTCCTTGGAGAAACGTCTTTGATTAGCTAGGGATGGACCATATATTTCTCATGGTCTGGGTAGTATTGCTGATGTATGAGAATGGAATGTGTGATTGTAACTATATGCACCTTTCCTGCCTTCCCACCTCAGTTCTGACAAGGAGTTCATTCCCTGAACATCTCATATCTTCTAATAAAACTTTAAACCAAGAAAGTGTGTGTGGAGAGTGACTTGACTGGGACACTGAGAATATCACACTAGGATTTCCTCTCTTCAATGGAAAGAGGGTGTCCTGTCCAGTTTGGGCATGAGTACCTACAATAACAAGGGCATTAAGCCAAGAGTAGTATATGAAAATGGACTTATTCTGAGTCATAGTACTGGTCCATGTGGGCCAGTAGTGCCTACTCAGAATGGCAGCAGCTCTTCAAGGCTGTGGGCACATTTCCTGCTACCTGAAATCTTTTTCAAAGTGGAAATGCTGGGAGTAAATCTAGGGGGTTATATGCATACTAAACACCTGCACTAGTGCCGTATCAGCAGTCTCACCTTTAGTATCTCCTGATGGTTTTCAGATGCATAAAGCCTGCCATCCCGTACAATGTCCTCCACCAGCTGCTCATAATCCTCTACAATATTGAATGAAAAAAAGAATCAGTGAGATAGTGCGGGGGGAAGAAACAGTCAGTGAGCGAACTCATCTGTTTCTAGAAGCAATAAACAAACCAAATAAATAATATTAAATAGCTATAAAGGGTAACTGAGAAATGACTGAAGGAATCCACAGATCAGTACGAAAGGGCAATTGGCTCTTGAAGGCCAAAAAAGCCACAAAGGAAGGGTGGCACTTGCTGGAATAAATAACATAAGAATTACTGGCAGATCTCTGTACCCCTCAATAAAGATTTATGCTTGAAAAGTAGCTACTGCTTAAACTTTGCTGCTTGGCTATTGTTCCTAATAATTTTAAACATTTCTGCCCCTATTGAAAGACCTTCATAAAACGATTAGTACAGCTTTCTGTGGAACTACCTTTTAGCCAAGTTCCAAATTCAGGAGGAAATCTTAGGACCTTGGACCACACTCCTGGGCTTGACTGTATTTTGGTCACATGCATTGTATTCTTCCTACTTACCATCATAGGTGACATAGGGGATCTGGAAGCCTCGGGCGCTGTTGGCTTCACTAGTTTTGAAGTTGATCCACAGTTTTCGGGACCTTGCAGTGAAAGCTATGGGCCTCTCATAAGTCTGGCATGTCTCATAGGTAGTGATGGAGGAGGGAGAGGCTGCAGAGGAGAACATAACAGGACCAAGTATTGTCTGGAATCATTCATACGTTACAACCCACAAAGACAGCATTAAAACACCTGAGGTGCAGAGCAGAAGAATGGATCCGAGCAATTTAGGTAATGCTCTCCCTGATCCTTTGTCTTCACCTTTGTCAAAGTCCTCCAAACCCATGAGACAAAAACTGGCTCATACTGAAGACCCTTTTCAAGGTCTTCCTCTTCCATAGTCACTTTGGCTGAAATCTCTATAGACTCAAATAAGCCTATAGGTAAGAATTGTAGACTTGTATGCACAGTGGCCACTTTTGAAGATTTGTATTCCTTTGCCTGCAGATTCAAATTGTAAGTATTTTTTTTTTGGGGGGGTGTATTATATTTGAAGTCACAGCAAGATCACATTTCATAAAACAGAACACACAAAATTAAAAGAAAGCCTGCAGAGTAGAACATTGTACTGCTTCAGAGCATCACAAAAGTGTCTTACTGGGGGGAATGCACGGGGTGGGGTGGATGTACACCGGTCCCTCATTCATCAGCATGGATGGGGACGGAAAATACAAGGTCAACAAGGGCTAAGCAATCCACAAGCCATCCTTGTGGTGGTCAGCTCAGGGATTACCTGCATTTCCAATTCAAGCTAATTCCAAGCATGTAACACACTCATGCCCAATATTTAAATTGGGAGCTTCTAGCATTGTAAGGTGCTATGGGTCTTAAAGTGGAGAATCCAGTAGCAGGATCCAGGCACTTTATTCTCTATATTCCCACAGCATCTTGTTGGGAGGGAACAGATGCTGGCCTGTTTTCTGCAGCAGCACTAATACAGATGGCCAGGGAATGATATTACAGTTATTATGGCAGTGGGAACATTTGACACAAGGGACCAGTAATGCTCACCATCTATCCTTATATACATTTGAGTTTTGGTGTAGACTCTTCCACACGCCTCCCCAGGCTTTGGGCCCCTGATCTATCGATCAGGAGGGGGGCCAATCCCCTGGCCGTCTTGCCTCCCTCCGTTGCCTCCCTCCCGCCCACAGACCCGCGGACTGGCGAAACAGTCCCTGGGAAACATGGCGGTCCGTGCAGTCAACCTAACAGGGTACGGGTGGTGGAGGGAGGAGGGCTGTGGTCTCCGATGCGGCAGCCGCCCGAGCCGCAAGCCGCCACCCCCGCAAACCTTGGCTCTGTGGCCCCGCAACTCGCCGGCCTCCACTCCCCGTGCTTGGCGCTCACTCCGCTTCACTCCCAGGTTCGCCTCTAAGGAGCCAGAGCTGCCCTCTCCTCTCCACTGCCACCAAGACGCACGTGCCATGCACCGCCCCCACTACGTGGTCTGCCTGGAGCCCCTGAGCTGCGGCTGGCAGCAGAGCCAACGCCTCCCCAGGGGAGAGGCAACCAGGGAGGCACCGGCAAATGCCGCGGGGGGCACTCCGCTACTTGGGGCCTCCTCACACCCAGCCTTGGCGCTTGCTCCGCTCCCGGGTTCGCCAGCGCCAAACCTCCCCGGGGGGGGGGCACCAGGGAGGCACTGGCAAACGCCGCAGGGGGTGCTCCGCCAATTGGGGCCTCCTTGCGCCCAGCCGCAGGGAGCCCTTTGACAGCAGCTGGGAGACGGCGGCCACTGAGCACGCTGAGGCCTACTTCTGCGGCCTTCCTGGCATCAGCCCTCGCCCCGGGGTCTTGCTAGGGCCCGTGGCATTCATTCACCACGGGTGTTTCGGCTAGTAGTCTTATAAAGCTGTGGACTCTGGCCTAGCTCTTCAGAGTCCACATTTTGTCATTTATGCATATAATTAGCTGCTACCCATTCCTAATTGCTTTGCTCGGCTGTCTGGCTGCCTGCCTTCAGACAATAGCCTTGCAAACAGTCTGGCTTGATCACTTATTGGTACTGACAGAAAGATAGGAAGGCTACTATTGTTTCCTTGGTTTCTATATTCCAGACAGCTGGAAGGAATCTACACACATTTTCACTGCCCATTACCCTTTACATAGCCCTAGCACAACATTTGGTTACCTACAGTTTTTCCGCATTACTAGGACATCCCCACATTCATCCTCAGATGGCAGAAAGATTTCAGGCACCACAATGAGAATCTTGCGCTTTGGAGGTGGGTTGATATTCCAAGTGCACTCCACATTCGCAGGGTAGTTTCCAGGGTAGTTGGGAGACTCAATATAACCAGTATATTCACCCAGCTCCCCTCCACACTGACGATCTACATGCATAAGGAAAAACAGCAGGAAGTCAATGAAGACAAGATCAGTTCAGTGGTGCTTTGTATATTAACACTGATGAGGGCATCACAGATAGTAGAGTACTGGGGAATTTGAGATTAAGTCCCTCCCCCCAAATTCCATACAATCTACAGAGAAACAAAGCATACTTTTGCACTGTGATACTGAGGTCGAGCCATCAAAGTCTGTGGTAGTATTCCCAGGGCACGTAATGCAGTAGTTTTGACGGAAGTCTGGCTGGTAGGTCCCTACAGCACAACGGATGCAGCGATGGACACTGGTATTATAATAATGGCCTGGAGAGCACTGAACTACGCATTGAAAAGAAGAGAAAAGTGTCAGAAACCTCAAAAAACAACACAACCCCAGCAAATAATAATGTTATTGGCCACAACCCAAAATAAAGTTAGGCCCACTTAAGCCCACTGACATCAAGGGGCTTAAGTACACATAATTCAGTAGGGCTGTGATCATTATTCTTAGGTACAGCACAATTCAGCTATGCTAGTAGTAAGACAACGTAAAATCGAAACAACCGGTTCTTGAGTTCAATATCTCAATTCATTGGTGGGGAAATGGAGGAAATGACAAGATATGTAGTTTGGCCATAGACAAAGATCAAGTCACCATGAGAGGTGGGCTTGAAAGAGAATGCTGGGATTTTACAGCAAAGAAGACACTCTGAACTGTGGCGGGAGTGGTCTGAACACACACTTGCTACATTTGTTTCACCACATTTTGAATACGTGTCTGTCTCGATCCTAAACTTCTGACTATACTGAATTCCCTGCATAGTAAATGCAGAATCATTCTGAAGATGATTAAGTCCTAGGTGCAGTGGAGGACTTTACTGAGATTCTTTATTAGTCAAGAAGAACAAGAGAGCCAATAATAAGTATATTTGGATATGTGTGCAATAAATGCACATTCCCATTTTCACACACTTCATATAACTTCCTCAAAGTTATTTTTAAAGGCAGCAATAATGCATTTTCTGGGTACTCAGAAGTGACTACTCTCCTTGCGTCCTCTATAACTGTGCCATTTTGTAAACATTTAGACATTTACTTATCTAATTTAAATCCCACTTAAGCTGGTGTACATTCCCCTGGCATACAAATCCTATACATCCTCTGACAGGTACCATCAGTATTCTGCAAACCAGAATCCCTTGTAATAAATGTGTCTTATTAGTGTAATGTGGTGCCCCTGCTGCTCCAGGCCAGGGGTCCAACCCTTGGCTGCGTCAGTACACTTCCCTCAAGGGCCTGACAGGCCTCACACTAGAGAGAGGAGGGGGTTGCTTTACCTGGTTACTCCTCCTCCCTGATTGATGCAGATCTTGCCCCCTCTGTGAGCTGAACAACCTTTTCCTCCCTGGTCTGTTTCCTGGGCCCTCCTTATATCCTCCTCCCACCAGGTGGAGGCCCCACCCCTTGCCTTTGGTTTTCTAATTCCTCCACCTTTCCAAACCCCCCCCCCACCTGGAGGTGTCAGCCAAGTGAAGAGTGGGTCTTCCTCCTCCTATTCGCAGATCAGGACAGCTTTTACTTGACCCCTTTGGGGATGGAGACACCCATCTTCTACCCTCCTCCCCCCCCGGGCTTGGGGTGGCTTTGGGGCCCTGATACCTCTCCTCTGGCTGGGATGAGCTTGCCCTGGCGTCCCCATTATTGAATCAGACAGCATCAGGCTCTCCTCAGCTGCAATGCAGCAGCCTGCATTCTCAGCTGCTTTTCCAGTCACAATGGCCCAGGTGCCTTGAGCTCAATTTGGTGGCCACTCCACAGCATCACAGCCTGGCGTGATCTGGTCCATGGGGTCGCGAAGAGTCGGACTCGACTGTGTGACTGAACAACAACCACAGCATCAAAGCCAGTTTGGTGTAGTGGTTAAGTGCACGGACTCTAATCTGGGAGAACTGGGTTTGATTCCCCACTCCTCCTGGATGACCTTGGGCAAGCCATAGTTCTGGCACAGCTGTTCTTGAAAAAGAGCAGTTTCTGTCAGAGCTCTCTCCCACCTACCTCACAGGGTGTCTGTTGTGGGGAGGGGAAGGGTTTGTAAGCCACTCTGACACCTTTGGGTAGTGAAGGGCGGGGTATAAATCCAATCTTCTTCTTCTTCTTCTCTTAGTGAGCGGCAGAGACGGTGAGTCCAGCAGCACCTCAGGTAAGTCCAGGCATGCTGTCCCCCAGACACATATTTAACCAAAGTAATGTATACTATTACACTGTTTCCGTCTCTTATTGCATCATTCTGATGTGCCACTTACGACTCTGGAAGGCTAGCACGCTGTATATACCATAGCCACGGTAGAAGAAGCAATGCTGCCCAGATGTGGATGGTTCAATTCACTAAATTATTGCTCTACTGTATCCCTGCTTTGGGTGGATTGTGCTACTCCCAGACATAGGGCCAAACCAAATGCGACAGACATGAGAACACTAGTATATTTATGTGGCAGACATAAGGACACTAGTATATTTAGTTTGGCTCTAAGCTGCTGCTCCACACATACCTTTAGTATCACAGTCCTGGAAGGAAAACGCTCCCTCATGTTTGGTGGTCAGCCCTCCACCACAGTGGAAGCACAAAGCTCGCCCAGCTTCTGGTTGGTAGGTGCCACGGGGACACAGCTGGCAGGGTTTGAAGCCATCCACAGAGTACTGGCCGGGGGGACACTGACCTGTGGGCCATTCAAGAAGAAGAGATAATCACTGGTCCAGATGAAGCATTGCTTCCCTGCACATATTGCTTCTATGGCATCAGCTGCATGCAACATGCATTATGAACACATGGAGCTATGGGACAGCACCATGGGAACCATTCACCATCCCAGAAGTTGCCTACAGCAACATTAGCGCCTCTGCACTGGAATGTGATAATGTCATGACATGAGGGGAGAAGTCCACAGTCAGAACTATGTATCCAAATCCTGGGTGGGAAGCAGATTTGGATAAATGAGCTAGGAATCTGAACTGCCCAGTGGCTCCACCTCTGCAAACTCAGATTCTTTATTTAACCCATTATGCTGTGGAGGGTTTGTCATTTATGATGAAAGAACTGAAGCTGTACTGCAAGGTATGAATAGGAAAGAGATCCTGGAAAATCTGCCTTGCATACTTAACGTCTCTCCCTGTTGCCCATCTCTTCTTACCTTTGAATGCAATTTATGGCAATAGCTATTTCCTTGTCAGTATTCAGAGAATTAGGAAAGGTACTCCAGTCTGTAATTTCTATACAGTAACTGCATTCAGCAGGCATCTGCAGGTCCTTGTGAGAATCAGGCTTGCTTTTTTTTTTTTTGTTTTTTTGTGATTCCAGATGACATTACCTCCAGCACAGTAAGAAAGATTACTAAAGGGAATTATTATTTTGAGGCCTTTTTTCAAAGGGAGGATGCTTGAGATGTTGCTGCAGTAAAACAGAGCTTGTAGTATCTACGGTTGCAAGACTGGTGTAACACGACAACTGCTTACATATGAAGCAACCATCCTCGACTGTCTGCAAATGTTAACTGAATGACAGATTTGGATTTACTCACCAACTACTTGCTATATATAATAATTTCTCTCATTTGGAAGGGAAACAGCAGGCAGTACAGTTCTGTGGATCTTGTTCTTTCCATTCCCTTTGCAGTAGCCATGGACGAGCTGAGCTCCCATTCCTAACACTAATGTTAGTCACTCTGGGACAGGCACAATGTTCCTCAGCTATAGGCTTAGGGTAACTTGCAACTTAATGCTGTACCTGCACAGCTGCTTATATTTGTTGCTCCAGCTGGCCCATAAGCATCACTTCCAGGGCAAAGGTCACAGGAAAGCTGGCCTTCTTTCTCCTGGTAGGTCCCTGGAGGGCAAGGGACGCACTGTTCCATCTGGCCGTGGTAATACGTTCCTTGCAGGCAGCTAACTAAGAGAGAGGCAGATGCGCTAGTGACACAGGTAGAAAGGCAACGCTCAAGACAACACCTTGAACTTCTTGTGGGTCACCAACTATGGGATTTCCCACCTGCCTGGGGTACAATAATACAGATCAGGCCCTCCAAAGAGCGAGCACAGTATCTGAATCTATTGTCCATAAGCACATGCAACTGGCTGCCAAGGATGTTAGAGCTGGCAGCAAGGGTGTCAGAGCAGCAGGGTAGCACTAAAGGCTTGCAATTAATGTGCAAATGGCTCTTGAACCCCTCCCTTCCTTACTCCCAACTATCTCAGGTTGTTTCCTTACCACACTTGGATCCCAGTCTTTGCTGTCCTGGCCCACAGCTCTCCTGCCTCTCAGAAGACAAGCTCAGCTTCCGGGCCAATTCGTACTCCATTCCAGAAAAGCGGATCAGGAACCTTTCCTGGTTTATGGATTTCTTCAGGGCTTTGATTGCTGACTTCAGCTTTTTCTCCACCTTCTGCCGCACACAGTTCAGATTGCAGCTGGCTGGAGACAAGGGGAGGAGATTGTGCCATTACCTAGTACTAGGATGAGGGAAATCATTTCTGAAAGTAATTTTGAAAGTAACCCTTCTTCGTTCCAGACACTGTTCATGCAATGCCACCTACTCCAACGTCTTTTGAGTGTGGTAGCCTTTCAGTGGTCAGCCTGGCCATTTTATGTATTTCTGCAAATATGCACAACCTACTCAAAGAGGATTAATATTTTACAAGGCTAATGAGTTTGCTGCCTGTTCACTATGCATTTCTTTGTAACTACCCATAATATAAAAAGGGGAAATACATATCTAAACACACAAGGACCAATAAATACGCGGAAAAGGCATTTGATAATGTATCGTGGGAATATATAATCCAGAAACTAAGAGCATGGGATTGTGGCAGTGATTTCTTAACAATGATCTCGACAATATATAAAGAACAACATGCAAAGATTATAGTAAATGGAGAACTGACAGAAAATATAGAAATTCAAAAGGGAACCAGACAGGGATGTCCATTGTCCCTGCTATTATTTATATTTATTTTAGAAACACTAAATGATTTAGTAAGGGAAAATAAGTTAATAAAGGGTTTGAAAGTTAAAAATGAAGAATTTAAATTACAAGCTTTTGTGGACGATCTTGTTTTTATACCGGAAGAACCAGAAGTATCAATAGTGCCATTACTGAATACAATACAAAAATATAGGGAAGTAGCGGGATTCAAACTGAATAATAAAAAAACAAAGATAATGACTAAAAACTGTACGAAAGAAGAAAAAGAGAACTTATCTAAAATTGCAAATCTAGAAATTACTAACAAAGTGGTTTACCTAGGTATCCAGATGACCAACAGGAATAGTGGATTAATGGAAAACAACTATAAAAAGTTACTAGAAGAAATTTAAAAAGATCTCCTAAAATGGAAAGATATGCAATTATCGTTGTTAGGAAGAATAGCCACCATAAAAATGAATATATTACCACGCTTCCTATTTCTAGCTCAAAACATACCAATATTAAAGAAGAAAACTTTTTTCAAAGATATGGATAAAATTGTAAGACAGTTTATATGGTAACCAAGATGGGTTTCACCACTGGAAGCATTTATCAAACCAACACTCTTGACAAATGATAAGATAGTAATGTATGATCAGCTCTTAGATAAAAAAGATAAGATCCAAAACTTAGATGCAAAGAATATTAACTTAACATGGTGGGAATTGGCGCAATTGATGTCTATTTATAACAAAGATAAAGTAATGGGATTCTTTAAGGAAAATAATGAATTAGATAAGATATGGCTGTCAACAAACGACAAACTAATACAAAAACTATACAGGTTCTTACTAGACATGAGGTTGCGAAGAGTCGGACTCGACTGTGCGACTGAACAACATCAACTAGAAAGATATATGGAAGATGAGACGGTTAAACCTTCTGTGTTAGCATGGATGAGGGACATGGGATATACGATACAATTTGATGACTGGGATAAAATATGGAAGATAATAAAATATCTAGGATCAACAGCTTATAATGAAAATGTATATAAAATGTTCCATCGATGGTATTGGACGCCGGATAGAATTGCAAAATGTGCTCCAAAAATATCAAAGAACTGTTGGAAATGTAAGAACAATGTAGGAACGTTTATGCATATGTGGTGGAAATGTGGCAATATGCAAAAGTTCTGGAAAATGGTTCAGCAAATGATATTTGAAATAATGAATATGAATCTAAACTTGGTACCGGAAATATATTTGTTAAATATTATCCCAGATAATTTTGATCAAAATGATAAATATCTATTAACATATATCTTAACATCATCAAGAATTATGGTAGCAAAATATTGGAAAACAGAAAAACTACCCTCTAGAATAGAAATAGCAAAAAAATTGCTAGATGTAGCTGAACTAGATAAACTAACAATGTTATTATGTGGAAAAGAAGAAATAATATTTCAAAACAAATGGTTAAGAATATATACATGGTGGGAAAAATTTACTAAGACTTCCAAAACATGACTGTAAAGATACAAAATGCTTGTGGCTGTATAATACAAAATTAAATAAATAATTTTTTAAAAAATAAACACACAAGGACATAATCCATGGAGCTGTGACTGGCCACAGTTCCTCAGCACCTGGCCACTTTATGCCCCAGTACAAATGTTACAGGCGTTTATCAGGATGCCTGATGGAAAAGTGGTGCATTTCTTGGCACTGGAAAGTATGGACCAGCCCTCGGTGTAGACCAGTGGTGGCCAAGCTTTTTGACATGTGTGCCACAGGCTGAGTCTTAAGTATGAGGCAATACCACTCTGCTGTACACTATAGTTAATATGCAGCCCATGCTGCCTTTGTATGATCTTGCCTTGCTTGAGATGGAGAACAAGCAGCAGGGCAAATGAGAAAAGAAAGGTAAAGACTTTGTTTACACATGCAGCATATTGAAGCAGGAATTAGGTGTACTTTTATCAGTTTGGACTACAGGTTTGGGTTCACATTTCTGAATTCTGCCTTCCAGGAGTAAATTAATGCAGTAGTCAGCCTAGCGCCTTTCTCCCTGACACGCACAGAGCCCTTTACCAACACAAAGTTTCTTATACTGCAGAGCATCCAGAATGGCATTCCCTATTTGCTGTCTGCAGTGGTACAGTCCTCTCTTCCATACCTACATTCTACCACCCCTTTCTACTGCATGCATAGACCAGCCCCGAATCCAGCCCCAAGACAAG